>NC_084548.2:18587500-18907500 GCF_033978685.3 Nerophis lumbriciformis
CCCTTGCAGTACTGACTCTTCCGGGACGCTACAATATAAACCCCCCGCTACCCCCTACCCCCGCCCACCTCAACCTCCTCATAGTCTTTCTCAGGGAGAGCATGTCCCAAATTCCAAGCTGCTGTTTAGATAGATAGATAGATAGATAGATAGATAGATAGATAGTACTTTATTGATTCCTTCAGGAGAGTTCCCTCAGGAAAATTTAAATTCCAGCAGCAGTGTACAGAATTAAGATCAAATTTAAGTAAATAATGGGGGTATAAATGGAAACAGAATAGAAAAATATATTAATAGAATTAAAATTGGACAATATCGGAATATCGGATATCGGTAAAAAAGCCATTATCGGACATCTCTAAAAAAAAAAAAGGTTCTAAAAGTGACTGTGGAGCAAAATTTATACAGCATTTACGCCCAAGAATATCCAATACATATTACAAAACCCAAATCCAGTGAAGTTGGAACATTGTGTAAATCGTAAATAAAAACAGAATACAATTATTTACAAATCCTTTTCAACTTATATTCAATTGAATAGACTGCAAAGACAAGATATTTTATGTTCGAACTGTTAAACTATTTTTTTTGCAAATTTTCATTAACATAGAATTTAATGGCAGCACCACATTGCACAAAAGTTGACACATGGGCATTTTTACCACTGTGTTACATGGCCTTTCCTTTTAACAACACTTAGTAAACGTTTGGGAACTGAGGAGACCAATTTTTGAAGTTTCTCAGGTGGAATTCTTTCCCATTCTTGCTTGATGTACAGCTTAAGTTGTTCAACAGTCCGGGGTCTCCGTTGTCCTATTTTACGCTTTATAATGCGCCACACATTTTCAATGGGAGACAGGTCTGGACTACAGGCAGAATAGTCTAGTACCCGCACTCTTTTACTACGAAGCCATGCTGTTGTAACACATGCAGAATGTGGCAACACATGCAGAATGTGGCTTGGCATTGTCTTGCTGAAATAAGCAGGGGCGTCCATGAAAAAGACGTTGCTTGAATGGCAACATATGTTGCTCCAAAACTTGTATGTACCTTTCAGCATTAATGGTGCTTTCACAGTTGTGTAAGTTACCCATGCTTTGGGCACTAATACACCCCTATACCATCACAGATGCTGGCTTTTGAACTTTGGTTATTTTCCTCCTTGGTCCGGAGGACACGACGTTCACATTCCAAAACAATTTGAAATGTGGACTTGTCAGACCACAGAAAATGTTTCCACTTTGCATCAGTCCATCTTAGATGGGCTCTGGTCCAGCAAAGCCGGCGGCGTTTCTGGGTATTTTTGATAAATGGCTTTTGCTTTGCATAGTAGAGTTTTAACTTGCACTTACAGATGTAGCGACAAACTGTGGTTTTCTGGTTTTCGGTGGTTTTCTGAAGTGTTCCTGAACCCACGTGGTGATATCCTTTACACACTGATGTTGGTTTTTGTTGCAGTACCGCCTGAGGGATCGAAGGTCAAGGGCATTTAATGTTGGTTTTCAGCCTTGCCGCTTACGTGCAGTGATTTTTCCAGATTCTCTGAATCTTTTGATGATATTACGGACCGTAGATGGTGAAATCCCTAAATTCCTTTCAATAGCTCGTTGAGAAATGTTGTTCTTAAACTGTTCGACAATTTGCTCACACATTTGTTCACAAAGTGGTGACCCTCGCCCCATCCTTGTTTGTGAATGACTGAGCATTTTGTGGAAGCTGCTTTTATACCCAATCGTGGCACCCACCTGTTCCCAATTAGCTTGTTGACCTGTGGGATGTTCCAAATAAGTGTTTGATGAGCATTCCTCAACTTTCTCAGTCTTTTTTGTCACTTATGCCAGCTTTTTTGAAACATGTTGTAGGCATCAAATTTCAAATGAGCAAGTATCTTGTCTTTGCAGAGTATTCAATTAAATATAGGTTGAAATTAATTTTTAAATCATTGTATTCTGTTTTTATTTACGATTTACAAAACGTGCAAACTTCACTGGTTTTGTGTTTTGTGTTTAAAACCCACGAAAGTGTTTTAAATGTAGATTAAAATCATTATAGGTCCCCTTTAAAGTTTGAATCTTTAGTTTGTTCAAAGTGATACTGAACTTGCTGTTTATCTTAAGATCTGGGTAAATTACAGTAAAGGTGCCAAGAATGTAATGTTGCTGAATCACTGTTTTGGTTAAATATTTTGATCAGCAGTTTGTTAAAACATCAGATCGTACAGCGTCCTGCGGTGTGTGAGATATGTCAGCACTTGAGGTTGAGCGCACTTTCGGTCTCTGCGGACATTGATACTCCAACACTCAGCGTGCAGCCGAGCACTTAACAGTGTGATGCCACACAATTTGTGTGTATACACGCTAACGTAATGTATCTCTAAGCTGAAATTCAGCGCCGGTTCAACATTTGATTAGCTTTCTTTGAATTGAATAAGACATGTGTCTGAGTGTTGCTTGCAGGTATAAACGTAAGATAATATACACTGTTATTATGTATGTGAAGCGAGAGTTCTAACAGTTTCACTGTAAACTTGTATTTTATTAGGAATTGATACAAACATTGCACTTACAGTCAACTCTGATCTCTTGAACTTTTTTTAAAAAAGTCAAATCAAGTTTTATTATATCGGTGCCTTAGGGAAGCAAGGTATTAAGATAGTTCTAATGAGGTGACAGCTCTAATAAGAGGGTCTTCAGCAAGCCTCTAATGCCACACCTCTAGAACATAGCTCATTATCAACAAGGTTCTGGAGCTGATAGCCGCCGTAACAGAAAAAAGGCTTCCTTCTTCATCTTCTTAGTTTCTTTATCTCTTCACTTTTCCTCCTTGGCTGTTTCCCTCCTCTTTAAATGAGTGTGATTTCTTTCAGATGTGATTCAATTAATTCCTACTAGATTTAATTACAAGTGATAAAGTCCATGGTATCCCACTTTCCTCAACAGGGGGGTCCGCACTTTCTAACAAGCGTTTTCTGGTGAGTTAAAAGTATTGATAACGTGAAGGTTCATTGTTAGTTGACATTTCTTGCACATGTAGTGGGCTATATAACTAGGGCTTCAACTATTAATTAATTAAGTAATCGAGGAATCTTATCGATTAGTTTGTTTGATTAATGGAGTAATCCGGTAAAGCACACTTTATAGACTGAATGCCTCAGTTTAGGGAATTGTTTTTAAGTAAACCATGCTTTTTCTTTCTTACCTTAATTTTTTTTCTAATTCATGCTGAAATTTCACTTTTAACATGTGTGCTCAATAAAAAAAATAAAACTCCGCTGTCCGCAGCCATACAGATTAAGGCAACCACACACCACCGCACTGTTGCAGCAACCGTGACAAAAATAATGAAAATGAGCGACCGTACAGAAACTATTATAATTTGATTTAAAGTTCAGAGGATTCCATGCGATCTGGATTTGATACATTTGTATTAGTAAGATTCATTAAACGATTCATCGAAGCAACAGAATAGCAATCGAAGCTTTTCTCTAATCGATTAATTGTTGCATTTGTAACTATAACGTAGAAAGACTTCTATCAGTCGTTACAAAAATGTTGTAGATTTTGGTAGAATTTTTTTTTCTAAACAGACAAAGTTTTTAGTGTTGGTCAAATTTAGTAAATATAGTACTTTCATATAATGGGAAAATATCAATGCCATGTTTGTGAATGCTTGAGTTACCTACAGTTATTCACATGCAAATTGGTGATGGCAATCACCTAACTGCAAAATATTCCCCTTTGTACCAAAAATGCCTACATTTTGGTCTAATTCCTCCAATATCTTCTTGTGAATATGCTGTATAGTATGAACATGTAAGAAAATATACAGTTCATAGAGCGGTATTGTTTGTATTTAAGTTAAAACTGTGTTACATATGTGAAGCCTTAAACTCCTCCCTGTGAAGTACATAGTATATGCTTGATTGACTCTTCAACCTGTCTGTTGAGGTTTCTTCCTCACAGACTTTGGGGGATCATGTATGTCGTTCAAAGCAGAAGCCTTACTGATTTGGATTATGTAACACAAGATCCCTGAGGTAACAGAGGTCAAAGATCAAATCAGTACATGTTCCTTTTTCATGCTCTACCAGACACCATTTTCATCTGGTTTTCTTCAGACCTTCAGGGATTATGTCTTTGTTTCAAAGCAAGATATTTGGAATGGTATGTGTTCTAAGAAGCTTATGATAGGTCAAAGTTTATATTACTACAGTATTTTTTGGTATTATCTGTCCTCCACTCGTGTGTGTGCGTGTTCATTAGAAAAAGATAACACTTTTAGTTAAAAGGCCAAAAGAACAAAACAAGGTCCAAAGCTTCAGTTTGTGCTCATGAATGAGCCCATTGTTCACGATAAAGTAATTATCCAAAACATTGGCCTCGCTTTTTTTGGGTAGTAGGGAAATTTATGTTAAAACATTGTGATTCATGCTTTGGAGGCCGTAAATATGACTACGATGGAATTGTTTGTCCTCCCCAGTCACAAGCAGTGGAGCGGTTGCTATGGTGACTGTCATGACTACTGCACAAAAAAATGTAGAAATTGATGTATTGTTTACCTGACAAACATACATTTTAACCAATGAGTGTGTATTATGCTTACTAACAATGGAGGAGTTGTTGAAAAATGTATGTTGACTTTGGGTGTGTGTGTGTGTCATATGTTCTGTAGGTGTCATCTGCAACCAGTCGCATTGTGGACAACCAAACAGTTGGAGAGCTGAAAGCCGAGATAGTCTCTTTGAAAGGTTTACTGCTCAGCAGGTAACACAGTTATCCTGTCCCCCATGCACAAACGCACACACATACACACACACAAACACACACACGCGTACGCGTCTCTGGTGTGTGTATTTATTGAAGGGCAGACAGTATGCTGTTGTTTTTCTAGCGTGTTTGATTTTTATGGATGTGACCCATGAATAGAACGTCTCGCTAGTATCACTTAAATACTTCATCATAGTAATCACATTTGATATTTGTACATTCCCTGCTAGCTACATCATGTTATGTTACTTTCAAATTAATTACAAAGAAGTTAAATTGGATTCATCGCCGTTTATATGCAGGTTACAGTGTTAGCTCTATGTTCAAATGTTTTTAACAATACTTGAGACTAAACGTTCAAACAATAGTTGCATTTTTTCAAGCCAATCCGTGTTGCTGGCTCAAAATTAAAAAAATAATACATTTATAAAAGTAGCCACCACCAGCAAGAACATGTTACCATTAGTAGTTTAAAAGAACAGATTGACAAATAGAAGTTTAACATTTGACCCTTTAGACAAGTTCATCCTGAAAACACACGTCATAGTTGTTCTCTTAGCTTGGCCCGGGTTGAGGTTGAAGCACTGCGTCTGCATGCACTGCAAAAGTTTGGATATGAATTAATAAAACACTATATGGTCTTCCAAATTACTTGCACACTTAGACAACCATAAATGTCAAATATGTTTTTTGGTTATAATCTCACAGGCACTAGAGGTTACTAATTGCACCATTTCTTTTATTTCACAACTTGCTTTAGCCTATTAGCATACTGCAGACATCAGCATTTCAGCACAGTATTTTGTATTTTCATACTTTAATGGGTAAACAACATACCTTTTGCTCCCGTGATCATATTCAATGAGTGAGAATGAAGCAATAAACATAATTTAGCGAGGAAATAAGGAGTTTTCTCCATGGTCGAGTAGCTGCCACACAGAATCACATTAAAATAATAATAATAACATTCCAGCCAAGCTCATTTAGTCCAATTACTTAGCAGGATTACATACGTGTCTCTAAAATGAAGCCAGAAGAAGCCTGAGGATTCTGATGAGGATGAAAATTGCCCTAAACTTTTCATTTTTACATTTTAATCAGTGCTAAGCTCTTTGTCATTTGTCATCCTGTCATTGGGATTTGAGTTTGGGGGCAAAGTTTCAATTACAAAATATAATCTAACTATCTATACTACTACAAAGTACCGTACTTGCTTTTAGGGCTTAAAAGGTTGAATGTTGCAGGTGGAAAAACATTTATCCCCCTTAAATTGACATAGAAATTGACAAAATACATGGAATGTTTACATCAGTTGTCTCACACTTAATTTTCTTGGGGGCTGCTGGAGATAGAGTCTGAGTGAGGCTGAGCCGCATCAGGTTTTCCCCAAGAAAAGCTTATTTTTTTCAAACATCTTTTTATTTTATTTTATTGCACAAATAAAGTTGAAGAAATAAATGATGATGTTGATGTGTGAGGGAGCAGGGTTGGGGTGGGGGCGGGGTTTGGTGGTAGCAGGGGTGTATAATGTAGCCCGGAAGAGTCAGGGCTGCATGGGATTCTGGGTATTTGTTCTGTTGTGTTTATGTTGTGTTAAGGTGCAGATATTCTCCCGAAATGTGTTTGTCATTCTTGTTTGGTTTTGGTTCAAAGTGTGGCGCATTATTAGTAAGAGTGTTAAAGTTGTTTTATATGACCAACGTCAGTGTAACCTGTGTGGCTGTTGACCAAGTATGCCTTGCTGTCACTTACGAGTGCGAGCAGAAGATGCATATAACAAGAGGCTGGGCTGTCACGCTGTTAATACATATTGTAGAGGGCGCTAAATGCTGTACCATCATGGCACGCTCTTATTATTATTGTAATGGTGAAAATCGGGGAATATTAATCCCGGGAGTTTTCTGCGAGAGGCACTGAATTCCGGAAGTCTCCCGGGAAAATCGGGGGGGGGGTCGGCAAGTATGCAGCTGAGCTGCATCAGAGTGATCAAAGAGCCGCATGCGGCTCCGGAGCCGCGGGTTGCCGACCCCTGCCCTAACCTAACCACGACCCATCAGGAGCAAGGGTGAAGTGTCTTACTCAAGGACACAACGGACGTGACGAGGTTGGTAGAAGGTGGAGATTGAACCAGGAACCTTCAGGTTGCTGGCACGGCCACTCTCCCAACTGCGCCACGCCGTCCCCGTTTATGTATTTTTGCTCCTGAAAAAAAATCTGCTAGTCATTTCCTCTAAAATGTATTAGGCTTTGAGTAATGGGTAGATAACTAACTGTACTTGGAATGCCCCCTTTCCATCACCAGACTTTATATTCCGCCCCCTATTGATGTGTCGTCATCTACAGAACTGGAGCCTATTTCCCTGCATAGACAGTGTGAATAAAGACATGTAAAACTATTGTTTTGGTCTTTAATTGCATGTTTTTGTCGCCCTGGTCCATGATTAAATTGAAACTTATATGGTTAACATTATGAACAACAAAGAAATATAAAATAATCCCCATTTCAGGACTTCCCTGCTCTTTCAGCATTTATTCAAGCATCTTGAGAAAATATCAGTAGAAGAGGACACAACATAGAATACCAGCAGCTTAAATAATTTTTCTATCATTTTTGTGTGCTGAGTCTGCTCTACTTTCTCAGTGTTTCAGCAAGGTTTTAGTTAGTCTTTCTCCCCTCGAAGACGCTCCTGATTTTCAGAATCACATTTGACATGAGTCTTAAATTTGTTACATCCAAACTCCGACTAAATCCCTTCTTTCCCAAAGCCAAATTCATTAAAACGATCGCTGCAAATTACACTCCTCTCACTTGGTCCGTCCCATTTTGTGCGAGTCAATTTGACTGGAGAGGTCCATACTTTCCTTATATTCCAATAATTTGGAAATGTATTCAAGCTGACTTCTTATTTATTTGTATTGCTACAACCGGCAACAATGCATCTAGCAGACATATTTTATAATTCCGTCAAATTCTGCGTGAAAATATCTTGATTCAGAGTAATATGCTACCAGATCACATACTATACTCCAAGCTTCTGTTAGCAGGTCCGCCAACATTTTTCAGCTAAAAGTGGACGTTCTAAAATGTGCTGAAACTTGTTGGAAAACAAGCTTAAAATCACTATTGAGTCTATTTTGGGCGGAAGATTTATATAATTTTTAGTTCTAAAACTGTGAAATAAGTGTCAATGTTATCAGGGGCCCTTTGATGTTATTTGTGTTCCCTTCGTTCCTACTCTATACTTATTTTCTGGGTCACAGAGAAGCTGAAGATCATTTTTAAGAAACGTGTTTTCTGTAGTTATAATTTTATTTGTATTCTCCATCACAGGAGACAATTTCCATCCACCCCTTCAGTTCCTAAGATCCCCTCATGGCAGATTCCCTTGAAGGCCAATTCAGCGTCCAGCTCCCAATCAGTCAACCACAGCAGCAGCGACATCTCTCCTGTCAGTAACGAGTCCGACAACTCTTCCCCGGTCAAAGATGGACGCCATTGCCCACAAGATGAGCTGGGCGTGGCGCACGGTGTCAACAGTGACGATGTTGGCCTCGGGACAGCACTGCCTTTGGATCTTAAGAACCTGGCTCGCATGGAGGTGCAGGGAGAAGAGCAGAATAAGCAAGAAAATGATGATTTCAGCCAGGAAAAGGAAGAAGAGGACGGTCTAAGCATGCAGTCAAAGGATCGTCGAGGTGGAGATGGACAGATCCACGAGCAAGAAGACAAACTCAGGAAACCTGAGGGTGCCGGCGATGAAAGTGAGGTGGATTAGACCGCTGTAGAACACTCTCCAAGTGCATCACTTCTTCACTTGTCTGTTGGTCAGTCCTCCATTCACACACATTCTGCTCCTGCCATCTTTCATATAAGCTTCTTTCTGTCGCATCTCAATCCTGGACAACACTAGCAACAGGTGTGAGGCTACGTGCTAGTAACAAATTTACTCCAACCGTGCTATACTTAAACTCAACTGTAATACAGTTCATTGTATCAGACATGAACGCTATCCTTTATAACGTGTTGCATGCCAAGAGCAGCCCGACTACGCCTTAAGCAAGATTTCTGCCCCCTTGTAAGTAAAGTATTGAACAGACGGTCTGGACCAAAGACAGGTAGCAGTGTTAAAATGGCCTCTAAAAGTTTAGAGAAATCATAAATGTACGCTATCTTAAAAAAGTGAGGAAATCCCGACTGCATGGAGTGCCCGGACCTTTAGATATGCAAACATAATTTCCGCACGCTGTGTGTGGGAGCCATGATCTATGTGGCGGTGAACAGTGTAGTTCAAAAATGAAAATAAAACATTTATTGATTCACACATGTTAAAAGTGCAATTTCAATGTTTATTCGGTGCATTGAATAAAAGAATGAAAGTTATGGGTAAGCAGAAAATTATGTGTTTATTTTTCCCTAAAAAAAAATTGTTTTCCCCCAATTACTCAATTGAACAACCTAATAGATAGATTACTAAATTGAAAAAATAACCAATATCTTTAGCTCTAAACTGACTAGTACATCCAAGTTTCATATTTATAGTGTTTTAGTTTTAGAAGGTATGAAATGTAAGAGGTGTACTCAATATGTACGCTGTCCAGTCAGGGTTTGATTTTTTACTCTCAGCCTTTGGTCAGAGTGTCTTATGTGAATACAACTTGCAAAGTAAAGGGCAGCATCCAGAGAAAAGTACCATGTTTTGAGGAGAAAATACACAATGTAGCCCACAGTGCTTTAAAAGTAATAATGATATGAGCTTGTTCACAGCTTTGCCCTTTTGTCCCGGTTTTTGTGCCTATGCTCTTCTTGTACAGAGCAAAGAGGCATTGATTAGGTCCTGTGTATGGTGCAGCTGCGGGTCAGGAGTCAGATGTTCACTCTGAAAGTTAGCATCCGCTTCCGCAGAAGCATTAGCTGAGTTTCCCGTTTGATGGCAATGGGAAAGGACAATCCCTACCAGGGCCGAAGCTTTTAGCCTCTTTTATGTGTCCTTTTGCATCGGTGTCAGTCTGTCAATAATTCACAAGGCCAGCAGGGTGGCAGTTGAGGGAAATAAAAGCCCCTGAAATTCAAGATTAGGATGTGATGAGTGGCTTTGTTCCACGTTGATGTTCATGCGCTCAAGGAGAAGGGAAGATAATTTTTTTTTTTTCCACAGCTTTTCGTCACCTTTTTTACCGAGGGCCTGAAATGTGCATCATGGAGAGTGTTTGTTTGTGTGTGTCGGGCAGAAGTGGGGGAAAAAAATGCGTAGTCGCATCTCCAGCAGAGCAGCTGATTTGGTTTGTGAAGTATGTTAATAATCAAATGATCAACAAATAACAGATGTATTAGTTCATGCAGCTTGAAATGTCAAGCAGGCTAAAATCACAAATCTAATACAGAAAGCCAAGTTGCATTGTGTTATTTTCCATAACAAGCCCGCCGGTCCAAATTAGGTAGGGCCTCCCACGGTGAGTAATCTTTACTGAAAACTGTGCAGATATTTTGCAATTACAAAATAAGATGCAGAGAGCTGCCACAGATGGAAGTTGCAGAATTTGTGTCACTTGTTTTCTGGCTGTGTGTGTGTGCGTGTGCGTGCATGTGTGTGTGCGTGTGTATGTGTGTGTTTTTGTGTGTTGTGGAGGTGGGTGCAGGAAGCTTATAAAAATCCCATGATTGAAAAGGAAGGTCATGAATGAATACTTGACTTATTGAATTAGTCACTTTGTCTGCAGCTCTTGAGAAGAGTCCCTGAGTGAGAAGACGGGATGGATCTCCTTCATAGGAACACGCAGTCAGGTTAGAAGGACGCTGGACACAACTGCAGCAAAGTACTTTGATTGTTTGATCAGAATGTGTAACTCATGCTTTTTAGACACTGTAAAAATACAGTTATTGGATTTTGTTCCATTTGGTGACCTGTTAAAATGATTAGTGTATGTTTGAAGGCTATATAACTATGCTAAAAAAATATTTTTAAAGAAAATCAGCTTTATTTTATGTAGAACATTGGTGTCAAACTCAATGTCCGGGGGTCAGACCTATTCCACAACATCATTTTTTGTGGCCTATGAACGCCTGGAAATAATGTGCATCAATAAAGTACTTCATCTTTTTTACTAAACGTATTTGTTTTTTCAATTTTGAAAGAAAAGTATCATTGACTTCATACAGTTACATATTTGACCAACTTTAATATTATCTGATCATGGAAAAATCATAATATATATTTCTAAAAATTTTTGTCAAAATAAAAATAACTTATCTGCGTGATGTATGATTTCAAAGCAAATTATCCTTCAGTTTGTACATAAAAAAAATTATAATAAATATTCACTGTTTGAAGATGCCCTCTGTGGGCAGTCATAAGTGCCAAAGTACAAAGTAGTTGTCTTTTAAGACAAGAACTGTGTTAAAAAATAAAATGCATACTTTTGATAATGCTACCTGCCGGTCTAATAAAATGTATATTATTGAACATCAACAAAAATAATAAAATAGTTATTTATTATTTTAGTATTATAAATGCTGAAGTTTATGTTGATCAAATTGTCCAATACATTTAAATTATTTTAGTATATTCTCAACACTTGTGCAAAAAATTTCCTCAGCTTTGATAAAGCTAGTTTTATAGTGTAAAAATTGGAACAATAATTCAAATCAGCATTCACACAAATATATTTATAAAAACAACACTATGAAATGCGAGAGCCTCTAACATTCAAGAGCCAGTCCACCAAATTGGTACAAGTTGCTTGTCACTGTCAAAATAAAAATAACAAAATATTAAAGTTTGTTACATTTAGCTTTTTTCCAACTCTAAATCTGATCATACTGATCATCGATCTCAGGATTGTTTTGTGTGGGTGTAAGGCTGTTAGGCAACGATGACTCATTTGAGTAACATAAATGAAAGTAACAGGAGTGAGTTTTTAGCTTAGAATTAGTAAATACAGTATTACTTCAGTTTACGAGTGTAGTAATTTTGTGACAAAGCTCCTAACCCAAAATACTTGTTGCATCCGAAATCAATGTTCCCCAAATTAATTTAAATTCAATTACTCCGCTCTGGGCAGCCAAAAACACCCCAAATGTAACATGTAACAAGATTTTCAATAAGAAAAACAAACTTCTTGATAATGATTATTGTATGAAAAACAACACAATAGAATGTACTACAGACAATTACAGTAGTTTTATTAAGTATTTTAATAACGTAAAGCATTTACCTTAGAGAGTGGACTCATACAGTATCGCCTTCTAGCTGCATCTCTGTCAAGTACACCATGAGCAGCTTTTCCATATTTCCTTGGATAAATTTCCGCCATCCATAAATGATTTTAACACCCCTGGCTGGCGTTACAGCTTTTATAGAGTCTTCCTTCAATAGCAGTGCATTATGCTAGTATTATTAATGATAATGGATTAGGTTCATGTAGTTTTCTAGCTACCCAAAGAACGTGACACTGAGAAGCCATTCACTCCATTGTCTCACATTAGTGGTGGTAAACTACATGGGTTGCTATAGCTGACTAACGCAAATGTGGCTGCCAATTTGTGCCTACGGCCCTTCTGACCACCATCACTGCAGTGGCGGGTCTAGGGGAGGCATGGGGTGGCTCGTGCCACCCCAAAATTCTGATAGGCCACCCCACTCAGAGGCAGAACGATTTGTAGAATTGTTTTATAAACTGTGGTAAAATTTGCACTTGGGCTCCAACTAGTGATACGCCAAATAATTGCTTATATCAAATCAGGGCTCCCCAAACTGCAGCATACGTGCTGACTCAAGATTATCTTTAAAAAATTATCAAAATGACAAACAATCTAGTTTACCACCTGTTAGGCAAGGTACACATGCATTATTGACAACATGTAGTTTGCATTGGAAATGTGTCCAGACTTTATAAATAGGTAGTAATTTAAACAACATTTCAAACTCATGATCTAATTAATGACAAAAAAACACAGAACATTAAAATATGTGACAACATTTTTTTTTAAAACACCTACCCAGTGAACTATGTGGAAATTATAAAAAATTTCCAATAGTACCATAAACAATTCAGAAATACACCTATTTAACCCATTTGCTAGGCCCGATGGGTAGTATATGCAACACACTCTCCATACTTGGTTGTACGAGTTTCACCCATTTTAGTTGCTTGATGGACAATGGGGACATCGATAGAAAATGGATGGACGGAACTCAATATTTCTGATTGATTACAAAACTGAGGAGCCTGGTGGTTGTCAGGGAAGTTAAAGTAGGAATGGTTCACCCACTCCTAATATTCAATGTTTTATCGTGTATACTTCATATTGTAGTGGTTGCAATCTTATTTGGTGTGCTCAAATTAGCGGGCAATCTTAATCGTTGGATTCGGTCGGCGCCGTATATTCGGGTGGCGGGCAATCTTATCCAAGGCGCAGTGTGCGCACATATTGACGGGCAATCTTAATCGTTGGATTTGACGCGCCCATCTTCGGGTGGCGGGCAACTTTATTCGGCGCAAAGCGGCACACATATAGGCGGGCAACCTTGAACGACGCGCACATATCCGGGTGCCGGCATTCTTTTTTGATTGATGATGACTGATGATGAGCAGCCTGACATCCGTGGTCCTTCGCTGACTAAACGTACGCCATTTAGATACGATATATGTTTTACACAAGCGTGTTTAAGCTGCTACTTTAGCATTAACCCTGTAAGACCCAAATATAGAAAAACCTAAAAAAAATATATATATTTGACCTTTCACATGATGTTGTAGGAGGCATTTGATGCAGAAATTGAAGAGTTTAAAAAATATATGTTTATGTAGGCAGCACGGTGGAAGAGGGGTTTGTGCGTCTGCCTCACAATACGAAGGTCCTGAGTAGTTCTGGGTTCAATCCCAGGCTCGGGATCTTTCTGTTTGGAGTTTGCATGTCCTCCCCGTGACTGCGTGGGTTCCCTCCGGGTACTCCGGCTTCCTCCCACCTCCAAAGACATGCACCTAAGGATAGGTTGATTGGCAACACTAAAAAATTGCCCCTAGTGTGTGAATGTGAGTGTGAATGTTGTCTGTCTATCTGTGTCGGCCCTGTGATGAGGTGGCAACTTGTCCAGGGTGTACCCCGCCTTCCGCCCGATTGTAGCTGAGATAGGCTCCAGCGCCCCCCGTGACCCCGAAGGGAATAAGCGGTAGAAAATGGATGGATGGATGGACATTTAAACTTTAAAAATTTAAAAATATATATGTTTATGTATGTTTTTAGAGAAATGTTGTAATATTGCAACATTGGGCTTTGATGAGAGCATAATTTCTGTATTTGTACTCATGTTGTCTAAACAACTAAGGGTTCATTTGCAGGGTTGATTGCTTACTTATCCCCATAACGGTATATACCATTAATAATAATCACACATTAGTTATATTTTTATGAAGTCATCTATTACAAATATAAAAAATATGAAACAAGATAAAACTCTTAAAAAACGCTTTCCCCCCTCTTTTTTTCTTTTCATGACATTGGTCATGAAGACTTTCATTGGTGGTGAAAGTCCTAAAAACAGTCCCTGTCGTCTGTAAAACAAAAGCGAACATCACACTATCTGCATTGTGTGTTGGTGTATCCTGTATTGCAGCGTCTGCAGCATCTTCCTCTCATCCACAGAGTTGTGCTCTTCTTCTGGTCTCTCTGAATGAATCAAGCCAGAGTCTGAGTTTCCATTGTTTGTCTTTCTTTTCACTCTCAGATACTGTCATGGTGTTTACAAAATGTAATGACGTCAACAGGGATTGGAATCTGTTGCGTGGCATCACATCAGCAACAGGTGGTGGACCAAGTGCTCAGGGTAGACAATAGTGTCTGCCTGGTAAGTCGCTTTGGACAAAAGTGTCCAAATTCCATCAATGTAAATGTAAATTGATTAATGGCTCTAATTATCATACTAAAAGGAAAACATGCATACCCCTATCACATCCACACATTGAGGAACAATTCTTTCCCCAGAACTGAATTGTCTGTTGATATCCCCTTTTTGGACAAAGTCATGGAATTTTAGGTTAGGCTGCTCAATTAACTACATTTTTTAGAGATAAAACTTTTAAATCAGTCACCAGAACACAACACAAGGGTAGAATGTATACTATCCATGTATAGAGAAAATACTTCAGGCAGTGATGTAGTGGACGGAATACAACCTGTTTGAGCCCACTGTAACAAGCCTGCATTTTGACTCCCACATTCACCCAGTGTTGTATAATTGTAACAATTATATAACAAGCTCTAAATGAAATTTGATTAATCTGTTCCACAATAACTACATATGTACGTACATGCTGTAGACATTGTAATAACAACCAAAAATAATATAAAAGACATTTTACTTACTTGAATCTGATGAATCCAGTCCAATGAAACAAATAGATGTTGTTTGAAGGAAACCTTGAGAGGTTGTTTGAGTTCATGGCCAGAAGGTGTGACTTATAAACAAATGTACAATCCAATAGCCTTGTGAGACTGAACAATAGGACCCAATGACTATGTAAATGTGGTAATAAAAAAAAAATATATATATAACAGATTGTTTTTTAGGATGGTTAAAGGTAACGTTGTAATTTTACACTGTGATATTCAGCCTTTGAATTCGATGTGTGTATGATTTTCTGTCTGAGCATATTGGCTCAGATTGTGTTTTTAGGACCTAATCAGGAAGTGTTCCGTGAATTCTTTGGACTTTGTGAATGAGCTGTAGACCTTCCTGCAAGCAGTGCTGCATGTGAACGGAGCTTTTCAGCTCTAACGCACATAACTTATTTTCGTACAAAAGAGGTAAGGACTTGAACATTGATGATTTTATTAAAATGTTTGCCTGCCAACACAAGAACAGGCGCATTTATCTGTTTTGAACGTTATTTCAGTCCCACCATCTTTTGTTATTCCACTGTGATTCTAGTTCTACTCAGTCCAGTTAGTGTATTTGTTTTTGCCAAATACTTTTAAAGTCACGCTGTGTAACATTTTTAATGATTCTGTTGCCAGCAATGTTAAGAGTGGATTTAAATGAGGACCTAATCTGTAAACATTAAAATAAAAATGTACAAAAGTTACAATATCACTTTATTAAAGAGGAAATTTGACATACTGTATTAGTATTTTAAAGTTAAAGTACCACTGATAGTCACACACACACACTAGATGTGGTGAAATTAATCTCTGCATTTGACCCATCCCCTTGTTCCACTCTCTGGGAGGTGAGGGGAGCAGTGAGCAGCAGCGGTGGCCGCGCCCGGGAATCATTTTTGGTGATTTGACCCCCAATACCAACCCTTGATGCTGAGTGTCAAGCAGGGAGATAATGGGTCCCATTTGTATAGTCTTTGGTATGACTCGGCCGGGGTTTGAACTCACGACCTACCGATCTCCATTTTGCGCCAACTGTTGCAAGTTGCCTGACGTACTGTAATAGCTTAACACTTTGCAATATTGTTTCATGTCAGCAAATGTCTTACAGGAAGATTCACTCCATACTTGGTGGTTTTTAACCGTGGTGAACTACTATAGTTGCTACAGCTGGGGCGGTATAGCTCGTTTGGTAGAGCGGCCGTGCCAGCAACTTGAGGGTTGCAGGTTCGATCCCCACTTCCGCCATCCTAGTCACTGCCGTTGTGTCCTCGGGAAAGACACTTTACTGGTTTAAAAAAAATGTAAATTAGATATTGGGTTTCACAATGTAAAGCGCTTTGAGTCACTTGAGAAAAGCGCTATATAAATATAATTCACTTCACTTCACTACAGCTGCTTCTGTGGTAGATTGACTGTTTTATGGGTGCCACACCTGCAGAAGTACGTGCCACCCCTGAAAAAAAAGTCTGGACACACCTGTTGGAGCCTATCTATATTATTTATTTATTAATTGTTGACAATGAAATCAAATAATGTCAATGATGATGTTGATGAATTATTGGATGTTTTAGATTTCATTGTGATTGACTGATTGTTTTCAGCTGCTCATGCTCCTACTGGTGAGCCACTTCCTCCTCCTATAATTAAGAAGACAGGACAGCTGGGTGCCCTTTGTCTGTCATTCATGTTGAAGGAGTGAGGAGTGAAACAGTTTGTTTATCGCTAAACTATTTGGAAGCCACGCTAAATTATATTGAAGCCACGCTAAATAAGTTATTTTGATTATTTTGAAAGTCAACCACGGAGAATATGTTTTGTTTGTGAAAATAAATTATGATCATTTGGAATCTCGACATATCTCCGCGAGTGCTTATTAAGGAATTTAGTGAGTCAAACACCTCCTCCTCAAGACTACTCTGCATTACTTTATTTTTATTTTTTCGAACTTTTTGGAACGCAAGAGTAGTCGTAACAAGTAAACAAACTCCACTGAAGACCCAAAAGACCAACCACGATCGCTCTGCACCGAGGACAGCAAGCAGTCGGCGGGCCGTGAGTAAAATCAGCTGATGACGTCATGAATGAATGAACGCGCCGCTGCGCTGTATGGAATCATTCCAACGCTATGGAAAAGAAAGTTGCAGAATGTGGATGTGAAATGCAATAAAATAGGATGTTGGAAGGACATTTAAGAATGAAATAAGTGGACATTAAATTGAGCTGTGTAATTATCTGGAATGATGTCTGGCACACCTGAGACGGCAGCTGAACACGAGGACATGCTGAGAACGCGCAATGCTTCGCGCAGAGGCAGACTGGGCGCGTGCACGAGGAGGCTAAATGAAATAAAGACTTTGATGACTGATGTTAGAAATGCTGATAAAGTCAATGATGAATTTGAAGTGTTTAAAGGAGCTGTGAATGAATTTAAAAATGCTCACAACTTTGTGCAAGAACTATTTTCAGAAGAGGAAAAGGAAAATTATTATTATGACTGGTATGAACCCAGAATAATAAATTTTAATTATTTCATGAAAGATGTTGAAACATGGAAAAAAGAAATTGCACAATCAAAAGTTGGACCACTGGACAGCATATCAAATGTAGCTCACAAATCAAAGTCTGCCACTGGATCAAAAGCCTCTAGATGTTCCTCAGTATCCTCAGAATTAAAAATTGCCAAAGCGGAACAAGCTGCTACAATGGCTCGAGCTGCTGCACTGAAGGAAAAACACACCTTGCAACTGGAGGAAACAAAGCTTAAAGCAAAGATGGAGCAAATGGAGTTGGAAGCAGACCTCGCAGCATCAACTGCTAAAATACAAATCCTTCAAAGTGATTTAATTCATGAAAGTAATGATGTGGCTCAGGAACCTCCAGGTGATGGCATGACTGAGTATTATGATTCTCACCATGATACAGAAACTATGGAGAGCAACGTGGACTTTATAGAGTTCGGTGCAATACCCAAGACCCCACTTCACCAAACCATCTTAAGTCTCCACAGACCTCTACCTAAAAGGAACACCAACACATCAGAAGATCTAAATAAACCTCAGAACAAAAACGCAACTGAAAAACACAGGACCCAGAGTGTAAATCAGACTCAACTAATAAATCACTCTGCACAAGATAATGTGGTTATTAATGCTGCTCATGATAACTTGGAAATGGTTATTCAAAGACAAAGTGACATCGCAAAACTCATTGTCTCACAGCAAAAACTGTCTTTACTACCAGCAAGAGAGATTTCGGTGTTTGATGGTAACCCACTGGCATATCAGTCTTTTATCCATGCATTTGAACACTTGATTGAAGACAAGACTGAGAATAATCAAGACCGACTCTACTACCTTGAGCAGTTTACCTCTGGTTTGCCAAGAGACTTGGTTCGCAGCTGTTTGCACATGGAAGCCAGTAGGGGCTATAATGAAGCAAGGGGCCTCTTAAAAGAACATTTTGGAAATGAGATGAAAATTTCGGGAGCTTACTTGGAAAAAGCCTTGAATTGGACAGCGATTAAAGCTGAGGATGGGAAAATGCTGCATGCATATGCACTGTATTTGAGAGGATGCTGTAATGTAATGCAAGACTTACAGTATTTGGAGTAACTTGATATCCCATCGAACCTAAGGCTAATTACATCCAAACTACCCTACAAACTCAGAGAAAGGTGGCGAAGCACAGCTTATGAGACACAACAGAGAACCGGCAGGAAAATCAGATTCCACAACTTTGTGGATTTTGTGGAAAAGCATGCCAAAATGCTTTTGGATCCGTTGTTTGGAGACATTCAGGACCAAACAACAATGAAAAGGCCTCTTCCAAGAAGCACAAGTGAACTAAAACCAATCAGCCAAAGAAAAAGCAGCTTTGCTACTTCAGTAGCTGTGAATACAGAGCCAGCAGCATGCACTGTAAAACAATCATCTGTACCACAACAACCTGCTCAAACCACACCCAGTGGTATCATCCCTTCATGTGGATATTGTCATGGCAAACATGCCCTGATTGACTGCTCACGATTCAAAACACAGTCACATGACAACAAGGTTGACTTTTTAAGAAGGCATGGATATTGTTTTGGTTGTCTACTAAAAGGTCATCTAAGCAAAAATTGCAAAAGAAGATTAATGTGCCATGTTTGCAAAATGAAACATCCTACTGTACTTCATATTTCAAGTGAAAAAGGCCCAAGGCAGGAAAATCAAGCAAAGCCCACTGCTGAGACAGAAGAAACCCCTATAAGCATTGCTCTTGTTTCAGCCGGTAATGCAACCGGGGCCGGGAAAGACTGTGCACTTGCAATCGTGCCAGTCAGAGTTAAGACGGGAAAAGGAAACAGGTATGTTCAGACCTATGCCTTCCTCGATCCAGGCAGCACGGCAACATTTTGCACGGAGAATCTAATGGACCAACTAAAGGTGAAAGGACGCAAAACAGAAATTATTTTGCGAACAATTGGACAGGAAACGCCTGCGAAGATCTATGAGGTCAGAGGACTGGAGGTTGGAGACTTGGAAGGGTTCACATATCTGGACCTGCCGAAAGTGTATACACAGAGCAAGATACCTGTCTCAAAGAAAAACATCATCACAAAGGCTGACTTGAAGAGGTGGCCATATCTTGGTGGCATTGACTTAAAGGAAATTGAGGCCGACATTGAACTTCTTATTGGGACTGATGTTCCTCAAGCAATGGAGCCGTGGAATATAATAAACAGTCAAAAGAATGGACCATATGCAGTCCAAACCATACTGGGATGGGTGGTAACTGGACCACTCAGTTGCAGTGCTGCAGAACATGCTGGGCCCATTGCAGTGTCAACTAACAGAATCTCAGTAACTGAACTGAAGGACCTCCTCATCAGACAATATAACCAGGATTTCTCTGAGAAAATATTTGAGGAGAAAAATGAGATGTCAGTTGAAGATAAATGTTCTATGGAGATCGCCTCAAGTTCAATGTTTCTTAAAGATGGTCACGATCCTCTGCCACTGCCTTTCCGGGATAAAGACAAAGTCACACCTCAGGATAAGTTCAGAGAGAAAGAAAGACATCGGCATTCCTCCTCTTTTTCTTCCAAAAAAGGCCATGACAAAGATAAAGAAAAGGTCAAGAAGGACAAAGGAGACAAACGTGACAAAACAGAGGAACTCAGAGACCTGTACGGTCGAAGGGGAAGCTTACCTTTTGACAAAGAGCCAATGCCCTTAGAGGCTGATCCTTACACATTCCCATACGGCGGCAAATGAGATGGCAAAGACATGCACAGAACAGTCGAAAAGGAGAAAAATAAGAAAATCAAGGACTCCATCAAGAACAAGACCATGGACCATGGAACAAAGAAATACATAACAAGACCATGGAACAAGGAAACACATAACAAGACCATGGATCTAAGACCATGGAACAAGTAAAGACATTTCCAGATGCCAAAGGTTTTGTGAGAAGTGTTTTGGTTAAAACCAAGACCAACACAGTTCAACGACCAATAGATGAACTCTGCCTTCTAATGGAAGCAGCTTGATGGACTGAGGGGGGATTCGGTTCTCCAGCCTCGATGACTCGATGACCGCTTCAGATAAAACTATGGACTTTGAAGAGACTTGACGAGTAACTCAAGTAACTTCATTAACTTTGAATTTGAAGAACATAATTGTTTGGATTGTATTGTTCTATTATGGCTCCTTTGAATATTATTATTATTGTAATTGTTTTGCTAAAGCACACAATTAGGGGCCGGGATGTTGGAGCCTATCTATATTATTTATTTATTAATTGTTGACAATGAAATCAAATGTCAATGATGATGTTGATGAATTATTGGATGTTTTAGATTTCATTGTGATTGACTGATTGTTTTCAGCTGCTCATGCTCCTACTGGTGAGCCACTTCCTCCTCCTATAATTAAGAAGACAGGACAGCTGGGTGCCCTTTGTCTGTCATTCATGTTGAAGGAGTGAGGAGTGAAACAGTTTGTTTATCGCTAAACTATTTGGAAGCCACGCTAAACTATTTGGAAGCCACGCTAAATTATATTGAAGCCACGCTAAATAAGTTATTTTGATTATTTTGAAAGTCAACCACGGAGAATATGTTTTGTTTGTGAAAATAAATTATGATCATTTGGAATCTCGACATATCTCCGCGAGTGCTTATTAAGGAATTTAGTGAGTCAAACACCTCCTCCTCAAGACTACTCTGCATTACTTTATTTATTTATTTTCGAACTTTTTGGAACGCAAGAGTAGTCGTAACAACACCAATGGACAACTGAACACTACACACAGTTGCCCATAGCTACATTAATACACCAGTGTGGGCTGTACTGCAGGCAAGGTGTGTGGAGAGTCTTGCCCAAGGACACAATGGCAGCGACTAGGATGGCGGAAGCTTGATTAGCAGGAACCTTGAGGTTTCTGACCTGCCGCTCTACCGTATGAGCCACAGCAAGTTGGCAACACACACACCATAATCAAGTTTTTCCATGATTTATTTTTTTAATTCAATGAATTTCGAGGCTCCCTACCCCATTACATTTTTTACACTTTTTGTATTTATGTCAAACGAGATTTTCTTACTTTTTTTAAATTTTTTTAATCAAACCTTAATTTTATTTAATGCATTTTTTGTACTAAAACAAATGAATGGGAAAGAAAATGTTCAATAATTTGTTTTAGGTCAATAATAACAAATTTAATATAAAATGACCCAACCAGGATTCGAAACATTTATGTTAAATTACCAGCCCAGTACCAACACTGTGTACCACGGGAGACATTAAAAATGTGAGAAATTTGTCATTACATTCTCAACAATGTTTTTATGCATTTGTTTTATTTTACTTTGTCTTTTATGGTACCCTATACTCCAGTGACGGGTCGTGCGTTTCCCACCTAGGCCTTCAGCGATGTCCGACTTCAAAGATTACCTCTCAAAACCACATGACCATTGCTGGAGAAATACTATACAGGAACACATTTACGCCCTAATGGGCATTGAAACACATCAACAGTGTACAACACAGGTTATTTTCTGGCGCATTTAAAAATCAATTAAAACGCATCAGCAATTAAAACATATCTTATGTGGTAGTGTCAAAATAAAAATTGCAAAAAACATATTAAAAGTGCTGCGATGAGGTGGCGACTTGTCCAGGGTGTACCCCGCCTTCCGCCCGATTGTAGCTGAGATAGGCTCCAGCACCCCCCGCTACCCCAAAGGGAATAAGCGGTAGAAAATGGATGGATGGATGGATATTAAAAGTGAAAAAATTTAATATTTTAACTCACAATTAGTAGGACCTATATCATATAAGCCAGTGATTTCCCCATTTCATCACCAGAACAGCTGAGCTAGCTTCTGGGGTTGGCCAGATGTAGTTTCTCTTTAAATGTCCTTCTTGAAAAGGGCCTTGCAAATATATACCTACCACCTAATCAACATTTTGTTCTCCTTCTCTGCTATTCTGGTATGGCTACGGCGCAACACTTCCTGCTTCCTGCTAAATTGAACCTTGTGAATGGATACTCACTTTGGAATAACAAGCGAGTATCCAATCACAGTCTGGTTAACATCAGGCTACGTACTTAGATAGGCTACTGTCAACAACTTGTGATCTGATTGGCTATCGCAACTGTCTCAACTGTATGTGTTCTCTAATTAATCCGCTAGCAGTCCCGAAGATTATCCAATCACATCCATCCATCCATTTTATACTGCTTGTCCCTTTCGAGGTCTCGGAGGGGTGCATTCGGGCGGTAGGCGGGGTACACCCTGGACAAGTCGCCACCTCATCGCAAGTATCCAGTCACAGGACGCGTAAATGTCACGTTCAACGTGAGGCCATCTAGAAGTAATCTGACTCTCGCCAGATCCTTGTAGTTCGCTGAGCTCCACACAAGGATCTGGGCTCGGGGACAATGCAAACTCCTTCAAGATAGCAAAAAATAATGAACCAATCAGGATCGCCGGGCGGGATTTCTTAGATGTGACGTAGCGCCGAAGCGACTGTTTGATTCAAACAACTCAGCGAGGAGTTGTGTGCTGACATTGATTCTGCTGTTGCAACTGTTTTGTCGAATCTATCGAATATTAATTATTTAAAAGATGAACAGAGAACGGTTTTGAAGGCATTTATTAACTTTTCGCTCTGTCGTTATCTAATATGTCGGCTGTTCTGTTTTGGATTTCCCAGCGTCACAGGTTGATTTCGATGTGAGTGGTTGAAGTAGCACGTCATTCATGATAACGGACAAGTGGTTTATCCAATCAAATACAATAATTTTTTTTTCCAAGGCCCCGCCTTCTGAAATACATCTCCTATTGAGAAGTCCCAGATCCTTGTGTGGAGCTCAGCGAACTACAAGGATCTGGCGAGAGTCAGGTTAATCTAGAACAGTGTTTTTCAACTTTTTTTGAGCCAAGGCACATTTTTTTCATTGAAAAAATGAAGAGGCACACCACCAGCAGAAAATATAAAAAAAATTAAACTCAGCAGCCGATATTAACAATAAAAAGTCATTGTCGCAATTGTTGGATATGACTTTAAACCATAACCAACCATGCATCAATATAGCTCTTGTCTCCACCTGTTACATCACGCCGTGATTTATTTTGACTTTTTTGGTGTCTTCTTGTGTGTAGTGTTTTAGTTATTGTCTTGCACTCCTATTTTGGTGGCTTTTTCTCTTTTTTTGGTATTTTCCTGTAGAAGTTTCATGTCTTCCTTTGAGCGATATTTCCCGCATCTACTTTTTTTTAGCAATCAAGAATATTTCAGTTGTTTTCATCCTTTTTTTGTGGGGACATTGTTGATTGTCATGTCACGTTCGGATGCACTTTGTGGACGCCTGTCTTTGCTCCACAGTAAGTCTTTGCTGTTGTCCAGCATTCAGTTTTTTTCCCTCCTTGGTAGCCAGTTCAGTTGTAGTTTTGTTCTGCATAGCCTTCTCTAAGCTTCAATGCCTTTTCTTAGGGGCACTCACCTTTTTTTTTTTTGGGTTTAAATATTAGACACATTTTTACCTGCATGCTGCCTCCCGCTGTTTCCGACATCTACAAAGCAATTAGCTACCGGCTGCCACCTACTGAAATGGAAGAGTATTACATGGTTACTCTGCCAAGCTCTAGACAGCACCGACACTCAACAACAACACATCATTTGCAGACTATAATTACTGGTTTGCAAAAAATATTTTTTTTACCCCAAATAGGTGAAATTAGATAATCTCCCACGGCACACCAGACTGAATCTCACGGCACACTAGTGTGCCGCGGCACAGTGGTTGAAAAAGTGATCTGATTGGTTGAAAAACACTGATCTAGAAGGCCTTACTGACAACAGCTCGTGATCTGATTGGCTATCGCAAGTGTCTATCAACTGTATGTCCCCGTTCACTTATAGTGCACGGACGCCCGCATTGTTGATTCTGAAGGCCTCAGGCAGATTTGGTACAGCATGGCAACATAAGATAGCCGAATTCTAACAAACTAAAACTAAAAACAACAGCACTGGAACGAGAATAATATGACATGAAGAGAATATGAATACTTTTAGATATTCAGGGAAAGTAAATTAAAAAATAATTTTATCTTTAACTATGATCATGATTTCTGGTTATGTTAGAACAGCAGAGAAGGCCTTGCTGGCCCTGACGGTACACCACTGATATATTCACTGGACCTCACTTCTTTTTTTATATGTCATTCTCTGTCATCCGTCAATTAAATCTCATCTGTGACATTTCAGCCCCTTTTTCCCTTTCAGTATCCATTTTCCAGATTACCGAGAGTATGAATTTAATTTATCAAGGTCTCAATGATCAATAGGGTTTCACATATCGATGAGATGTATAAACTTCTCTGCGGTTCAATACTGCATCCCTTTGTAATCCATTAACCTCTCCCCGGAGTTGAAGCCTACCTTTTAGATTTGTAGGCAGCAACTGTAATAAATCCACATGTACATCATTTAGCCTCTTCAGGGATTTGGATATTTTTGCCCAGAAAGCAACTTCCTTTAATAACATCACCGTTTGCATGTTTTTTGCTAAAAAAAAAAAAAAAAATACACTTGAAGTTGTGTTTTTCAGCCATGGCTCTTTCGGGACAGATTGTTTACTCAAAGCAGCACCTTGGTTTTGACATCATTTGGCTCCCCGGCTGGGAGTCTTAACCTCATCAATCATGCTGCTAAACAGAGAGCACTCAATAGGATAGTGTATTGACGTGCTGTGAACTCCATTGTTCACTGGAACTGAGCACTCAGCAGGTTAGAGGGCTGATATCTCCTTGGATCAATGTGTGCGTTGTTAGCTCACTGGGCTCGCCTGACATCGTACTGTATGCTCATCATCAACGCTTTTTCCCTTATTATGTTTGTCAGAAAATATATGAGCATATCTGGAAGCATCAGGTCCTGCCCAGCATATTGTAGATATGGAACGCCATGGAGATTTGCATAAAAAAGGTCACAGAATATGCAAGGAAAGAAGGATGTGAGTTGGAATACTTCTTGTATCATCTCTGACAGCACTCTAGTGCATACTTGCCAACAGGGGCGCCGAAAAGGGGGGGTAAAGGAGACGGATTCTAGGGGCCCATGATGGAGGGGGGCCCAGAGAGGTCCCTAATGATGATGAAATTATAATACATAAAAAAATAATGACACTGTGTTGGGGGCCCTGTAAAGATTCTTTTGATGGGGCCCAAAATCCCTAGCGGCGCCCCTGCTTGCCAACCTTGAGACCTCCGATTTCGGGAGGTGGGGGTGGGGGGCCGTAGTTAAGAGGGGAGGAGTATATTGACAGCTAGAATTCACCAAGTATTTCATACATACGGTGTATACAATCCATCCATCCATCCATCCATTTTCTACCGCTTATTCCCTTTTGGGGTCGCGGGGGGCGCTGGAGCCTATCTCAGCTACAATCGGGCGGAAGGCGGGGTACACCCTGGACAAGTCACCACCTCATCGCAGGGCCAACACAGATAGACAGACAACATTCACACTCACATTCACACACTAGATATATATATATATATATATATATATATATATATATATATATATATATATCCTGAAAATATGCAAACAAAACTGTGTTTAGATAATTGATACTTCAAACTTGCATAAATAAATCTTAAGGAACATAAGATAACTTAACTCAAAATGTAATGAATAAAATGCTAAAGTTGTTGATAAACAAGCAATTATTTTAATAATTAAATATGGTCATTTTAAATGAATTATTATGATCATTTAAAATTAATTATTTCAAATATGTTTATTTTAATGTATAATTCTATGGCTGGATGTAATAAGGAGTCAGAAAAAATAAAAATACAATTAATTTTGATGTTTTTAGCAAAATATAGTAAACATTTATTTAGTTGTTTTTTTTAAATTAATAAATGTATTTATATTTAGGTAAGATAAACATAGTAATACAATTTATCTCTAGTCTGGATGATTTAGTTCTTGTCACCCTGTTGTCCTCCCGTCGTGAAAAAAGGCTGTCCTCACTCAGGTCCGCATGGAGCTGGAGGGGGCGTGGCCTCCAGCCCCGGCTGAAAATCGGGAGTTTTTCGGGAGAATATTTGTCCTGGGAGGTTTTCGGGACAGGCGCTGAATTTCGGGAGTCTCCCGAAAAATTCGGGAGGGTTGGCAAGTATGCTCTAGTGTTTTAAGACTCTTCTGCTAAAATGTGAGGCTCTCAAGTCTTTTTGGAGTTCAACTTCCGGGCCACCAGTTTATAGCCCAGATGATGAAAAAGAGAGGACCTAAACTAGAACCTTGAGGAACACCACTAGTATAACTAAAGAAGTTGAGCACATGACTACTGACTGCTGCTTAAGTAAACGAGCTGCAACCAGGGATGATACTCGAAACCGATTTTCCCGGTTGTTCGATAAGAAAAGAGCCGAGTCCTCGGACTCGAATCCCTTTTTGAGAACCGGTACCCGTTATCGAGACCACTATAGTAAAGAAAAAGAGTTGGTTCTTTATTCGAATCCCTGGGAACGAATCCCGTCCCGACCAGAAATGCCCCGTGTGACATCACAAGAAATGACATAACGTAGCTCAGTCATTAGGCGCAGATAGGGAAAGCAGGAAAAACAATGGACCGGAAAAAGAGGCCGGATTTGGCCCCTGGGCTCCCTGTCCTACATCCTCATCTTGGAAATGAAAAGCAGGTGGTGGCTCAAAATTGAGACACTTTGACCTCTTGGAAGTAATAAAAAATATTTTCTATAACATATAATTTGCCTTCATGTAATATGACATTAAACACATACACGATCAAATACACACCTGTGTAAAGTTTTACAAATGCTTAACAAACAACAAAATCACTACTCACGTTATCTTTGATGGTGCATTGCTTTGTGTGCCTCAGAGGTGAGTCTCTTCACATAGCACGGTACAATCTCACAATTCTTCTTATAAAAAGGTGACATTGCAGCCTTATTGTACCGAGCAACCAGAACAAAACGGAGTGGCCTGCTTCCCTGTGTCACAACAATTTCCATTTCCTGTTCTGTGGTTATCGTTACACTCTGCCTCTGGCAACTTTTTACTCCTCTGAGGTAGCATCACAGAAACCACATGATTGCCATGTTTTATTTGTATGCGTGACCTTTGAAGTATTGTCTTTCTCCGAGAAAATGTCGGTTCATATCTCTGTATGACTTAAGAGGCTTTGAACTTTGGATGGCACTAAAAAAAACAACCTGAAACCCAAGCAAGAATCAGTCGGGGTTGGTTTGTCACAGATAGTCATACTGTAAATTCATACAAAATATATCGCATACACCGTACAATTGTCCGGCAATATGTTTCTTGTTGTGTCAAGATGCTCTATGCGTATCCGAGGTCGGGTCGCGGGGGCAGCAGCCTAAGCAGGGAAGCCCAGACTTCCCTCTCCCCAGCCACTTCGTCCAGCTCTTCCCGGGGGATCCTGAGGCGTTCCCAGGCCAGCCGGGAGACATAGTTTTCCCAACGTGTCCTGGGTCTGCCCCGTGGCCTCCTACCTGTCGGACGTGCCCTAAACACCTCCCTAGGGAGGCGTTCGGGTGGCATCCTGACCAGATGTCCGAACCACCTCATCTGGCTCCTCTCGATGTGGAGGAGCAGCGGCTTTACTTTGAGCTCCCCCCAGATGACAGAGCTTCTCACCCTATCTCTAAGGGAGAGCCCCGCCACCCGGCGGAGGAAACTCATTTCGGCCGCTTGTACCCGGGATCTTGTCCTTTCGGTCATAACCCAAAGCTCATGACCATAAGTGAGGATGGGAACGAAGATCAGCCGGTAAATTGAGAGCTTTGCCTTCTGGCTCAGCTCCTTCTTCACCACAACGGATCGATACAGCGTCCGCATTACTGAAGATGCCACACCGATCCGCCTGTCGATCTCACGATCCACGATCCACTCTTCCCTCACTCGTGAACAAGACTCCGAGGTACTTGAACTCCTCCACTTGGGGCAGGGTCTCCTCCGCAACCCGGAGATGGCACTCCACCTTTTTCCGGGCGAGAACCATGGACTCGGACTTGGAGGTGCTGATTCTCATCCCAGCCGCTTCACACTCGGCTGCGAACCGATCCAGTGAGAGCTGAAGATCCTGGCCAGATGAAGCCATCAGGACCACATCATCTGCAAAAAGCAGAGACCTAATCCTGCAGCCACCAAACCGGATCCCCTCAACGCCTTGACTGCGCCTAGAAATTCTGTCCATAAAAGTTATGAACAGAATCGGTGACAAAGGGCAATCTTGTCCGAGTCCAACCCTCACTGGAAACCTGTCCGACTTACTGCCGCCAATACGGACCAAGCTCTGACACTGTATTTGTCAACTTGTCAGTACAATTTAACTTTCACATTTAGTACTGCTGCCTTCTTGCCTTTTTGGGATACACGCTTTTCCCTAATAAAATGATATTGTGACAGCCATCCCTTTAATGGGGCTGCTACACAATGTGTCAGATTGTCTTTGATAGTATCTTTAATGAGTTGGAAAGTGAGAAGGATACACTTCAGCATATGCTTCAATTTAAAGTGGATGTGATGAGCAAGTCAAACTAGTATAAACAACCCCGTTGTCCCTTACTTAGTTTTGACTGACAACATAATGTTGTTACCGGGTATATTTATTTGATGGGCAGCACGGTGGAACAGGGGTTAGTGCATGTGCCTCACAATACAAAGGTCCTGAGTAGTCCTGAGTTCAATCCCGGGCTTGGGATCTTTCTGTATGAAGTTTGCATGTCCTCCCCGCGACTGCGTACTGGTACTCCGGCTTCCTCCCACCTCCAAAGACATGCACCTGGGGATTGGTTGATTGGCAACACTAAATTGGCCCTAGTGTGTGCTGATGTTAGCATGCTCGCTTTTATAGCTCATTTCATAGTTATTCACCTCAAACTCATATATTATAGTACTTGATGCACGCTAGCGTGAGTATGTTAGCACGCTAATGTTATCATATTAGCTTTTGCAGTTAATTTGTCAGTTATACAATTCAGAGGCATCCATAATGGCATTTGATGCATGGTAACTGTTAGCATGCTAACATGAGTATTATTATATTCAGCCACCAAGTGGTAGGCCACGTAAACTGACAGAGAGGGGTCAGCGGATGCTGAAGCGCATAGTGCAAAGACTTTCTGCACAGTCAGTTGCTACAGAGCTCCAAACTTCATGTGACCTTCCAATTAGCCCACGTACAGTACGCAGAGAGCTTAATGGAATGGGTTTCCATGGCCGAGCAGCTGCATCTAAGCCATACATTACTAAGTCCAATGCAAAGCGTGGCATTCAGTGGTGTAAAGCACGCCGCCACTGGACTCTAGAGCTGTGGAGACGCCTTCTCTGGACTGATGAGTCACGCTTTTCCATCTGGCAATCTGATGGACCAGTCTGGGTTTGGAGGTTGCCAGTGCCAAGTGTGAAATTTGGTGGAGGAGGAATTATGGTGTGGGGTTGTTTTTCGGGAGTTGGGCTTGGCCCCTTAGTTCCAGTGAAATTAACTTTGAATGCTCCAGGATACCAAAACATTTTGGACAATTCCATGAGCTGGCACTTCAAGTGCATATGTGAGTAAAGACAGGTGGCCAAATACTTTTGGCAATATAGTGTATGTAGACAAAAGCCCTGAGTCTGTCTGCAGAAAGCCAACTATTTTTCAAGTCAATTATTGCATATTCTTCTCGTATGTGGCACCTCAAGACAAGAATATGTTAATAGACAGTCTAGAAGTAACACTTGATGCATTCTAAAGTAAGTATAGCATTCTAGATGTTGTAGCTCATTTTGCAGTTATCATGCTTGCCAACCCTCCCGGAATTTCCGGGAGACTCCCGAAATTCAGCGCCTCTCCCGAAAACCTCCCGGGACAAAATTTCTCCCGAAAATCTCCCGAAATTCAGGCAGAGCTGGAGGCCACGCCCCCTCCAGCTCCATGCGGACCTGAGTCCGCTTTGCCACAATATAAACAGCGTGCCTGCCCAATCACGTTATGAATGTAGAATGATCGAGGGCGAGTTCTTGGTTTCTTATGTGGGTTTATTGTTAGGCAGTTTCATAAACGTCCTCCCAGCGCGGCAACAACACACAACAACAGCAGTCACGTTTTTGTCTACCGTAAAGCAGTTCGCCTGCCGTAAACAGCAATGTTGTGACACTCTTAAACAGGACAATACTGCCATCTAGTGCATTTGATGAAAGCACTTTTGTGCGTGCCACACAGCAATGCATCATCAGAGAGGGTGTTCAGCATGGTTAGAAAAATAGTGACAGAGAATAGAACAAGGATGGACAATTCAACCTTTAACTCAACAATGAGTAGATGAGTGTTATGTGTGTGTATATGTGTAAATAAATGAACACTGAAATGCAAGTATTTCTTTTATATATATATATATATATATATATATATATATATATAAAATAAAAAAAATAAATATAGCTAGAATTCACTGAAAGTCAAGTATTTCTTATATATATATATATATATATATATATATATATATATATAAGAAATACTTATATATACCGTATTTTCCGCACCATTAGCCGCACCTAAAAACCACAAATTTACTCAAAAGCTGACAGTGCGGCTTTTAACCCGGTGCGCTTTATATATGGATAAATATTAAGATTCATTTTCATAAAGTTTCGATCTCGCAACTTAGGTAAACAGCCGCCATCTTTTTTCCCGGTAGAACAGGAAGCGCTTCTTCTTCTACGCAAGCAACCGCCAAGGTAAGCACCCGCCCCCATAGAACAGGAAGCGCTTCTTCTTCTACTGTAAGCAACCACCCGCCCCCGGAAGAAGAAGAAAAAACGCGCGGATATCACCGTACGTTTCATTTCCTGTTTACATCTGTAAAGACCACAAAATGGCTCCTACTAAGCGACAAGGATCCGGTTCATGAAAAGACGCAATCTCTCCATCCGCACACGGATTACTACCGTATTTCACAGCAACTGATATTCCTGTGAACCGCACTGTGGAACGGGAGCACGTACGGTGAATATTCGCACCACAGGGAATGAGAAGTCATCCTTCACTGTGGTTCTAGCTTGCCATGCTAACTTCCACCCGTGGTGATATTCAAAAGGAAGACCTTGCCAAAAGAGACCTTTCCAGCCGGCGTCATCATAAAAGCTAACTCGAAGGGATGGATGAAGAAAAGATGAGCGAGTGGTTAAGGTAAGTTTAAGTTTACGCGAAGAGACCGGGTGGCTTTTTTCACGCAGCTCTGTCCATGTTGATATACGTATGTTTGTGATTGCACATTTGCGTACATTTTGGGAGTGAACAGAGTTGTTAGAACGCTGGTTTTTAATATATTATTAAAGTTTGACTGACCTATCTGACTGTTTTTTTGACATTCCTTTAGCGCAGTTAGATGCGGCTTACAACATGGGGCGGCTTATTGGTGGACAAAGTTTTGAAATATGCCGTTCATTGAAGGCGCGGCTTTTAACCCAGGGCGCCTTATGGTGCGGAAAATACGGTATATATATATATATATATCATACTTGCCAACCCTCCCGGATTTTCCGGGAGACTCCCGAAATTCAGCGCATCTCCCGAAAACCTCCCGGGACAAATTTTCTCCCGAAAATCTCCCGAAATTCAGGCGGACTCAGGTCCTCCACAATATAAAAAAGCGTACCTGCCCAATCACGTTATAACTATAGAATGATGGAGGGCGAGTTCTTGGTTTCTTATGTGGGTTTATTGTTAGGCAGTTTCATTAACGTCCTCCCAGCGTGGCAACAACACACAACAACAGCAGTCACTTTTTTGTATACCGTAAAGAAGTTCGTCTGCCGTAAACAGCAATGTTGTGACACTCTTAAACAGGACAATACTGCCATCTAGTGCATTTGATGAAAGCACTTTTTTAAAATATTTATTTAATATTTTATATATATATATATATATATATATATATATATATATATATATATATATATATATATATATATATATATAATAAACCCCCCGCGACCCCGAAGGGATTAAGCGGTAGAAAATGGATGGATGGATATATATAATAAAATATATATATATAAAAAAATATATATATATATATATAATTTAAAAAAATAAAATAAATATATATATATATATATATATATATATATATATATATATATATATATATATATATATATATATGAAATACTTGACTTGGTGAATTCTAGCTGTAAATATACTCCTCCCCTTTTAGCCACGCCCCCGTCCCACCCCGACCACGCCCACCCCACCCCCCTCCCCCCACCTCCCGAAATCGGAGGTCTCAAGGTTGGCAAGTATGATATATATATATATGAGATACTTGACTTGGTGAATTCTAACTGTAAATATACTCCTCCCCTCTTAACCACGCCCCCAACCACGCCACCGCCCCCCACCCCACCTCCCGAAATCGGAGGTCTCAAGGTTGGCGAGTATGCAGTTATACAACTCAGAGTCATTTATTATGGTACTTGATGCATGATAACATTATCATGCTGGCTTTTGCACATAGAGTCATATTTTTTGTTACCTGACCCTATCTGACTAGAATGTTAACTTGCAGCATTTCAGTTGGGCTTTTTCAGCATTCAATCACATATGTATATTGTAGCGTCCCGGAAGAGTTAGTGCTGCAAGGGGTTCTGGGTATTTGTTCTGTTGTGTTTATGTTGTGTTACGGTGCGGATGTTCTCCCAAAATGTGTTTGTCATTCTTGTTTGGTGTGAGTTCACAGTGTGGCGCATTTTTGTAACATTGTTAAAGTTGTTTATGCGGCCACCCTCAGTGTGACCTGTATGGCTGTTGACCATTCACTTGTGTGTGTGGAAAGCCGTAGATATTATTTGACTGTGCCGGCATGCAAAGGCAGTGCCTTTAAGGTTTATTGGCGCTCTGTACTTCTCCCTACGTCCGTGTACACAGCGGCGTTTTAAAAAGTCATAAAGTTTCCTTTTTGAAACCCATACCGATAATTTTGAAACCGATACCGATAATTTACGATATTACATTTTAAAGCATTTATCGACCGATAATATCGGCAGTCCGATATTATCGGACATCTCTAGTTTAGACCATTTCATATGGGAAAAGTTGCTTTGGTTATTGTACTATACATTTTTTGTTGGAGTTTTTGAAACAGATTACGGACAAAAACTGAGGTACTTTTTAAAATCCATGTGTAATGTTCAAATAGGTGCACCACATTGTTCCTGAATTTAAAAAATATATTGAGTCCTTCAATATATTGTCAAACTTGTATTAAAAATGACTTCTGTCTTTAAGTGTGTTGGCAAAACGATTATCTCTTGCTTGAATTTCTACAGCAGAGCACTTTTACCTTTCACATTTATCCACTGAGAGCATAAACCTCCCAGTTCTATGACCAGTGCCATTCTGGCTCCTTAAACATGCTTCGTGTTTCTTTGACTGATGACTTCCCTCAAAAGTGCCTCCGCGGTGATGTAAGAACTTGTTTAAAAGCTTTCCATGACTGCCTCGCTAAAAGTGGCTCAGTGAACAGCTGTTCCATGCTGGCTTCTTCCTCACCTTCCTCCTGAAAACGCGGACATTTGACCATTCAAGGTCGGCAAGTGTTCTTTGTCCAGTACCGTAATTTTCGGACTATAAGTCGCAGTTTTTTCCATAGTTTGTGCGACTTATATATGTTTTTTTCCTTCTTTATTATGCATTTTCGGCAGGTGCGACTTATACTCCGGTGCGACTTATACTCTGAAAAATACGGTAAATTCTGCAACGTCGGCACTTTGTCATCACTTGGTTTTTTTTTTTTGGGGGGGGGGGGTTTATTAAATCAACATAGAAAATAACACACGATACACTTTCAACTAGTGCATCAACCCCCAAAAAAAACCTCCCTCCCCCATTCACACTCATACACACCCACTCACACAAAAAGGGTTGTTTCTTTCTGCTATCAATATTCTGGTTCCCACAACATGGACAACACTTCTGCAAGGGACACAACACAGTCCCTGAAGCACACTTGATTGTTTGTGCTGCTGGTCCACTAACATTTTCATTTAATTACTATTTTTTTTTTTTTCCCCTCCCTTATGTAATTATTTTTTATATTGTTTTACTTTCATTTTTATCCAAGAAAATATTTATTTATCTTATCTATAAAAAAAAAAAAAATAAAAAAAAAAAAAAAAAAAAAAAGGAAAGAAAGGACCTTATCTTCACCAGACCTGGTTGTAAATGAAATTAGCTTCGTTTAAAGTTTTTTTTTTTTTTTAAAAACAGGTCCAGTCCAGATAATGTCCAAGTCGGGTTCAGCAACACACACCTTCATTCATGTACACTGAGGGAAAAAAAAAAAAAAAAAAAAAAATAGAAAATTGGTTTTCACCGAGGCACTTCTTTTAGGTCCAAAAGGCTGTCGTGTATGCAAGGATTGAAACGCTAAGCTCAGTTGCCTAATAAGCAGGTAAAATGAGAGCATGGTGCAGTAATGATCTGTCATGACGGTGAAAGCAAACAAAGCATGAATGATACAAAAGCAGCATTAGAAGTGTGCATGCTGGTGAGGAGATTTAATTATCTGAGGTTTGACCTGTCACCCTGCGGAGAAACTGCAGCTGCAGGCGGAACGGAGGCAACAGGTGTGTTTGTATATATTGGACTGGAGACTGATGAACACCTGAGGCACAATAGTGGAGGTGGGCTGGATGAGAAGTCAAATTTGTAGTGTGCCTCCAATACTCCTTTGTAAATTTGATCAACGGATTTAAACCTTGACCAACACGTCCTGCTTCTGAAATATTGAATGTTTGTTTAACCCTTGTGTAATGTTCATATTGTTGTTACTCAGCCAGCGTTTGTGGGTCTGATGGACCCCTTGCATTTTGTGGCTTTTAATGCCTCACAATCAAACACTTTTATGTTAAAATACTGAACAGATGTTTACCTTATCCCAATAAACATCTGTTCAGTATTTTAACATAAAAGTGTTTGATTGTGAGGCATTAAAAAACACAAAATGCAACGGGTCCATCAGACCCACAAACGCTGGCTGAGTAACAACAATATGAACGTTGCATGGAAATTTATCTGCCAGTTTCTGCATCCCGCAGGGATTCTTCTTTTGTGTTTCTGCACCTGCGGTTCCCACATAAGGTTGCAACATTCTTTGTCAACACCGTCTGCTCTCATTTTCTCGCACATTTGACCCTCTGATGTTCTGTGTACCTACACTCTGTTCTCCTCCTGTCTAGGCCTGCTGTGCGTGTGCGTGTGTTTGTGTGTTTGTGTGTGTGTGTGTCTGTGTGTGTTGGTGGGTGGGTGGGTGCGTGTGGTACACAGAACATCAATTTCCACACTTCTATTAGCCCCGGGTCCGGTGGACCCGGACATCTTATATGTAATAGAAATGTGTAGGGGGAGGGTGTATGGTGTGTGGTCATTAAATATGTATTCTGATATATGTTCTTCACAGAAAATGAGCCAAAGCCAGTGAGTCTCAGTTTGAAAAATTAATTAATTGTATCATTTTTCTTTTAATAAAAAATGAAAACGGGTCTCACAGACCTGAACACCACACAAGGGTTAAAAACATGTCAAAAATAGGAGAATGGGTTGACTTGTGCAAGTATAGTCCCTGGAAAGACGTTTTGCTTAATCCTTGGGAATCCTCAAAATGTGCATGGTGTATTTTTTAGTTCCCGTGGATCCGCAAGAGTTTTTGCGACTAAAGTCTTAAAAGTAAGTCATATATGTTATTATTTTTTTTACCTTCGACGCGTAAATCTTTAGATCAACTTCATATCTATTTTTTTATGTCACAGAACACTTTTCCACTTATAGGCAGTATAGCTCGGTTGGTAGAGCGACCGTGCCAGCAACTTGAGGTTCGATCCCCACTTCCGGCATCCGAGTCACTGCTGTTGTGTCCTTGGGCAAGACACTTTACCCACCTGCTCCCAGTGCCACCCACACTGGCTTAAATGTAACTTAGATATTGGGTTTCACTATGTAAAGCGCTTTGAGTCACTAGAGAAAAGCGCTATATAAATATAATTCACTTCACTTCACTTTGCATCAGTCCATCTTAGATGAGCTCGGGTCCAGCGAAGCCGGCGGCTTTTCTGCAAATTACGTGTTGTTGTTGAGTGTCGGTGCTGTCTAGAGCTTGGCAGAGTAACTGTGTAATACTCTTCCATATGAGTAGGTGGCAGCCGGTAGCTAATTGCTTTGTAGATGTCGGAAACAGCGGGAGGCAGTGTGCAGGTAAAAAGGTGTCTAATGCTTAAACCAAAAATAAACAAAAGGTGAGTGCCCCTAAGAAAAGGCATTGAAGCTTAGGGAAGGCTATGCAGAACGAAAGTAAAACTGAACTGCCTACAAAATAAATCAAAACAGAATGCTGGACGACAGCAAAGACTTACTGTGGAGCAGAGACGGCGTCCACAAAGTACATCCGAACATGAAATGACAATCAACAATGTCCCCACGAAGAAGGATAAAAACAACTGAAATATTCTTGTTTGCTAAAACAAAGTAGATGCGGGAAATATCGCTCAAAGGAAGACATGAAACTGCTACAGGAAAATACCAAAAAAAGAGAAAAAGCCACCAAAATAGGAGCGCAAGACAAGAACTAAAACACTACACACAGGAAAACAGCAAAAAAGTCAAAATAAGTCAGTGTGATGTGACAGGTGGTGACAGTACACCTACTTTGAGACAAGAGCTATATTGATGCATGCTTGGTTATGGTTTAAAGTCATATCCAACAATTGCGACAATGAATTTTTACTGTCAACTGAGTTTCGTTTTTTAATGATTTCTGCTGATGGTGTGCCTCCGGATTTTTTTAACGCAAAAAAGGTTGAAAAACACTGATGTAGACCACAAGGAAGTGTTATCAATTTAGGAAAAAATAAATAAATAATATGACTTCTTTAATGCGCCTTATAATCCGGTGCGCCTAATATGCGAAAAAAGATCGAAAATAGACCATTCATTCATAGTGCGCCTTATAATCCGGTGCGCCCTATGGTCCGGAAAATACGGTACTTTTCAGTCAGACTTATGGGGGTTTACAAACGTTTGTACTTAAGAAATATATAGCAGGAAATATACAGCAGGCAACACAGTGAAGGTACGTTTTTTTGTACCCTTTTATGTGCAGTGGTTCAGGAAAATTAGAAGCTTTCAGTAATATGAATGACAATAAAAAGGAAGTCTAAGTCTAAATAAATACATGCAGTCATGTGAAAAAATATAATGTTCATGAGAATGTAGCCAACTATAATGGTCACTGCCTATAGGGGGCATACTTGCATTATTGTGATAAACTGTAATGATGTGACCGCCATTATCGTACTCAAATATATTTTAATGGTTTTTGACATGATATTTTTATAAACTATAGTCATAGTACTGTATGCGCTGTATTAGGTTGTTTTTTTTTACTACAGAACAACAACTTGTGAAATTGTTGTGTCAGCAGAATATTTTTCTTATTTTCTACGAGAACCTTTGCAATTATTCCCCTAAAAAATCATGTAAATCCAGACACTCAAAATATTAACATTGTAGAGAATAATTCTAGTTTAGAAAACAATGAAAAATGCATATAAATGAAGAATAAAATAGATAAATTGACATTTATCATCACGTTTATCTTTAATGGAGACTCTGGTTGGCGAAGACAGCGATGAGTGGAGAGAGGAAAGGAGGTGAGTGATACATTTGTACTTTGATTCTAGTTCTTGAATTTGATAGTGTTGCTCACCTTCTTTATCAAAGTACTTTGGCCCCATCAAGGTTTATTTTGCAGTCATATTTAAAGGGGAACATTATCACCAGACCTATGTAAGCGTCAATATATACCTTGATGTTGCAGAAAAAAGACCTTTTTTTTTTTTAACCGATTTCCGAACTCTAAATGGGTGAATTTTGGCGAAGTAAACGCCTTTCTATTATTCGTTCTCGGAGCAATGACGTCACATCGGGAAGCAATCCGCCATTTTCTCAAACACATTACAAACACCGAGTCAAATCATCTCTGTTATTTTCCGTTTATTCGACTGTTTTCCGTACCTTGGAGACATTATGCCTCATCGGTGTGTTGTCGGAGGGTGTAACAACACGAACAGGGACGGATTCAAGTTGCACCAGTGGCCCAAAGATGCGAAAGTGGCAAGAAATTGGACGTTTGTTCCGCACACTTTACCGACGAAAGCTATGCTATGACAGAGATGGCAAGAATGTGTGGATATCCTGCGACACTCAAAGCAGATGCATTTCCAACGATAAAGTCAAAGAAATCTGCCGCCAGACCCCCAGGAAAAGAGAGCGGATGAGGGTATGTCTACAGAATATATTAATTGATGAAAACTGGGCTGTCTGCACTCTCAAAGTGCATGTTGTTGCCAAATGTATTTCATATGCTGTAAACCTAGTTCATAGTTGTTAGTTTCCTTTAATGGCAAACAAACACATACCAATCGTTGGTTAGAAGGCGATCGCCGAATTTGTCCTCGCTTTCTCCCGTGTCGCTGGCTGTCGTGTCGTTTTCGTCGGTTTCGCTTGCATACGGTTCAAACCGATATGGCTCAATAGCTTCAGTTTCTTCTTCAATTTTGTTTTCCCTACCTGCCTCCACACTACAACCATCCGTTTCAATACATGCGTAATCTGTTGAATCGCTTAAGCCGCTGAAATCCGAGTCTGAATACGAGCTAGTGTCGCTATAACTTGCTGTTCTATCCGCCATGTTTGTTTGTATCGGCATCACTATGTGACGTCACAGGAAAATGGACCGGTGTATATAACGATGGTTAAAATCAGGCACTTTGAAGCTTTTTTTAGGGATATTGCGTGATGGGTAAAATTTTGAAAAAAACTTCGAAAAATAAAATAAGCCACTGGGAACTGATTTTTAATGGTTTTAACCCTTCTGAAATTGTGATAATGTTCCCCTTTAAAAAAACAACAATGTATGTATGTTTATATATGTGTATGTGTACATATGTGTATGTATATGTATATATGTGTATGTGTGGGTATGTATACGTGTATGTGTGTATGTGTATGTGTATGTGTGTATGTATGTATGTATGTATATTTCTGGGGGTACGCTCTGGGCCTGCCTGTCAGACGGGGGTCGACGCCTCAGGCTACTGCATCCGAACTGCGTGTCTGGAGCTCCTGGGTCCCGCTGTCCATCCCTTCCGGGTGCCCGTCTTGGTTGGGGCCTGTTGGGCCTAGTCCCTGCGTCTATTGTGGTAGCTTGGTGCTGCAAGGTATTCCGAGGTGCTGCGAGTCGGCCAGTTGCTGGGGTAGTGACCTTGTTTGTCAGCATGTCTGTGATCTTCTTTTAATTCTTTTTTTTTTTAATTAATTAATTAATTTATTTATTTATTTATTTATTTTTTAAATATATTTTATTAATATTATTTTTTAATTTTTCCCCTCCCTCAGGGGGGGGGCTCGGCGGGGCGGTTGCTGGTTGTTCCATCTCCATCGTTGGGGTCCCTGCGGGTGGGGTGGGTGGTTCCCGTGGCCCTGTGCCTGGGTGGTCCTGCGGCGGCCGGTTTGGGTGGGGTGGCCGGGGGCTGGCCTCGCCGCGCTCTCCGGGGGTTGGGGGTGGGCTCGTGGGGGCCCGGTTGCCGGTGGGGCGGGGGCGGTCTTCCCGTCCGGTTGCGGGGAGTCTCTGGGTCCCTCGGGCGGGGCGTCTCGCCTTTCTGCCCGTGTGGGGTGTGGTCTCTCGCTGGCTTGGGGTCTGGCTGTCCCCTGCTTTTCTCGTGCCCTGTCCTCTGCCGGGTGCGTCTGTCTGCGGCCTGCTGCTGGCCCTTGTGGGCGGTACGGTGGGTCGGGCTCTGGGGTTCCTGTCGCTGGCCGGCTTGGCTGCGTGGGGGCGGTGGTCCCTGGTTCCCTGGGCACCACGCCTCCTGTTTGTGGGTTGGGCTCTCGGGGGTGATGGGGCCGTGCTCTGGCTCCCACGCACTCTGGGAGTCGAATGTATTGTACATGCAAATTCACATATGCTCACATACGTACATAGGTACCTACGCTCCCACATACATACACAAATACAGTACATATTTACCTACCTAATGTTCGTACATCCACACGCACATTCAATATACAAACATACACATACACATACTGTACATATACATTCACTGTACAAACACATATACACATTCTGTACATATACATTCATTGTACAAACACATATACACATTCTGTACATATACAAGTACATATGCATACTTACACTCATGCACATAATCACGTTTCATCAAACATATATTAACGTTGTTGCCCTAGGGTAAACTGGGTGTAACACATGGCACACTGACAAAGCTTAACCTATTGTGACTATAACAATCTACAAGGTTAATGTAGGTTGCTTCTCTTTCTCCCCCTCCATTTTTCTGCATTCTTTCGTATCTCAAGTTATCATTACGTATATGTATTGTTGCATTTAAACAACTGTATTGTTGATAATAAAGGTAAATTATTGGTATTGTTCATTATCAATAGCGCTATTTCTATTGGTATTTGTATTGATCCATTTGTAGTGTAATAATGCTCATTGTCATTTCTGTATTATTTTTTATTTTTCGCTAACTGCTTATTTGCTATTACTTTTACCATCATATTTGCACATGTCATATTTGCTGATGTTGCTCTATTGTTGTTGTTGTTGTTGTTTGCTGTTGTTGTTTTTGTCTCTCTGTCTAATCCCCCTCTTGTCCCCACAATTTCCCCCTCTGTCTTCTTTTTTTTTCTCTTTCTATCCCCTCCTGCTCCGGCCCGGCTGCACTAAATGATAATATAAATACATTTAATAAAGTCAAATACAAATAAGGCAACAAGAGAAGTATCCTACACTTCTCTTTTGTAAAGTAAATCTGAACAGCCGACATGGGCATCTACATCAACTATATGATTTGCCTGAGAAGCTGGACAGGACATAAAAAAAAATAAAAAATAAAAATAAAAAAAAAATAAAAAAAATAAAAATAAAAAAACAACAACACAGAGATTGCATTATGTGGGTACTTTATTCTGTAGAATGATACGCAAGAAAATTTACTATTTTGTTTGCACGTAAAGTTTGTAACATGTACAAATATTGGGCAAGATTTTGGTGAAAATGTTAATAGAAAAGTGAGGCGTACTAAAAACCACAGTCTAATATAGAACTTGTTTATTACGAAAAATATCTTGTGTTGATTTCACGTATTTACAATGTTGTTGTAGATATTACTTTGTTTTTTTTGTTGTTTCTTTCTTTTTTTGGGGGGGGGGGGTGAGTGGTATGGGTGGGATATAAACAAAAATATTTTGACATTTAGGGCAGACAATAGATATATGATTGATGTGAATATGATGTAATGGATAGGAATGTCTGATGCTGGATGTCAATAAAAATAAAATGAAAAAATAAAATAAAATAAAAATGTTGTTTTCATTTATTTTCCAAGCACTTTTAACAGCATTTACTGTACATTCTGAATAACATTTAAATGGAAAATAGGTATTTCCATTTATTTGTACCGCATTTTTCGGAGTATAAGTCGCACCGGAGTATAAGTCGCACCTGCCAAAAATGCATAATAAAGAAGGAAAAAAACATATATAAGTCGCACTGGAGTATAAGTCGCATTTTTGGGGGAAATTTATTTGATAAAACCCAACACCAAGAATAGAGATTTGAAAGGCAATTTAAAATAGATAAAGAATAGTGAACAACAGGCTGAATAAGTGTACGTTATATGAGGCATAAATAACCAACTGAGAACGTGCCTGGTATGTTAACGTAACATATTATGGTAAGAGTCATTCAAATAACTATAACATATAGAACATGCTATACGTTTACTAAACAATCTGTCAGTCCTAATTGCTAAATCCGATGAAATCTTATACGTCTAGTCTCTTACGTGAATGAGCTAAATAATATTATTTGATATTTTACGGTAATGTGTTAATAATTTCACACATAAGTCGCTCCTGAGTATAAGTCGCACCCCCGGCCAAACTATGAAAAAAACTGCGACTTATAGTCCGAAAATTACGGTAAATCTTCAAGGACTTCCAATTTGCTGATTTGTGGCAGCTGTCAGGTCACATTTGTGTCCCTCTCACACTATTTTTACCTTCAACCGCAAGAACCCCCGTGAAGTTGGGGCGTTCTGCAAAAAAAGAGGGAGGTCGGACTGGAGCCTCCTCCAAAATTGGCACCTTGTCACAGCGAAATACAATCCACATTTACATGCCTTTGGAGAGGAGGCGCGCCAGGGCAAGGAAGAAAAAAGAAAAAAAGAAAAACGGAATAATCCCAAAATCCTTTGGTGGTCCAGCCAATGTCTTGTTTCGCAGGGTCTGCGGTTCAGACAGAATTCTTCTGGTAACTAAACCCTGCAGTGAATGATGGACTTTTTCTAAAATTAGCCCCAACAGAATCTTCCCAACCTTTTGCTTCTTCATGCTGCGAATATCCCATTGCTGATGTATTCCGTATTCAATGACAGAGTTTTAAGTGAGCAGCCTGGCCAGTGTCTGTTATCAACAACCATAATGTGGAAGATTAGCACACACATGACACACACCTGTTGCTCGGTTTTATGAAGGCCACAGCTGTGCTTCTGAAAGCAGCCTTTTTAAAGACTGCCACACGAGCGGTGAAATGGAGGCTCTGTGGGCTCTTTCAGACATATTGTAAAAGTATGGAAGTTAACAGGAGTAGGAAATTAAGCTTTATATTACGTTCAGAGTGTACTGAATGCAACCTTAGCACTTCTCCGTACGTAATAGTCATGTTGCACAAAAAAGGCTGTTTTTCAAAATATAAATGATAAATGATAAATGGGTTGTACTTGTATAGCGCTTTTCTACCTTCAAGGTACTCAAAGCGCTTTGACACTACTTCCACATTTACCCATTCACACACACATTCACACACTGATGGAGGGAGCTGCCATGCAAGGCGCTAACCAGCACCCATCAGGAGCAAGGGTGAAGTGTCTTGCTCAGGAAACAACGGACATGACGAGGTTGGTACTAGGTGGGGATTGAACCAGGGACCCTCGGGTCGCGCACGGCCATTCTTCCACTGCGCCACGCCGTGGAAGATATAAATATAAATGTTCTTCTTATTACGCACTTTTCAAACAATCCGTCCATCTTCTTCCGCTTATCCGAGGTCAAGACGTGGGGGCGGCAGCCTAAGCAAGGGAGCCCAGACTTCTCTCTCCCCAGGTACTTGTCCAGCTCCTCCCGGGGGATCCCGAGGCGTTCCTAGGCCAGCTGGGAGACATAATCTCTCCATCGTGTCCTGGGTCTTCCCCGTGGTCTCCTACCGGTCGGACGCGCCCTAAGCACTTTAGGCGTCCGGGGAGCATTCTGACCAGATTCCCGAACCACCTCATCTGGCTCCTCTCGGCTTTGTCTGAGCTCCTCCTGAATGACAGAGATTCTCACCCTATCTGTAAGGGAGAGCCCCGCCACCCGTGATCTTGTCCTTTCGGTCATAACCCAAAGCTCATGACCATAGGTGAAGATGGGAACGTAGATCGACAGGTAAATTGATAGCTTTACCTTCCGGTTCAGCTCCTTCTTTGCCACTACAACTCGATGCAGGGTCCGCATTACTGTGGACTATTCACGATCCACTCTTCCCTCACTCGTGAACAAGACTGTGAGGTCCTTGAACTCCTCCACTTGGGGCAAGATCTGCCCCCCAACCCGGAAATGGCACTACACCCTTTTCCGGGCGATACCCATGGAGGTGCTGATTCTTATCATAGTCGCTTCACACTAGGCTGTGAACCGATGCAGTGAAAGCTGAAGATTCTGGCTAGATGGATCCAGCAGGACCACATTATCTACAAAAAGCAGAAGACTATACCTGCAGCTACCAAACCGGATCCTCTCAACGCTTTGACTGCAGCTAGATATTCTGTCCATAAAAGTTGTAAACGGAATCGATGACAAAGGGCAGCCCTGGCGGAGTCTAACCCTCACTGGAAACGGGTCTTGACTTACTGCCAGCAATGCGGACCAAGCTCTGACACTGATCATACAGGGAGCGGACTGCCACAATCAGATGGTCCGATACCCCATACTCTCTGAGCACTCTCCACAGGACTTCCCGAGGAACACGGTCGAATGCCTTCTCCAAGTCCATAAAGCATATGTAAACTGGTTGGGCAAACTCCCATGCACACTCAAGCATCCTGCCGAGAGTATAGATTTAGTTTACAGCTCCACGACAAGGACGAAAACCACACTGCTCCTCCTGAATCCGAGGTTCGACTATCCGGAGTAGCCACTTCTCCAGTACAACTGAATAGACCTTCCCCGGAAGGCTGAGGAGTGTGATCTCACAATAGTTGGAACACACCGTCCAGTTCACCCACTTAAATAGAGGAACCACCACCCTGGTCTGTCAATCCAGAGGCACCACCCCCAATGTTTCGTCAACCAAGACAGCCCCACAGCATCCAGAGCCTTTAGGAACTCCGGCCGGATCTCATCCATCCCCAGGGCCCTGCCATCGGGGAGCTTTTTAACTACTTTGGCAACCTCAGCCCCAGAAATGGTAGATGGTCCGGGTCTTCCGAGAGCCAAGTTTCTTCGTTGCAAAAAGCCTTGACTCAAAGTTTCTGCCTTGAAAGGTGTGGATGATCTCTGGATCACAGAACCTGCTGAACAGTCTTTCCAACAGCGCATCTGCAGTAGTTTCAGTTTCTTGGTCGGGCAGGCTGTATGCTTCAGGTCACTTAGCAAATTAGTCCACGGCTGTAAGGATGTAGCGGTTACCTCATTCCGTGCTGGGGAAGGTCCCGAGGACATCTATCCAACTTCTGACACCAAAATGTAGCACCCAGAAGAAGTGCACACAAAGTCCGATGCTCTTTTTTTACTTTTAGTGACCAACTTAAGCTAACAGCTCAATTCCAACACATATATTCATTCCTCTTACAGGCACAACTATCCTTGGCTGTTATTTCTGCAACAACAACACTTCCTCCTTATTAGCCAATCACTTTCCAGGTGTGGTACATTACAACCATGGGAACTCTGATCATCACCCACACACGAACACAACATCAACCCCAGCAGGTCGTTACACGAATAATAATGTGAAGCATTATTGGAGAGTGAACTCCTCTACTATCTCCTTCCAACTGCTTCTCTATCAGCAGCGTTTCCATATTTTCATGGATACATGTCTGCTGTTTAGATGTTATTTAAACATTCTTGGCTGGCATTAGATTCACTCTGCTTCATTATGGTGCAGATCAGCAGTGATACACTGAATTGCTCGTCAATTACACGCTCGGTCATGTTTTGGATGTTTTCTTTAATTCCACTCCTTCACACTCACTTTCTTCCTTGTTATGGTTGGAAAAACTAAGTTATGTCGCTCTCTCACAGATGTTTTGTTGGCTCTTGCGAGATTCACTGTGACAAGACCTACTCAGTGGCCTAGTGGTTAGAGTGTCCGCCCTGAGATCGGTAGGTTGTGAGTTCAAACCCCGGCCGAGTCATACCAAAGACTATAAAAATGGGACCCATTACCTCACTGCTTGGCACTCAGCATCAAGGGTTGGAATTGGGGGTTAAATCACCAAAAATGATTCCCGGGTGCGGCCACCGCTGCTGCCCACTGCTCACCTCACCTCCCAGGGGGTGATGGGTCAAATGCAGAGACTAATTTTGCCACACCAAATGTGTGTGTGACAATCATTGGTACTTTAACTTTAACTTTTTTAACATTTGCTACACCACGTAGCGGTGTGGAGGCTCTTAACCCAAATTTTAGCTGAGAAAAAGCTTTGATCCCGAAAAACTCACAGGCCTGGGGCACTCATAACTCAAGGTACAAGAGGAAATGTTTAACTTTGTTGCAATCCGCTTTGTAATCATTTTAGTTTCATTCCTGTCATCCAATACTCTGATGACTCTTCCAAAAAAGGGCATATTTTATATCGAGACCGACTGCTCAGAGTCTATGTGATGAGAATCATAAAGCCACTAAAGTCCAAGGACAATAATTAATGAACCACACCTTTATAATCAGTGTCTATCTGCATTGCTTTGTTACTATAGCTGTAAATCCCACAGAACAATGCGTGTGCAGTCTTTAAAATAAATTATGGCTTGGTTGTAAATGTTTTCTCACCCTTGGTGCTGATTGTGCTTTTGAAAATGACTAAGGAAGTTTTTTTCTTGTTTTCAAGTAGGGATGTCCGATAATGGCTTTTTGCCGATATCCGATATTGTCCAACTCTTAATTACCGATACTGATATCAACCGATACCGATATATACAGTCGTGGAATTAACACATATTTATGCCTAATTTGGACAACCAGGTATGGTGAAGATAAGGTCCTTTTTAAAAAAATTCATAAAATAAGATAAATACATTTAAAACATTTTCTTGAATAAAAAAGAAAGTAAAACAATATAAAAACAGTTACATAGAAACTAGTAATTAATGAAAATGAGTAAAGTTAACTGTTAAAGGTTAGTACTATTAGTGGACCAGCAGCACGCACAATCATGTGTGCTTACGGACTGTATCCCTTGCAGACTGTATTGATATATATTGATATATAATGTAGGAACCAGAATATTAATAACAGAAAGAAACAACCCTTATGTGTGAATGGGGGAGGAAGGTTTTTTGGGTTGGTGCACTAATTGTAAGTGTATCTTGTGTTTTTTATGTTGATTTAATAAAAAAAATCAAATAAAAAAAACGATACCGATAATGAAAAAAACGATACCGATAATTTCCGATATTACATTTTAAAGCATTTATCGACATCTCTATTTTCAAGTATTACAGTGGTTAACTTCTGTTGGCACTTCTGCGACAATAAAAAACATGTTAAAAATGAGATGTTGAGATGACACAAATTAAGTAGAAACTGTAACCTTCGTCCCGAATGACAAGACTGTTACATTGTATTTGTGTACCGTATTTTTCGGAGTATAAGTTGCACCGGAGTATAAGTCGCACCTGCCGAAAATGCATAATAAAGAAGGAAAAAAAACATATATAAATCGCACTGGAGCCCGGCCAAACTATGAAAAAAACTGCGACTTATAGTCCGAAAAATACGGTAATAATATTAACAGAAGTTTACGTCTTTTTGCTCCTTTTTTGGTTAAAATGTTATAGCGCCAAAAAAACATCACCCAAATAATGTTAACATTCAGACTAAGTGTAGCAGTGCTTGTTATTGCAGTACTTCCTCCACTCTGCAGGGGCAGCGAGACACACACGTTACATTGAAGCAACAGAAGAAGAAAACTTATCTTCAAACAAATATGTGGCTATAAAGTCTAAAAATATAGGAACGTAGAGCCAGTAAATGTAACTTTAATAGGGACTAGACAAAATACAAAATAAACATTTATTGCAGTGGCGTGAGGTCAAAGGGTGAACGTCGCAAAAAATGGTAACATAACTTTAATATGAATATTTGTCCATGGAACTGTTATAAAGGTATTTTTTGGATGATACCAATCATTTTAACATTACCTTCAGCAGTGAGGCATTGATGCTGTTGTTTCCAGGGGTGCCCATTATGTCAATCGCGACCTACCGGTCGACCGCGGATCACCAGCATGGCATTAAAAAAAATGTCTTTTTGATATCCTTTTCATCACATTTGATACATTCAATAATAAAATATATATATAACCTGTAACATGTATATGAAAAATTATGTTTAAAAAAAATGGATAAATGATGTACATATACACAGTATACATGTCAGGTGATTTGAAAAAAAATATATTAAAAAAATGGGGGTGCTGTACCACCACAGTTTTTCACCTACAAGAAAAAGTCACGTGACGGAATACACAATATTTGTTAGTGAAGTACACAAACTATCTGTCCTCCATGAAAACAAACTTTGTATGATCACCTCCGTTTTTGTCTGAAAATCCAGTTTATTAAAGTCCTGTATTTGATCTGGCGTATGACCAATAGTCGCATTAGAAAGAGTGCATGGACATGTAGGTGTGAAAATACAAAAAAAACCGAACTATTTGAGAAATCAGACTAATTTAGTGCATGGAAACATAGTGAATGACTTCACTGAACAAACTGTTGACCTTTGACCCAGATTTTTTGTCCCTGGGCGCCACATGGCGAATGCCTATATTGCTTATTGCAGATTGTATACATAATACACATATTGTATATAAAATGAATGCATTGTATATGCATAGTAATACATACAACACCCGGAACCAGTGAAGTTGGCACGTTGTGTAAATCGTAAATAAAAACAGAATACAAAGATTTGCAAATCCTTCTCAACTTATATTCAATTGAATAGACTGCAAAGACAAGATATTTAATGTTCGAACTGAGAAACGTAATTTTTGGCAAATAATCATTAACTTAGAATTTAATGGCGGCAACACATTGCAACAAAGTTGGAAGAGGGGCATTTTTACCACTGTGTTACATGGCCTTTCCTTTTAACAACACTCAGTAAACATTTGGGAACTGAGGAGACCAATTTTTGAAGCTTTTCAGGTGGAATTATTTCCCATTCTTGCTTGATGTACAGCTTAAGTTGTTCAACAGTCTCTGTTGTCTTATTTTAGGCTTCATAATGCGCCACACATTTTCAATGGGAGACAGGTCTGGACTACAGGCAGGCCAGTCTAGTCCCCGCACTCTTTTACTATGAAGCCACGTTGATGTAACACGTGGCTTGGCATTGTCTTGCTGAAATAAGCAGGGGCGTCCATGGTAACGTTGCTTGGATGGCAACATACGTTGCTCCAAAACCTGCATGTACCTTTCAGCATTAATGGCGCCTTCACAGATGTGTAAGTTACCCATTTCTTGGGCACTAATACACCCCCATACCATCACAGATGCTGGCTTTTCAACTTTGCGCCTATAACAACCTGGATGGGTCTTTTCCTCTTTGGTCCGGAGGACACAACGTCCACAGTTTCCAAAAACAATTTGAAATGTGGACTCATCAGACCACAGAACACTTTTCCACTTTGTATCAGTCCATCTTAGATGAGCTCAGGCCCAGCGAAGCCGACGGCGTTTCTGGGTGTTGTTGATAAACGGTTTTCGCCTTGCATAGGAGAGTTTTAACTTGCACTTACAGATGTAGTTACTGACAGTAGGTTTCTGAAGTGTTCCTGAGCCCATGTGGTGATATCCTTTACACACTGATGTCGCTTGTTGATGCAGTACAGCCTGAGGGATCGAAGGTCACGGGCTTAGCGGCTTACGTGCAGTGATTTCTCCTGATTCTCTGAACCTTTTAATGAATTACAGACCGTAGATGGTGAAATCCCTAAATTCCTTGCAATAGCTGGTTGAGAAATGTTGTTCTTAAACTGTTCGACAATTTGCTCACGTATTTGTTGACAAAGTGGGGACCCTCGCCCCATCCTTGTTTGTGAATGACTGAGCTGCTTTTAAACCCAATCATGGCACCCACCTGTTCCCAGTTAGCCTGTTCACCTGTGGGATGTTCCAAATAAGTGTTTGATGAGCATTCCTCAACTTTCTCTGTCTTTTTAGCCACTTGTGCCAGCTTTTTTGAAACATGTTGCAGGCATCAAATTCCAAATGAGCTAATATTTGCAAAAAATAACAACATTTTTAAGTTCGAACGTTAAACATCTTGTCTTTGCAGTCTATTCAATTGATATGGGTTGAAAAGTATTTGCAAATCTTTGTATTCTGTTTTTATTTACAATTTACACAACATGCCAACTTCACTGGTTTTGGGTTTTGTATGTATTACTGTGCATATACAATGCATTCATTGTACATACAACCTATGTATTATGTATACAATCCGTCAAAAATAACCTAAACAAATTGCACCAGTGAGAGTTTTGGATTTACAGTGTAAATCTTGACCCGCCTCAAGCGTCTTTCGTGGGAAGTTTCATTTCCATCATTTACATTTGCAGTGAGTCATGCAGTCCAGTGCCAGAGTGGAGTGTTTTTACAGCTCCGTCAAACACTGTCCGCTGTGTTACAGCCATCATCCCGCAGCAGTAACACTCCAACGTTTTGTCAGCTTCGATGCCAGATTTTTTTTTTTCCGCTGCAAGAAAATGATCCCATTCTCCTCAGACTAATGTCAAATTAAGCAAATTTACAGCTTAGCACTTAAGAAGTTCTCATTTTGCCAGGAAAGCAGTCATTGAGGCTTCACTTCACAGTCAGTCAGTTCACGGTGGCACTTTCACTGGAATATTCCATATATTGACATTGATATCACTCCTTTTTGGGTCAGACTCGTGACAATGAGGTCAGGTCCAGTTGGTGTTTATTTGATGCACTTGTTTTGTGTCTGCTACCAGCGGTTTGTCATGCTGGCACAGTCAGCTTTAATTCTAGGAACGGATAATTTATGACGAAGGGGAACCTTGAGGTAGAAGTCAAACAAATAGAGCACAATGTTTGGTGTTTCTCAGTAAACATTTATGTATCTGACAGCTGCTTCACTGCCAATATTTCCACTGGAAATCATGTTTGGAAGTGGACAAGTGTCTGTTTACCAAATAACCCTGTATAACATTACACTCTTGTTTCTATAGCTGTAGCCTGAAAACATATAGAAGCACATTTCTAGCATAATGACGGATTTCAAAATAAACTTTTGCATCAGGATTAGCATATTTTATTTCCTGATTTTAATCTTTGTACACCGTTGTGCATTGTAAAAAACAACAACAACAAAAAAAAAACACTTAATACACGGACAGGACACATTTTCCTTGGCAGAAGAAACTTTATGCTTTCCTAAAGCAAGTCATGTGCACTAACATGGAATAGTTGTTTGTGTGAGAAGGGAGGAGGAGAAATGTTAAAACCATCATGATCGATTAAGCATATTGATGTCTTTTTAAGTGCACTAATTAAGAAAAAAATATTATATATATGTAAAAAATATGTGTACAAAATATATACATTTATGCGTTTATATATACATACATATACATATACCGTACATGTATTTATGTACATATGTATATATATATATATATATATATTAGGGATGTCCGGTATTCCGATATTGTCCAACTCTTTAATTACCGATACCGATATCAACCGATATATACAGTCGTGGAATTAACACATTATTATGCCTAATTTGGACAACCAGGTATGGTGAAGATAAGGTACTTTTAAAAAACATTTATAAGATAAAAATAAGATAAATAAATTAAAAACATTTTCTTGAATAAAAAAAAGAAAGTAAAACAATATAAAAACAGTTACATTGAAATTAGTAATTAATGAAAATGAGTAAAATTAACTGTTAAAGGTTAGTACTATTAGTGGACCAGCAGCACGCACAATCATGTGTGCTTACGGACTGTATCCTTTGCAGACTGTATTGATATATATTGATATATAATGTAGGAACCAGAATATTAATAACAGAAAGAAACAACCCTTTTGTGTGAATGAGTGTAAATGGGGGAGGGAGGTTTTTTGGGTTGGTGCACTAATTGTAAGTGTATCTTGTGTTTTTTATGTTGATTTAATTAAAAAAAAACAAAAAAAACAACAATACCGATAATTAAAAAAACGATACCGATAATTTCCAATATTACATTTTAACGCATTTATCGGCCGATAATATCGGCAGGCCGATATTATCGGACATCTCTAATATATATATATATATATATATACTATATTGCCAAAAGTATTTGGCCACCCATCCAAATGATCAGAATCAGGTGTCTTAATCACTTGGCCCGGCCACAGGTGTATAAAATCAAGCACTTAGGCACGGAGACTGTCTCTACAAACATTTGTGAAAGATTGGGCCGCGCTCAGGAGCTCAGTGATTTCCAGCGTGGAACTGTCACAGGATGCCACCTGTGCAACAAATCCAGTCGTGATATTTCCTCGCTCCTAATTATTCCAAAGTCAACTGTCGGCTTTATTATAAGAAAATGGAAGCGTTTGGGAACAACAGCAACTCAGCCACCAAGTGGTAGGCCACATAAACTGACAGAGAGGGGTCAGTTGCTACAGAGCTCCAAACTTCATGTGACCTTCCACTTAGCCCACGTACAGTACGCAGAGAGCTTCATGGAATGGTTTTCCATGGCCGAGCAGCTGCATCTAAGCCATATGCCATAAGTCCAATGCAAAGCGTCAGATGCAGTGGTGTAAATCACGTTGCCACTGGACTCTAGAACAGTGGAGACTTGTTCTCTGGACTGATGAATCACGCTTTGGACGAGTCTGGGACGAGTCTGAGTCTTGGAAGTTGCCAGGAGATCGTTACATTTCGGAGTGTGAAATTTGGTGGAGGAGGAAATATGGTGTGGGGTTGTTTTACAGGAGTTGGGCTTGGACTCTTAGCTACAGTGAAAGGAACTTTGGATGCTCCAGGATACCAAAACATTTTGGACAATTCCATGCACCCAACCTTGTGGTAACAGTTTGGAGCGGGCCCCTTCCTCTTCCAACATGACTGTGCACAAAGCAAGGTCCATAAAAACATGGATGACAGAGTCCGGTGTGGTTGAACTTGACCGGCCTGCACAGAGTCCTGACCTGAACCCGATAGAACACCTTTGGGATGAATTAGAACGGAGACTGAGAGCCAGGCCTTCTCGACCAACATCAGTGTGTGACCTCACCAAAGCCCTTTTGGAAGAATGGTTGAAAATACCTACAAACACACTCCGCAACCTTGTGGACAGCCTTCCCAGAAGAGTTGAAGCTGTAATAGCTGCAAAAGGTGGACCGACGTCATATTGAACCCTATGGGTTAGGAATGGGATGGCACTTAAAGTTCACATGGGAGTCTAGGCAGGTGGCCAAATACTTTTGGCAATATAGTGTATATACATACTGTACATATATACATGTATATATACATACATACATATATATATATATATATATATATATATATATATATATATATATATATATATATATATATATATATATATATATATATATATATATATATATATGTATGTGTGGGGAAAAAAATCACAAGACTATTTCATCTCTACAGGCCTGTTTCATGAGGGGGGGTACCCTCAATCGTCAGGAGATTTTAATGGGAGCATTCACATACCATGGTTTATATAGGGCACAGAGTGGGTGGGTACAGGCTGGCCTAGGGGCGTGGTGATTGGCTCATGTGTTACCTAGGAGGTGTTTCCGTCTATGGCGGCATGTTGTTACAATTTCGCTGCTGCGCTTGTTGAGGGATGACAGGTCTGGACGGTAAATAATAAACAGTTTCTCTTTCAAGCATAGGTTGCATCTTTTATTACCACTATTGTAAGGTGTGCTGGATGCAAGAATTTGCCATGTTATTGAATATTCAACATTATTGTCTTTGAGGTCCCAAATGTGTTTGGAGATTGAGGGTACCCCCCCTCATGAAACAGGCCTGTAGAGATGAAATAGTCTTGTGATTTTTTTCCCCACACATACATATATTGCGCTCTACTACGGTATCGAGCACTATTTTTTGGATAACCTTATTAAGACATATATATATATATATATATATATATATATATATATATATATATATATATATATATATATATATATATATATATATATATATATATATATATATATATATATATACATGCATATGTATAAATATAAATATACAGTATATATTGCGCTCTACTACGGTATCGAGCACTATTTTTTGGATAACCTTATTAAGACATATATATATATATATATATATATATATATATATATATATATATATATATATATATATATATATATATATATATATACATGCATATGTATAAATATAAATATACAGTATATACAGCATGTATACATATATCCATAGTATATATCCATAGTATATATATATATATATATATATATATATATATATATATATATATATATGTATGTATATATATATATATATATGTATAAATATAAATATACAGTATATACAGCATGTATACATATATCCATAGTATATATCCATAGTATATATATATATATATATATATATATATATATATATATATGTATATATAAATATACAGTATATACAGCATGTATACATATATCCATAGTATATATATATATATATTGTACAGTATATATATATATATATATATATATATATTGTACAGTATATATGTATACATATATAATGTATATATATATACTGTATATATGTATACATATATATATACACACACACACTATATACTGTATATATATATATATATATATATATATATATATATATATATATATAATATATATATATATATATATATATATATATATATATATATATATCCATCCATCCATTTTCTACCGCTTATTCCCTTTGGGGTCGCGGTGGGAGCTGGAGCCTATCTCAGCTACAATCGGGCGGAAGGCGGGGTACACCCTGGACAAGTCGCCACCTCATCGCAGGGCCAACACAGATAGACAGACAACATTCACACTCACATTCATACACTAGGGCCAATTTAGTGTTGCCAATCAACTTATCCCCAGGTGCATGTCTTTGGAGGTGGGAGGAAGCCGGAGTACCCGGAGGGAACCCACGCAGTCACGGGGAGAACATGCAAACTCCACACAGAAAGATCCCGAGCCCGGGATTGAACCCAAGACTACTCAGGACCTTCGTATTGTGAGGCAGATGCACTAACCCCTCTGCCACCGTGAAGCCCATATATATATATATATATATATATATATATATATATATAATGTGTGTACAGTATAGAATTTTTTGGAAACTCAAGACAGCCATGTCATTATGTTCTTTACAAGTGTATGTAAACTTTTGACCACGACTTATTGTATGAAAGATTTTTTGGGTTGCAAAAACCTTTTAGGTTGCAAATTTTTTTTTTTGTTGAATATCATTTTTATGGTTCTTTTATTACATATTCTTTATTACATTATGGTTTCAAATCTTTTTTTTTTTTGGTTACAAATCCCTTTTTGGCTGCAAATCTTTTTTTGGGGGTACAAATCTGTTTTCATTACAAACAATTTTTGATTGCACATTGTTTTGGTGGCGAATACTTTTTTTTTTGTTTTAAATCCTTTTTTTGATTACAAAAATGTACTTTTGTTTAAAAATCCTTTTTTTGGTTGCAAAATGCCATACATCATTTTTTTTATTATAAAAGTTTTTTGGTTGCAAATTTTTTTGGGTTGCATTCTGTTGATTGGTTGCAAATAATTTTTTGTTTGGTTGAATAAAAAGACAGACATTTCTCTCCATTGATAAAACGACAAGATGATCCTGTTTTCATCACATGACAGTCAAAGTACTTCCTTGACAAAAGAACTCAACAACCTTTACAGATCTTTGTAGAAAAAAATGGGTTTTCCTCCAGTTCTGAGTGAATAGTTGTATTTGTGACAGTTGCTGAGCCAAGGACATTCTTGTCATATCAGCTCCTCTCAAACACTTGAAGTTTACATGAAAAAATCTTTATCTCCCAGGAAGACGTGAGGTGATTTATTGCAAAAAAAGCAGAGCACCTCGCCTCAAACTCTAAACTCGGCAAGCCGCGCTCACACGTTGACGAGAAGCAGCAGCAGGTCCAAACACGACCACATAAGGCAAAGCCACATGCGCTCTCGTGGCCCTGCATCCAATAAGGTCTTGTTAATGCTAAATTGGATGAGTGTGTGTCCAATTCGCCATTTCCTCCAAGGAGCCTCAGCGGCAACAGCTGCTACCAATGGCCATGCGGCTTTTTTTTCACGCCGTCCCTTTTTCTGAGTGTGTGACCGAGGTCTTCCCAAAATAAGCCCATACACATGCAAAAATAGATAAATGGGCATCATTGCAGAGGGCGCAGGATTTAAAAGGAGGTCTTTGCTGACAGAGATCTACAACTGAGCCACTGAAATGATTGAGGCAGCCGTGATGTGTATATGATAAAGTGCAATAACACAGCTGCACACTGTCTGGGAGAAGGAAAGGAACCATTCACTTTATGCAAATTGTCTCTTCCGGCACACATTTTACTTTTTGCAATATTGCCCACAGTAAACAAACAGACATCAACATCAGCTGTTGGAGTCAGACCCTCAACATAACTCCGAACCTTAAAGGGAAACATTATCACAATTTCAGATGGGTAAAACCATTAAAAATCAGTTCCCAGTGGCTTATTATATTTTTCAAAGTTTTTTTCAAAATTTTACCCATCACGCAATATCCCTAAAAAAAGCTTCAAAGTGCCTGATTTTAACCATCGTTATAAACACCCGTCCATTTTCCTGTGACGTCACATAGTGATGCTAATACAAACAAACATGGCGGAAAGAACAGCAAGATATAGCGACATTAGCTCGGATTCAGACTCGGATTTCAGCGGCTTAAGTGATTCAACAGATTACGCATGTATTGAAACGGATGGTTGTAGTGTGGAGGCAGGTAGCGAAAACGAAATTGAAGAAGAAACTGAAGCTATTGAGCCATATCGGTTTGAACCGTATGCAAGTGAAACCGACGAAAACGACTCGACAGCCAGCGACACGGGAGAAAGCGAGGACGAAATCGGCGATCGCCTTCTAACCAACGATTGGTATGTGTTTGTTTGGCATTAAAGGAAACTAACAACTATGAACTAGGTTTACAGCATATGAAATACATTTGGCAACAACATGCACTTTGAGAGTGCAGACAGCCCAATTTTCATCAATTAATATATTCTGTAGACATACCCTGGAGTTGATGTCAGCAGGCCAGGGAAGCTAGGGTCGATATTCTTCTCTTGATCATCTTCGGTGGCATAAGGGACGGTGTGAGCCAAGACGTCCAGGGGATTTAGCTCGCTCGTCTGCGGGAACAACCTGCCGCCATTGCTTGCCGTGCTACCGAGGTCCTTTGTCCCTGAATTGCTCACACACTCCGGCAGATTCAATGGGGGTCTGGCGGCAGATTTCTTTGACTTTATCGTTGGAAATGCATCTGCTTTGAGTATCGCAGGATATCCACACATTCTTGCCATCTCTGTCGTAGCATAGCTTTCGTCGGTAAAGTGTGCGGAACAAACGTCCAATTTCTTGCCACTTTCGCATCTTTGGGCCACTGGTGCAACTTGAATCCGTCCCTGTTCGTGTTGTTACACCCTTTGACAACACACCGACGAGGCATGATGTCTCCAAGGATCGGAAAACAGTCGAAAAAACGGAAAATAACAGAGCTGATTTGACTCGGTGTTTGAGAAAATGGCGGATTGCTTCCCGATGTGACGTCACGTTATGACGTCATCGCTCCGAGAGCGAATATTAGAAAGGCGTTTAATTCGCCAAAATTCACCCATTTAGAGTTCGGAAATCGGTTAAAAAAATATATGGTCTTTTTTCTGCAACATCAAGGTATATGTTGACGCTTACATAGGTCTGGTGATAATGTTCCCCTTCAACCCTGCACTGCAAAAAGTCAGTGGTCAAAAACAAAACTGTAAGGGGATTTTATTTGAACCAAGCAAAATTATCTGCCAATAGAACAAGAAAATTCGGCTTGTCAAGACTTTCCAAGTAAAATTAGCTAACCTCAATGAACCCAAAAATACCTTAAAATAAGTATATTCTCACTAATAACAAGTGCACTTTTCTTGGTAGAAAAAAAACGAGACCTCTTTGCTCAATATGTTGAAAAATATTCTTAAATTACCGTATTTTCCGCACCATTAGCCGCACCTAAAAACCACAAATTTACTCAAAAGCTGACAGTGCGGCTTTTAACCCGGTGCGCTTTATATATGGATAAATATTAAGATTCATTTTCATAAAGTTTCGATCTCGCAACTTAGGTAAACAGCCGCCATCTTTTTTCCTGGTAGAACAGGAAGCGCTTCTTCTTCTACGCAAGCAACCGCCAAGGTAAGCACCCGCCCCCATAGAACAGGAAGCGCTTCTTCTTCTACTGTAAGCAACCACCTGCCCCCGGAAGAAGAAGAAAAAACGCGCGGATATCACCGTACGTTTCATTTCCTGTTTACATCTGTAAAGACCACAAAATGGCTCCTACTAAGCGACAAGGATCCGGTTCATGAAAAGACGCAATCTCTCCATCCGCACACGGATTACTACCGTATTTCACAGCAACTGATATTCCTGTGAACCGCACTGTGGAACGGGAGCACGTACGGTGAATATTCGCACCACAGAGAATGAGAAGTCATCCTTCACTGTGGTTCTAGCTTGCCATGCTAACTTCCACCCGTGGTGATATTCAAAAGGAAGACCTTGCCAAAAGAGACCTTTCCAGCCGGCGTCATCATAAAAGCTAACTCGAAGGGATGGATGAAGAAAAGATGAGCGAGTGGTTAAGGTAAGTTTAAGTTTACGCGAAGAGGCCGGGTGGCTTTTTTCACGCAGCTCTGTCCATGTTGATATACGTATGTTTGTGATTGCACATTTGCGTACATTTTGGGAGTGAACAAAGTTGTTAGAACGCTGGTTTTTAATATATTATTAAAGTTTGACTGACCTATCTGACTGTTTTTTTGACATTCCTTTAGCGCAGTTAGATGCGGCTTACAACACGGGGCGGCTTATTGGTGGACAAAGTTTTGAAATATGCCGTTCATTGAAGGCGCGGCTTTTAACCCAGGGCGCCTTATGGTGCGGAAAATACGGTAAGTAAATGCTAGTGCCATTATCTTGACATAATGATATGCGCTCGGCATTACATTTCTTAAAACCAGCAAATTTATACTAAAAACTAATTTATTGTTCTTAATGGAAAGGCAACAAGGCAAATGCTTGTTACTCTCGGGGTCTCTTAGCCACTCAGGCAAATCATATTGTCTAAAAATGCATTTTTCCATCGATAACATGACATCATCGCGCCAAGTGCGTGCTCTTTCAGTCAATTAGTGCGCATATATACAGCCCGGACCCCGGCCAAATTTTTTTTTATTGTAATTTTGAAGAATTGATCTGAATGTGCATGAACTATTTCTGTTCAAAATTGTTAAAAATGTCACATGTTAAATGTTTAAATATTAACTGTCAGTTTACTGTACTGTGCCAACTGTACTACTATATGAGTACGTATTTTCTATTGTTTCATTGAAAATAAAACAGCAAAGTCCATCTGTTTTAATTTTGAGACACAATTGTGTCAAAGTCATGATTTTTTTGTTCATGTTTGAAGTAAGAAATTATTACTTTAAAAAAGTAGTTTTATACTTGTGAGTGTTGATGACACAGCTTTGCAACAGTTGATATTCTAGTTTCAAGCATGTTTTACTCAATATAGGTCATCAAATTTTAGCAACAAGCTGTAATATCTTACTGAGATACAAAACCCAATTCCATATGAGTTGGGAAATTGTGTTAGATGTAAATATAAACGGAATACAATGATTTGCAAATCATTTTCAACCCATATTCAGTTGAATATGCTACAAAGACAACATATTTGATGTTCAAACTGATAAACATTTTTTTTTTCTGCAAATAATCATTAACTTTAGAATTTGATGCCAGCAACACGTGACAAAGAAGTTGGGAAAGGTGACAATAAATACTGATAAAGTTGAGGAATGCTCATCAAACACTTATTTGGAACATCCCACAGGTGAACAGGCTAATTGGAAACAGGTGGGTGCCATGATTGGGTATGAAAGTAGATTCCATGAAATGCTCAGTCATTCACAAACAAGGATGGGGCGAAGGTCACCACTTTGTCAACAAATGCATGAGCAAATTGTTGAACAGTTTAAGAAAAACCTTTCTCAACCAGCTATTGCAAGGAATTTAGGGATTTCACCATCTACGGTCCGTAATATCATCAAAGGGTTCAGAGAATCTGGAGAAATCACTGCACGTAAGCAGCTAAGCCTGTGACCTTCGATCCCGCAGGCTGTACCGCATCAACAAGCGACATCAGTGTGTAAAGGATATCACCACATGGGCTCAGGAACACTTCAGAAACCCACTGTCAGTAACTACAGTTGGTCGCTACATCTGCAAGTGCAAGTTAAAACTCTCCTATGCAAGGCAAAAACCGTTTATCAACAACACCCAGAAACGCCGTCGGCTTCGCTGGGCCTGAGCTCATCGAAGATGGACTGATACAAAGTGGAAAAGTGTTCTGTGGTCTGACGAGTCCACATTTCAAATTGTTTTTGGAAACTGTGGACGTCGTGTCCTCCGGACCAAAGAGGAAAAGAACCATCCGGATTGTTATAGGCGCAAAGTTGAAAAGCCAGCATCTGTGATGGTATGGGGGTGTATTAGTGCCCAAGACATGGGTAACTTACACGTCTGTGAAGGCGCCATTAATGCTGAAAGGTACATACAGGTTTTGGAGCAACATATGTTGCCATCCAAGCAACGTTACCACGGACGCCCCTGCTTATTTCAGCAAGACAATGCCAAGCCAAGTGTTACATCAACGTGGCTTCATAGTAAAAGAGTGCGGGTACTAGACTGGCTTGCCTGTAGTCCAGACCTGTCTCCCATTGAAAATGTGTGGTGCATTATGAAGCCTAAAATACCACAACGGAGACCCCCGGACTGTTGAACAACTTAAGCTGTACATCAAGCAAGAATGGGAAATAATTCCACCTGAGAAGCTTAAAAAATGTGTCTCCTCAGTTCCCAAACGTTTACTGAGTGTTGTTAAAAGGAAAGGCCATGGTGAACATGCCCTTTCCCAACTACTTTGGCACGTGTTGCAGCCATGAAATTCTAAGTTAATTATTATTTGCAAAAAAAAAATAAAGTTTATGAGTTTGAACATCAAATATCTTGTCTTTGTAGTGCATTCAATTGAATATGGGTTGAAAAGGATTTGCAAATCATTGTTTCCGTTTATATTTACATCTAACACAATTTCCCAACTCATATGGAAATGGGGTTTGTATATATATATATATATATATATATATATATATATATATATATATATATATATATATATATATATATATATACATATATATATATATGTCTTAATAAGGTTATCCAAAAAATAGTGCTCGATACCGTAGTAGAGCGCAATATATGTATATATATATATGCCCTGCGATGAGGTGGCGACTTGTCCAGGGTGTACCCCGCCTTCCGCCGGATTGTAGCTGAGATAGGCTCCAGCGCCCCCCGCGACCCCAAAGGGAATAAGCGGTAGAAAATGGATGGATGGATGGATATATATATATATATATATATATATATATATATATATATACTAGCGTGCATGTGTCCATATATATATATATATATATATATATATATATATGGACACATGCACGCTAGTTTTTTTTTTTACCGGCTGAAAAGTAAATAAATGAATTATTGAGGTCCCACAGGTGAATTATTGTTATTTGTGTTGTTTTCATCAAACACACGTCCCGTATCGTGATATCATGGCGACTAAGTCAGCCATGGGCATGGTTTTCATGCTGACTGTAGGATGATAATTGCCATGATCACACCTGACTCAGACTTTCACACCAACACGTTGCGGTTGCATTACTTAGCTCGTCTCGCAGGGTTCAGCAGGAAGCTCGTGGAGAACGTCTGGGAGCGACGCTCCATGAGTCTTGTCAGACCTGACTGTACCATATCTGCGGCCGTGTGTGTCAGTCAGTGTGCCGTGAGATCCAGTCTGGTGTGCCGTGGGAGATTTTGTAATTTCACCTATCCATCCATCCATTTTCTACCGCTTATCCCTTAGGCGGGGTACACCCTGGACAAGTTGCCACCTCATCGCAACATTCACACTCACATTCACACACTAGGGCCAATTTAGTGTTGCCAATCTAATTGGGTTGAATATATTTTTTTGCACACCAGTAATTATAATTCGCAATTAATGTGCCGTTGTTGAGTGTCTGTACAGCGCAGGTAGCTAATTGTTTTGTAGATGTCGGGAACAGCTCGTGTGAGACGATGATGGTTTGTCATGATCACAACATGCAGACGACAGCGGGAGGCAGCGTGCAGGTCAAAAGGTATCTAATGCTTAAAGGGGAACATTATCACCAGACCTATGTAAGCGTCAATATATACCTTGATGTTGCAGAAAAAAGACCATATATTTTTTTAACCGATTTCCGAACTCTAAATGGGTGAATTTTGGCGAATTAAACGCCTTTCTAATATTCGCTCTCGGAGCGATGACGTCACAACGTGACGTCGCATCGGGAAGCAATCCGCCATTTTCTCAAACACATTACAAACACCGAATCAAATCAGCTCTGTTATTTTCCGTTTTTTCGACTGTTTTCCGTACCTTGGAGACATCATGCCTCGTCGGTGTGTTGTCGGAGGGTGTAACAACACGAACAGGGACGGATTCAAGTTGCACCAGTGGCCCAAAGATACGAAAGTGGCAAGAAATTGGACGAAATTTGTCCAAAATACGAGAGTGTGGGGAAAGCCGACGAAAATGGTCAGTCGTTTGTTCCGCACACTTTACCGACGAAAGCTATGCTACGACAGAGATGGCAAGAATGTGTGGATATCCTGCGACACTCAAAGCAGATGCATTTCCAACGATAAAGTCAAAAAAATCTGCCGCCAGACCCCCATTGAATCTGCCGGAGTGTGTGAGCTATTCACGGACAAAGGACCTCGGTAGCACGGCAAGCAATGGCGGCAGTTTGTTCCCGCAGACGAGCGAGCTAAACCCCCTGGATGTCTTGGCTCACACTGCTTCTACCGTCCCTTATGCCACCGAAGATGATCAAGAGAAGAATATCGACCCTAGCTTCCCTGGCCTGCTGACATCAACTCCAAAACTGGACAGATCAGCTTTCAGGAAAAGAGAGCGGATGAGGGTATGTCTACAGAATATATTAATTGATGAAAACTTTATTCATTACTCGCGGTTTTACGTAAATTATTATACATAAACTGTGTTTACCAATAATTTAGCTTAAAAACATTACAACACTTAAAAACAAACACATACCAATCGTTGGTTAGAAGGCGATCGCCGAATTCGTCCTCGCTTTCTCCCGTGTCGCTGGCTGTCGTGTCGTTTTCGTCGGTTTCGCTTGCATACGGTTCAAACCGATATGGCTCAATAGCTTCAGTTTCTTCTTCAATTTCGCTTAAGCCGCTGAAATCCGAGTCTGAATCCGAGCTAATGTCGCTACCTTGCTGTTCTATCTGCCATGTTTGTTTGTATTGGCATCACTATGTGACGTCACAGTAAAATGGACGGGTGTATATAACGATGGTTAAAATCAGGCACTTTGAAGCTTTTTTTAGGGATATTGCGTGATGGGTAAAATTTTGAAAAAAACTTCGAAAAATAAAATAAGCCACTGGGAACTGATTTTTAATGGTTTTACCCATCTGAAATTGTGATAATGTTCCCCTTCAAACCAAAAATAAACAAAAGGCGAGTGCCGCTAAGAAAAGGCATTGAAGCTTAGGGAAGGCTTTGGAAAACGAAATTAAAACTGAACTGGCTGCAAAGTAAACAAAACAAAAAATGCTGGACGACAGCAAAGACTTACAGCGCGTGGAGCAGAGATGGCGTCCACAAAGTACATCCGTACATGACATGACAATCAATGCCCACACAAAGAAGGAAGGCAACAACTTAAATATTTTTGATTGCAAAAACAAAGAATAGCGCTCAAAGGTAAGACATGAAACATGTTGAGTGTCGGTGCTGTCTAGAGCTCGGCAGAGTAACTGTGTAATACTTTTCCATATCAGTAGGTGGCAGCCGGTAGCTAATTGCTTTGTAGATGTTGTAAACAGCGGGAGGCAGTGTGCAGGTAAAAAGGTGTCTAATGCTTAAACCAAAAAAAAAAAAAAAGGGGAGTGCCCCTAAGAAAAGGCATTGAAGCTTTGGGAAGGCTATGCAGAACGAAACTAAAACTGAACTGGCTACAAAATAAATCAAAACAGAATGCTGGACGACAGCAAAGACTTACTGTGGAGCAGAGACGGCGTCCACAATGTACATCCGAACATGAAATGACAATCAACAATGTCCCCACAAAGAAGGATAAAAACAACTGAAATATTCTTGATTGCTAAAACAAAGTAGATGCGGGAAATATCGCTCAAAGGAAGTCATGAAACTGCTACAGGAAAATACCAAAAAAAGAGAAAAAGACACCAAAATAGGAGCGCAAAGTCCAAATAAGTCACGGCGTGATGTGACAGGTCATGACCTACTTTGAGACAAGTATAGTGATGCATGGTTGGTTTTGGTTTGAAACATATCCAACAATTATGACGACGACTTTTTACTGTCAACTGAGTTTAATTTTTTAAAGTTTTCTGCTGGTGGTGTGCCTCCGGATTTTTTCAATGAAAAAAATGTGCCTTGGCTCAAAAAAGGTTGAAAAACTCTGGTGTGTGTGAGCGTACACAGCCACCTGCTTTCTGTGTGTGTGTGCGTGTGTGTGTGTGTGTGTCCTCCCCCCATGCTTTGTGAACTTAATAAAAGCTGCCATTAAGCAGCGCTTCATCTGTTTGGGCCCTGATCTGCCTTATAGGCGTCATGTGACCACACACCTGTCAGGCGGCAGAATGTCGCTGCCTCTCACCGCTCGCAGTCAGAATGTTCCTGGCACGCCAAGCACCCGGTGTCAGTGCTTTAGTGGACTTGTACGAACTGGTGCTGCAGACGGTCCATGACGCCATGTTTCTATGCCCGCTCCACTGGGGCCTTGTGCTGACACAACAAGAATGGCACTCAGTGGTTAAGTCTTTCAATGTTTTATCGTTTTTACATTTTATGAGTGACATTTTTACACCTGTGTGGCCGGTGTCAATGTTAAAATGACAATTTTACATCTCTTTTTAATTATAATCCGAAAGAAATAAGGCAAATCCAACGAATCCGCTCTAGATTATATCTGTAATATTGTACATGGTAATATGGATTTGTTATATATTATATGATAATATAATGTAATATAATAATATAATATGACAGGCGGTAGAAAATGGATGGATAATATAATATAATAATATAATATATCAGTATATATTACATACTGTATATATAATATGTAAATATTAGATATATATTATATTTTATATTGTTACTATGGTACATTTTTAGTCTACTTTGTACCTTTTGATTTCGCCCTCTTTCTGTACCCTTGTGTGCATTATCCTTTCCATCCTTACCCTTTCCATCCTTTGTAACTAAGCTACTATGTGGAACAATTTCCCTTGTGGATCATTAAAGTTTGTCTAACCCACACAGTCACGGGGAGAACATGCAAACTCCACACAGAAAGATCCCGATTGAACTCAGGACTACTCAGGACCTTCGTATTGTGAGGCACATGCACTAACCCCTGTTCCACCATGCTGCTTTATATATATTTTACAGGGGCACCGAAAAGGGGGGGTAAAGGAGACGGATTCTAGGGGCCCATGATGGAGGGGGGCCCAGAGAGGCCCCTAATGATGATGAAATTATAATACAGAAAAAATAATGACACTGTGTTGGGGTCCCTGTAAAGATTCTTTTCATGAGGCCCAAAATCTCTAGCGGCGCCCCTGTATATTTATATGTATATATGTATGTAAAATCCCCTGAAGAGCAGTGAAACCTGCGAAACAGGCTTGTAAGGATGTTTTTTCCTGACCTAACATACATACATACAGAATGTTTATATATATATATATATATATATATATATATATATATATATATATATAAATATGTATATATATGTATATATATATATATATATATATATATATATATATATATATATATATATATATATATATATATATATATATATATATATATATATATATATGTCACGATGCTTCACTGTTTAAAAGGTTGAATTGTTGCTGCTTTGACTTTTTCCTTTCATGTCAGTAAAAATACATCTGACCACTTATCATTTCCCCGCCATTTTTTAAGTAAATGGTGCGTCCTTTTCTTATACGGTCGAAGCCCACACACCATTCAGAGGTCCTTTTTGTCTGATTTTCATGTAATATAATTTTCATGTTCATCTTTCTTTTTTTTTCTTTTTTTAATCTGGTTGATTATATACAGGATGCCAGCTGGCGGGCAGATGGCGAGGCCTTTACTTTCTTTTTTTATAGTGAAAAAAAACAAACCTCACAAGGAAGTGAAGGAGGAAGGACGGGGACAGCTGGAGACAAGGGGACACAGGCACACACCTGGCACACGGTGGGCTGATGAAAAAATAAATAGGGCCGTGAAAAATAACAGGTTAACTTGCGTGATTAATCCCCGAAAAAATATTGCAGATTAATCTCATAAATACATTTTGTCTTCTTACCTTAGTCCCAGATGGTTACCTGAAAGGTGGCACAGGTTGTTATATGCTCTGTGGTCAGGACAAAGATAATTGAGGTGCCTTATATCGCTTCACAGTAACCTTTGACTGGACTTCAGATAAAAGTGGTATCAAGTTTTAAGCAAGTAAATAATGTGCATTCAAGTAAAACATTAAAAAAAATGTTTCCTCTATGACAAGCCTGTGAAAATTAAGGCCCGTTAAGCGTTTTAATCTGGCCCGCCGGACATTCCCGAATAATTTTTTTTAGATCTTTATTAGGGATGTCCGATAATGGCTTTTTGCCGATATCCGATAGTCCGATATTGTCCAACTCTTTAATTACCGATACCGATATCAACCGATACCTATATATGCAGTCGTGGAATTAACACATTATTATGCCTAATTTGGACAACCAGGTATGGTGAAGATAAGGTACTTTTTAAAAAAATTAATAAAATAAGATAAATAAATTAAAAACAATTTTTTGAATAAAAAAGAAAGTAAAACAATATAAAAACAGTTACGTAGAAACTAGTAATTAATGAAAATGAGTAAAATTAACTGTTAAAGGTTAGTACTATTAGTGGACCAGCAGCACGCACAATCATGTGTGCTTACGGACTGTATCCCTTGCAGACTGTATTGATGTATATTGATATATAATGTAGGAACCAGAATATTAATAACAGAAAGAAACAACCCTTTTGTGTGAATGAGTGTGAATGAGTGTGCGGAACAAACGTCCAATTTCTTGCCACTTTCGCATCTTTGGGCCACTGGTGCAACTTGAATCCGTCCCTGTTCGTGTTGTTACACCCTCCAACAACACACCGACGAGGCATGATGTCTCCAAGGTACGGAAAACAGTCGAAAAAACGGAAAATAACAGAGCTGATTTGACTCGGTGTTTGTAATGTGTTTGAGAAAATGGCGGATTGCTTCCCGATGTGACGTCACGCTCCGAGAGCGAATATTAGAAAGGCGTTTAATTCGCCAAAATTCACCCATTTAGAGTTCGGAAATCGGTTAAAAAAATATATGGTCTTTTTTATGCAACATCAAGGTATATATTGACGCTTACATAGGTCTGGTGATAATGTTCCCCTTTAATTTGGAGACCTAAAAAGCAGTGGCGGGCCGTGCATTTCCCACCTTGGCCTTCAGTGATGTCCTACTTAAATACCTCTCAAAATACAATCATTCATGTCGCCACATGTCCACGGCTTGAAAAATACTATACAGAAACACACCTGGGCATTGAATCAACTCAATTTGTCACTAGTGTACAAAACGGGCTATTTTTTTTGCATCGGACGTGGTACTGTCAAAACAAAAGTAATTGTGAAAAAACATATTAAATGTGAAAAAATATATTTGAACTCACAATTTGTAGCGGCCATTTGATGCCGTATAAGCCATTGGTATCGCTCATAGTTGGTTATACGAGTGGAAGTGGCAGGCAAACCATTTCACCGCCAGGACTCTTTTAAATATCCTTCCTGAAAATGGCCTTGCAAATATATATCTACCACTTAATGAACGTTTTGCTCTGCTTCTTTGTTGGTTAAAAAAGGGAGTACCGCTGATTTCTCCGCTGGCCGGGTATGGCTCCGGTGCCACTTTCTGCTTTCGTAAAAATCACAACTTGTGATTGGATACTTGGGAGTGACAACTTAGTGAGTATCCAATCATAATCACAGTCACGTTCAACATAAGACTGCCTAGATGGGCTACTGTCAACAACTTGTGATCTCATCCGTTAACTGAATGTCATCCGTTCGTTTACACCGCACAGCCGCCGCTAACGTTGGTTCCGGCAGTATTCATACAGCGCTGGCAACAAGCTAGCTAAATTCTGATTGGATAAAAGCTCTAACTTAAAAACAGCCACACTGGAGCCTAATATGACATGAAGAGAATATGATGAATACTTTTATATATTTATAGTAGAGATGTCCGATAACATCGGACTGCAGATATTATCGACCGATAAATGCTTTAAAATGTAATATCGTAAATAATCGGTATCGGTTTCAAAAAGTAAGATTTATGACTTTTTAAAACGCCGCTGTGTACACGGAAGTAGGGAGAAAGTACAGAGCGCCAATAAACCTTAAAGGCACTGCCTTTGCGTGCCGGCCCAGTCACATAATATCTATCAAGTGAATGCACGCATACTTGGTCAATAGCCATGCAAGTCAGACTGAGGGTGGCCGTATAAACAACTTTAACACTGTTACAAATATGCGCCACGCCGTGAACCCACACCAAACAAGAATGACAAACACATTTCGGGAGAACATCCGCACCGTAACACAACATAAACACAACAGAACAAATACCCAGAACCCCTTTCAGCACTAACTCTTCCTGGACCCTACAATATACACCCCCGCTAGCCCCTACCCCGCCCACCTCGACCTCCTCATGCTCTCTCAGGGAGAGCATGTCCCAAATTCCAAGCCGCTGTTTTGAGGCATGTTAAAAAAAAAAAAAAGCACTTTGTGACTTCAATAATAAATATGGCAGTGCCATGTTGGCATTTTTTTCCATAACTCGAGTTGATTTATTTTGGAAAACCTTGTTACATTGTTTAATGCATCCAGCGGGGCATCACAACAAAATTAGGCATAATAATGTGTTCATTCCACGATTGTATATATCGGTATCGGTTGATATCGGTATCGGTAATTAAGAGTTGGATAATATCGGAATATCGGATATCGGCAAAAAAGCCATTATCGGACATATGTGCAACCAACCAATCATAGATGTTCTTACTGTATACGTGCAAGCACGTCTTGGAAGGAGGAAGGGGAGGGGTTTAGGGGAGCGGTGGAGAACAAGGAACACAACAAATAAGCGGCGTTTGATCATTTTAACGTGAAATAAATTATATCGATATTACGATATTTTTTTAATTCATATCTTGTTTAAAAATATATCGATATATCTTACAAACTCGATATATCGCCCTGCCCTATCATCCGGGACGCTACAATATACAACACCCCCCACCTCAACCCCGCCCACCTCAACCTCCTCATGCTCTCTCAGGGAGAGCATGTCCCAAATTCCAAACTGCTGTTTTGAGGCATGTTAAAAAAAAAAAAGCACTTTGTGACTTCAATAATAAATATGGCAGTGCCATGTTGGCACTTTTTTCCATAACTTGAGTTGATTTATTTTGGAAAACCTTGTTACATTGTTTAATGCATCACAACAAAATTAGGCATAATAATGTGTTAATTCCACAACTGTATATATCGGTATCGGTTGATAACGGAATCGGTAATTAAGAGTTGGACAATATCGGCAAAAAAAACATTATTGGACATCTCTGATTTATGGAAAGTCAATTAAAAATCAAATTAACTTTTATTAATTAATCATGATTTATGTCAAAAAGGCAGATTAACTCTTTAAGTGTGTTTTGCTTTCCGGTTTTGCGACTCGTGCTAACGATGGCCAAACATGACGATAACCGTAGAACTCAAAATTAGGAAATGATTGTGACACGAGCGTCAGGTTGCTCGACCCGCTCGAATGACGACTCGTCGTTTTCTTTTTCTCCTATTCTACATTCAAAGTCTGAGACAGAAAAACGGCCCAGATGGATTCAGAGCAGAACAAAGCAGGGCACAAGGTCATGAAATATGAATCGAAGCCGCCAACAGCTGGGACAGAGCCTCTGGTGTGTGTGTTTTTTTTAGTCTCTCTCACACGCACACACACACACACACTCCAGTAGTGTCAATGGCAGTTAGAAAAGGGCCCGCAAGTGCACCGCTGTGACCTTTGACACTAACCCCCCCTCCCCGACATGCCACCCAAAGTGTCCCGGACAAGCACTACATGTACAGTATGTGGTCATTATAATTATACTTTCTTTATTTCCAACTTTTTACAAGTCCTGCAATTGTACAGCCACACACGTACACACACACACACACACACACACACACGCACACGTAGAAAGTCAATTCAAGTGATTATTGTCTCCCAGCGCCTACAGTTGTGTCAGCAAAAGGGGACAAAAAAAAGGAGAGAAGGGGTGGAGGAAGATCCCCTGCTTGGCGAGAGAGTCCCGGGAGACAGCCGGTGAACGAGACGTGTCCACGGCAAACAAAGTCAATTCATCAGGGGAAGGAAAAAGCACACGGAAATGACAAATGAAAGAAATATTGAAATAAAAGAAGACACATTAATGCATGGATCCAATCGCTGTGTTGCAGCTTTGACATTATAGAAATCCTTATGAATTTGTGATGATTAAAAAAATGTCACGCACACACGCAAACTATGACGTTATTTGTATTCCTGCTTTTTTATTTGTCTTTTTTTTTTCCTTAGAATTTCCTCATTTTCTTTTCTACGTTTTTTCATTGTTGTTGCTGTTTTTACAGAGGAAAATACTGTACAACCTCTTTTTTTTTTAAATTTTTTTTTTTTTATTCTCAAAACAATATGTGGAGCAAAATCACCTACACACATCTTTATTCCCTATATGATGAATATTTATTTCCAATGCCAAGCTCAGGAGATACTTTATGACCAGTGTGTCCGCCCCTCAGTCGTACATATTTTCTCAAAACAAACCAAAGCGACAGATTCATAATTTAGCACGACAATAAGAGCATCGCCATCAAGTTTAAAAAAAAATTAAAATCACAGTCCTTATTAGTGTTTCCTCACACGCCTGCCATTTAACTGGCACGTCCGTTCGCTTGCTAACAAATATTCCCATCGACAAAAAGAAAGCAAAACAAAAAACAGTCTTATCTTTGTTTTTAAATAAATCACAAAACAATATTTTTTTCCACACTAACATCTATTTGTGCATTAAAGCAAAGTGAACTAAAAACAATCTTTTAAAGCAAATTCCCTGTTAACAGATATATATATATATATATACATATATATATATATCTTATATATTTTTTTGTTAAATCCCCAGACTGGTAAAAATGAAACTAAAAAGTGCAATAACACCCTAGAAATTCTCATTTTTTGTAAGGTCACATAAATATTAAATAAAACGCGTGACAACAGGAGCTCGACTATGACAGCCGTGACAGTGGCCCCCTCCCAAAAAACAAACAAAAAAACAAACAAAAAAAAAAACAACGCCGTTTGAGGCAGTTTTCGGTCTGTACATTTTTTCAAAATTAAATACACACCCTGACGCAAAACATCCGCCCCCCCGCCCCCCTTCTTCTATGGATCAGCTTACGGATTGATATGCGTCTCACTGACGGCAACAAAACAACATGATGCAAAATGGTAACAAAAATAAACACAAGTCATCCACCGCCTTTTGTATATGCGTCACGGTCAGCTCGTAGAAAAGTGCACTGTCCACACACGGAGTTGGTTTCCACCGCCAACATGGCGGCGGTCCTTGGGGAGGGGAGGGGGGCATGTTTTGTTTTTGGGAGGGGGGGGGGTTTAAATTACACAGGCTGCTTTTTTTTGGTGGCTTTACTAGCAGAATGTCACGAGAGAGCGAGGACGACGACGACGCCTCTAAAGATCCACAGTCCAAAATGTCTTAGAGAGAGGAACGTGTGACCCCTCCCTCCCTTGCTGTCTCATAATAATAATAATAATAATAATAATAATAATAATGATGATAATAATGATAAAGAAAAAAAAAATCAAACATCCTGTTTCTCTTTAGTGATTCACTTCCCTTTTTTTCTTTTTTTCATATGTGCGCTCGGCCCTTCAGTTCATGTTGCAAAGTTCCTTTTCTATGCTCACGCACACACACACACGCACACACACATACGCACGCACACACACGTACATAGATACTTATATCGGGAGACTTCTTTTTTTTTTTTTTCTCCACACCAAAAAACATGAAAAATAAAAAAGTAATAAATTAAAGTCAAACATGCACGCTCACAAAACGACTGATGCTTTACATGGCCCCCCCCCCCCCCCAACCCCCCAACCCGCGTGTAAACGGCGGTTTGATTCTGTGTGTCTCTGTTCATATTTTGAATGCATAATTGAATTAACAATGTTGGTCATCTTGTAAACATCATCATAAATCATTTTTGGGCCGTGGTGTTTTTCCTCTTCTTTTCTTTTTTTTTTTTCTCTTTCCTATCGTCCTGGCTGCTGTCGTGTGAAGTCCCCGAACGTGATGAACGAGAACACTTTCATTCCCGCTCGCTCGTCTACGACCGCCCGAGTTCGCCATCACGGGTCGCCGTCTTGTTTTTCCAGTTGGGAAGTGTCAGCGTGGTTGAGGGAAGCACGAAAACTCTCCCCGTTGTCCTTCTCCCCGTCGGGCTCCGCCATCGAATCGTCGTTGGAGTCAGAGTTGAGGTCTTCCTCGTCATCCTCCTCCTCGTCCTCTTCTTCTTCCTCCTCGGCCCGCACCCCCTCTTCGGGCGACATGTCGTCCTCGGCCTCGCCAGACATTCCCGTGGTGTCGTCCTGAGCCGCCAGCACGCCGGGTGTGCGCCGCGCCGCCTCCTGGTGCAGCTTCTTGCTGAGGTCCAGAGAGTCGTTGAGACCCAGGCCGGCGGCGTTCTTGAGGAAGAAGAGCGAGCCGCTGGTGTCCGTGCCCAGGTTGAGGGAGCTGTCCAGGCTGATGGGGGCCGGGTACGGGTGGTGGTGGTAGTCGGCGGCGCCGGCGGAGTAGAGCATGGAAGGGGCGCTGCTGTTGATGGCGTGGGTCAGGCCGTGGAGGCGGGCGGGCGAGGACGTGGTGAGGAGCACGGAAGCGGCGGGGGAGGCCAAGTGGTGCACGCCTTCCTGTTTGGGTGAGACGGGCGGCAGCTCGCCTCGCTCCTGCTTCTCGTGCTTGCGCTTGTGGGAGTCCATCTGGGACATTCCCACCACAGTGTGCTTACATTCGGGGAAGGTGCAGTGGAAGTGGGAACACTTGAGCTTATACTTGCAGTCGGGAACCTCGCAGTCGGCGCTGGAGCTGAACTGACAGAAGCCGGCGGCGCTGATCACGTCCTGCTTGCCGTGATGCTTGCGGTGCGCCGTCACCTTGGTGCTGTCGGTGCAGCGGAAGCCGCAGCGCAGGCAGTGGAAGTGGGTGCTGTTGCCCGAGAACTGGCAGTCGGGGAAGTTGCAGCTGAGCGTGGACTTGAAGCGCTTGAAGTCGTCCAGGACCAGGTTGTCCACGCGGTCGTGGTGCTGGGCGTGCTTGTACATGTGTGTGCGGCCGCAGAACTTGTAGCCGCAGTTCTCGCGCGTGCAGTGGTAGTGCGTCACCTTCAGGGAGAACTGGCAGCCCGAGTCCTTGCAGTTCTCGTACAGGTCGTAGCGACGGAAGCCTTCCAGCATCATGCCCTCGTCCAGCATCTTGCGCGAAGACGCCGTCTTGCGCCGCTTGCCGAACGGAGACATGTCCTCGATGATCCAGAAGCGCTTCTTGGCTCCGGCGGCGGTGGGGATGGAGATGGTGTTTCCTGGAGGAAGCACATTAAAGTGTAATCAGTTGCTTCTCAAAGTGAAAGCCACAAACTCCATAATCACGCAGCGAGATGTTCCTGCTAATGTCCAACCTTACTCAGCCAGGAGTGCTTCACAGCTGAGTAAGCACGCACAGCCACAAAGTCCTGCTCCTAATTCCCATAATGACTCAAAGAGGAGGCAAAGTGAAAGATTGACTTTGGAACATGACACTTTTACGCCGTGTCTCCTGCCTCCAAACAGAGACGGAGATGCGGGTCTTGACCGACCCTCTTATCTGCGCCCTACTTTACGAGGGGGCCTCCACCTTGGGGTCACCGCTAATGATGTGATACCCTATTGCATGATGGGAAACAGTGGGCCTCCATAAAACTTGAGGCGTGATTAAAATAACTGGCTTGTTAATGGATGATGAAGATGGCCTGTTTTTTTAGGCACTAAAAGGACGTGTAACACTCTAGAGTTGCAACGATTAATCGATTCGAAAAAAAAAGCTTTGATTTATATTCTGTTGCTTCGATTAATCGTTTCATGAGTATAACTAATAACATATGATAGTTGGAACTTTGAATACACAGACATAGTTTCTGCAAGGCCTCTGCAATAGCATCTGCACTCTAAAACAATTAATAGATAAAAATAAAAAGCTTCAATTTATATTTTGTTGCTTCGATTAATCGTTTCATGAGTATAACTAATAACAAATGATAGTTGATAGTTGGAACTTTGAATACACAGACACAGTTTCTGCAAGGCCTCTGAAACAGATCTACACTCTAAAACAATTAATCGATTAAAAAAAAAAAAGCTTTGATTTATATTTTGTTGCTTTGAATAATCGTTTCATGAGTATAACTAATAACAAATGATAGTTGATAGTTGGAACTTTGAATACACAGACGCAGTTTCCGCAAAGCTCTGCAATAGATCTACACTCTAAAACAATTCATCAATTAAAAAAAACAAAAAGCTTTGATTCATATTCTGTTGCTTCGATTAATCGTTTTATGAGTATAACTAATAACATATGATAGTTGGAACTTTGAATACACAGACATAGTTTCCGCAAGGCCTCTGCAATAGCATCTGCACTCTAAAACAATTAATAGATTAAAAAAAAAAATGCTTCAATTTATATTTTGTTGCTTCGATTAATCGTTTCATGAGTATAACAAATGATAGTTGATAGTTGGAACTTTGAATACACAGACATAGTTTCTGCAAGGCCTCTGCAACAGATCTACACTCTAAAACTATTTAAAAAAAAGAAAAAAGATTTGATTTATGTTTTGTTGCTTCGATTAATCGTTTAATGAGTGTGACTAATAAAAATGTTTAAAAAAAATCCGGACTGCATAGACATTAATCGATTAATTAATCGATTAAAAAAAAGAAGCTTCGATTTATATTTTGTTGCTTCGATTAAAATGATAGTTGGAACTTAGAATACACAGACGCAGTTTCCGCAAAGCTCTGCAATAGATCTACACTCTAAAACAATTAATCAATTAAAAAAAACAAAAAACTTTGATTTATATTTTGTTGCTTCGATTAATCGTTTAATGAGTATAACTAATAACAATGATAGTTGGAACTTTGAATTCACAGACACAGTTTCCGCAAAGCTCTGCAATAGATCTACACTCTAAAACAATTAATCGATAAAAACTAAAATGCTTCGATTTATATTTGTTGCTTCGATTAATCGTTTCATGAGTATAACTAATAACATATGACAGTTGGAACTTTGAATACACAGGCATAGTTTCCGCAAGGCCTCTGCAATAGCATCTGCACTCTAAAACAATTAATAGATAAAAAAAAAAATGATTCAATTTATATTTTGTTGCTTCGATTAATCGTTTCATGAGTATAACTAATAACAAATGATAGTTGATAGTTGGAACTTTGAATACACAGACACAGTTTCTGCAAGGCCTCTGAAACAGATCTACACTCTAAAACTATTAATCGATAAAAAAAAAGGATTTGATTTATATTTTGTTGCGTCGATTAATCGTTTAATGAGTGTGACTTATAAAAATGTAAAAAAAATAAATCTGGACTGCATAAACATAGTTTCTACGGGCCTCTGTAGTAGATCTACACTCTAAAACAAAAAAAAAGCTTTGATTTATATTTTGTTGCTTCGATTAATCGTTTCATGAGTATAACTAATAACAGATGATAGTTGATAGTTGAAACTTTGAATAAATACACGGACGCAGTTTCCGCAAAGCTCTGCAATAGATCTACACTCTAAAACAATTAATCAATTAAAAAAAACAAAAAACTTTGATTTATATTTTGTTGCTTCGATTAATCGTTTAATGAGTATGACTAATAACAATGATAGTTGGAACTTTGAATACACAGACACAGTTTCCGCAAAGCTCTGCAATAGATCTACACTCTAAAACAATTAATCGATTAGAAAAAAAAGCTTTGATTCATATTCTGTTGCTTCGATTAATCGTTTCATGAGTATAACTAATAACATATGATAGTTGGAACTTTGAATACACAGACATAGTTTCCGCAATGCCTCTGCAATAGCATCTGCACTCTAAAACAATTAATGGATTAAAAAAAAAAATGCTTCAATTTATATTTTGTTGCTTCGATTAATCGTTTCATGAGTATAACAAATGATAGTTGATAGTTGGAACTTTGAATACACAGACATAGTTTCTGCAAGGCCTCTGCAATAGCATCTGCACTCTAAAACAATTAAAACAAAAGAAAAAAGATTAGATTTATATTTTGTTGTTTCGATTAATCGTTTAATGAGTGTGACTAATAAAAATGTTTAAAAAAAATCCGGACTGCATAGACATTAATCGAGTAATTAATCGATTAAAAAAAAGAAGCTTCGATTTATATTTTCTTGCTTCGATTAATCGTTTCATGAGTTTAACTAATAACAAATGATAGTTGGAACTTAGAATACACAGACGCAGTTTCCGCAAAGCTCTGCAATAGATCTACACTCTAAAACAATTAATCAATTAAAAAACCCAAAAAACTTTGATTTATATTTTGTTGCTACGATTAATCGTTTAATGAGTATAACTAATAACAATGCTAGTTGGAACTTTGAATTCACAGACAGTTTCCGCAAAGCTCTGCAATAGATCTACACTCTAAAACAATTAATCGATAAAAACAAAAATGCTTCGATTTATATTTTGTTGCTTCGATTAATCATTTCATGAGTATAACTAATAACATATGATAGATAGTTGATAGTTGGAACTTTGAATACACATACATAGTTTCCGCAAGGCCTCTGCAATGGCATCTAAACTCTAAAACAATTAATAGATTAAAAAAAAATGCTTCAATTTATATTTTGTTGCTTCGATTAATCGTTTCATGAGTATAAGTAATAACAAATGATAGTTGATAGTTGGAACTTTGAATACACAGACATAGTTTCTGCAAGGCCACTGCAACAGATCTACACTCTAAAACAATTAATCAATAAAAAAGAAAGAAAAAGATTTGATTTATATTTTGTTGCTTCGATTAATCGTTTAATGAGTGTGTCTAATAAAAAGGTTAAAACAAATCTGGACTGCATAAACATAGTTTCCGCAAGGCCTCTGCAATAGCATCTGCACTCTAAAACAATTAATAGATAAAAAAAAAAAGCTTCAATTTATATTTTGTTGCTTTGATTTGGGGCGGTATAGCTCAGTTGGTAGAGTGGCCGTGCCATCAACCTGAGGGTTGCAGGTTCGATCCCCACTTCTGCCATCCTAGTCACTGCCGTTGTGTCCTTGGGCAAGACACTTTACCCACCTGCTCCCAGTGCCACCCACACTGGTTTAAATGTAACTTAGATATTGGGTCTTCACTATGTAAAGCGCTTTGAGTCACTAGAGAAAAGCGCTATATAAATATAATTCACTTCACTTCACACATTAATCGTTTCATGAGTATAACTAATAAAAAATTATAGTTGGAACTTAGAATACACAGATGCAGTTTCCGCAAAGCTCTGCAATAGATCTACACTCTAAAACAATTAATCAATTAAAAAAAACAAAAAACTTTGATTTATATTTTGTTGCTTCGATTAATCGTTTAATGAGTATAACTAATAACAATGATAGTTGGAACTTTGAATACACAGACACAGTTTCTGCAAAGCTCTGCAATAAATCTACACTCTAAAACAATTAATGGATTAAAAAAAAAAAATGCTTCAATTTCTATTTTGTTGCTTCGATTAATTGTTTCATGAGTATTACTAATAACAAATGATAGTTGATAGTTGGAACTTTGAATACACAGACATAGTTTCTGCAAGGCTGCAACAGATCTACACTCTAAAACAATCAATCAATGAAAAAAAAGAAAAAGATTTGATTTATATTGTGTTGCTTCGATTAATCGTTTAATGAGTGTGACTAATAAAAAGGTTAAAAAAAATCTGGACTGCATAAACAGTTTCCGCAAGGCCTCTGCAATAGCATCTGCACTCTAAAACAATTAATGGATTAAAAAAAAAAATGCTTCAATTTATATTTTGTTGCTTTGATTAATCGTTTCATGAGTATTACTAATAACAAATGATAATTGATAGTTGGAACTTTGAATACACAGACATAGTTTCTGCAAGGCCTCTGCAACGGATCTACACTCTAAAACTAAACATATACATATGTTTATCTATTTTATGGCTGAATGTAGTTTATCATAGAACTGGCACTCAATTTTGTTAAAAAAAACATTGATTTTGAAATGAGAATCGATTTTGAAACAAATTGTTACCCCCCAAGAAATGAATCGAATCGTGCGGTGCCCAAATGTTCACAGCTCTAATGTTCACTTCCTGTATGTTACGGCTAGATGTCCCAATACTTTAGTCCAAGTCATCCATGCTGTACTATAGACAAGAGTGAGTTGATCTTGCTGGAAAAGCCTATTTATGATGTGGTCTTTGCATGAAAGTACATAGAAATGTTAACAGCACAGGACTCAATAGAGATTGACAGCTGCAGTGTTTGGGGATGTAAGTACCTGCAGCATCCTGCACTATAGGGACGTCATTTTTAACTGGAGACGGAGTGGCAATGATGGGGCTGAAAGCTGGTGTGTTGGTTGGCATGACAACACTCCGAGTGGCTCCCAGAGAGGTGCTGAGCAGAGAGTATGACAGACAGGATGGAGCGAGGAGGTATGGGAGCGAGGGCAGGGGATGTCGGAGGAGAGCGGGAGATAAGGATGAGGCCTGGGCCTGCAGGCCGGCCTGAGGAACGGAAAGAGGAGGAGGTAGAAGCTGCGGTGGAGGAGGAGGAGCTGGAGGAGGTGAGGAAGGAGGTGCGTTTTGAGGAGTGTCAGCAGGGGTGGTGGGAGCAGAGGTGGTGGTGGGGTAGCCTTGTCCTGGAAAGACAGGGTGAGTAAAGAGGGTGAAGGGAGGACAGGAGGAAGGGGAGGAAACACACACACACACACACCCACACACACACACACACACACACACACATAGAGGGATGGGGGGTAAAAAGGGAAGACAAAGATAAGAGAATGAAACAAAATGAGACCCATTGAAGACAAGTAAGGCAGAAAAACAATGATGATAGAGGAAGCACCCCACAGAGAATTGTGAACTTATTTGACTAAAAGTGCAGAAAAAGTGGACAAAAAGTCACAATTCCAAACATTTTTTTTATGCTTCATGAAGATGACCAAGCAGAATTTATCCGTAACTCAACACTGTTGCCATGGCGCTGATTCTATGTTATGATATCATGCTGGTGATAAGGAGTGTGGCATGACAATGCATGTTTCCATGTGTCTCACCTGCTGGGGAGCCCTCATTGCCCAAGGGGGTGCTGGTGCAGCTGCGGTCCTGGTTGGAGGACTCGGATGAGATCCCCAAGGGGCTTCCCCCGCCTCCCATGTAGTCCACGTAATCATCTGCGTCGTCTAAGGTGGCGGAGGAGTAGCTGGAAGTGATGTCAGAGTGGGCCCCCATGGGCCCCGACATCGTGCCGTGCATCTCATCTGTCCTCTGGCCGAGTGGCATCACCTGCAAAGACGACGGTCAAACATTTCTGCATGCTGCACAGGTGTTTGTGCCATTAGATGAGGAGAAGAAGGCACAAAACCAGAAAAGCCACAATTAAATCACAGGTGCTCATACTCAACCGTGTCGTCGTTTTATGTGGCCCATTAAAAGCCTGGAAATAACGTGTCAATAAAGCACTTCATCTGTCTTACTAAACTTATTCCTTCATTCAATTTTGACAGAAAAACTGCATGTACTGCATACAACTGCCCGTCTTAAAAACTTGAATATTATGTAAAAATGCAAAAAAAACATCACACTATCATATATTCCAAACATCTTGGGGATACTCTGCTTTTCATCCTGACTTATGATTTCAAACTAAGTTATTTATCAATTTGTACATATTTATTTTGTTTAATAACTGAATGCATAGAGAATTGTGTAATAATGTTATAATTTTTTTTTTTCATTCATTTTTATTTATCTCCTTCATTGATGTGCATCTTTGATCGATAGACAATTATACCACAATTATTCTATTATACATTTACACACCAATGCCTGAGAAGGAGCAGGATGAAGAAAAATCTTATATTTTCCTGGCCTCTTCAACATAATACGTAGTCTTACTTAATGATATCATATAAATCAATAATTACAATCAAATATAACGAAAACAAACAAAAAAACACACAAAAAAACACAAGTGCAAAACAAGTACAAACCGAACAAAAAAAAACAAAAAAAGTAATATACATCTCACGGGATGATACCAGGCAAAAAATAAGTAAAATAATAAATATAAAGCAAAATGTAAACACTTATGGCTGTCCATATGATCTTATTGTTCTGTCTTTATATATTTTTTCAATTGGAATATATTTTTACAATATTTTATCTCATTGTAAAGAGAATTCCATAGTTTAACCCCCACCACTGATATGCACACTTGTTTTAAAGTTGTCCTTGAATACTGATGTCGGAAATGACCTTTTCTTCTATGCTCTTCATTCTCAGAAGTGATGACAAACATGTTATAAGGCTATTATACATTTATATTCATACTTTTTCCACTGTTAGTAAGAGTGATGTGGCCCTCAATGAGTGGGCCACAGACACACTCAAATATCATAAGTGTTTTTGGTCTGTTCGGTGTAGAGCTGTCACTTATAAGACAAAAGTAATAACAATGATATAAAAATACCCTCATTTTAATTTTGAATCTGCATACACGGATGACCTGTAAACTAGCAAAACATTTTTTATTTTTTTAGACTTAGACTTCCTTTTTATTGTCATTCAAATTTGAACTTTACAGCACAGATAAGAACGAAATTTCGTTACAGAAGCTCATGGTAGTGCAGGATAAAAAAAGCAATAAGGTGCATATATGAATAAATAAATATATATAAATAATATATAAATATATATATAAAATAAATAAATATATATAAATACATTTTACATTTATTAATAAATAAAATATATTTTCTAACACATGATTTACAGTTTTACTTTTTTCCATCTTGGTATTTATATTATATGTTTATTTGTATCATTTCGATGTATTTTTTCATGTTTTAAATCTTATTTTCTATATATTATATATCTAGAAAAAACTTAAAAACTGTATCATTTGGAAAAACTTTTAATTCAAAGTAAACAATTATGAATATTTTAGGCACATCTCACATTTACATAATGCTCGTATTGTTTTAGTTGCGCAACACTGAAATACTTTTGGGAGGAAGTAAACTCAGTTATGTTTGATTGATTGAAACTTTTATTAGTAGATTGCACATACAGTACACATTCCGTACAATTGACCACTAAACGGTAATACCCAAATAAGTTTTTCAACTTGTTTAAGTTGGGGTCCACGTGAATCAATTCATGGTATGTTCAAAGTACTGGGATATAATGACAAGTGAGATTAATGAGTATGGGACATATTGTGTCAGTGGTATGGACGGAGGATCGTTTTTGGCTAAGGTGCTTTTTACGGCTCCTAGAAAAAAAAGCTATCACAAGATCACTGATACCGATTCCTATTTGGAATCGGTGGCACATTATAAAGGAAATATGGACAATGGAAAACATGACTCATGAACTGTATTACATTTGAGTGAAAGACTGGTTAAAGAAAAGATGGCTGAAGTGGACAATTTATTTGGAAAAAAAAAATACTTATGTTTAGTATGGAAGCACCCTTGTGATGATACCACTGAAAAAAACAAAGAATGTTCTCACAAGCATATTTTGCTTTGTTTGTTTATTATTGTTATTTGTCGTTGTTGTTGTTTTTTTTACAAAATACAATTGTAGTTATTTCTTTCTCTTAAGTTTTGCACTATTTTAACTAAGATATATTCATACATTTATCACATACGCTAAATTAGGGGTGTCAAACGTACGGCCTGAGGGCCGGATCAGGCCCGCGAACAGGTTTTATCCGGCCCGCGGGATGAGTTAAGTATAAAAATTAACCTGAAATTTTTGAATGAAAGAATCAGCTGTTCTAATTGTAGCAATTCTTTGTATCTTTGTAGATGATGCTACATATGTACAAAATAAACCACATGATGTTAGTACATCAGTCGAGGAAAATGATCAAACTACATAAATAACATCCTGTAATTTGATTTTGATATCATTTTTTTTATCTTGATAGATTGAAAATTAACACCAATGAGTTGACTGATGAACATTATCACATCATTTTTTCAGAAAGTATAAATAACGACAAATAAAGATAGAATACTATTAACTGCAACATGTAAGAAAGTGCTTGTTCTATTTTTATACAAAACAAAAATAAATCTGAAGTCGTCTTTATTTTTTAAGGTATCCTGCTGTGATTATACCGGTCCGGCCCACTTGGGAGTAGATTTTTCTCCATGTGGCCCCTGATCTAAAATGAGTTTGAAACATCTGCTCTAAATATTCCAATACAAATTAAGTAAAATAAAAAGTAAATTAAAAATGTTTATAAATATATATATTAGTTATGTTTTGTAGTTCTGTCTTTATCTTAAGGTTTGCACTATTTCAACAGTCATCTTTATATTTCTATTACCGTATTTTTCGGAGTATAAGTCGCACCGGCCGAAAATGCATAATAAAGAAGGAAAAAAACATATATAAATCGCACTGGAGTATAAGTCGCATTTTTTGGGGAAATGTATTTCATAAAACCCAACACCAAGAATAGACATTTGAAAGGCAATTTAAAATAAATAAAGAATAGTGAACAACAGGCTGAATAAGTGTACGTTATATGAGGCATAAATAACCAACTGAGAACGTGCCTGGTATGTTAACGTAACATATTATGGTAAGAGTCATTCAAATAACAATAACATATAGAACATGCTATACGTTTACCAAACAATCTGTCACTCCTAATCGCTAAATCCCATGAAATCTTATACGTCTAGTCTCTTACGTGAATGAGCTAAATAATATTATTTGATATTTTACGGTAATGTGTTAATAATTTCACACATAAGTCGCTCCTGAGTATAAGTCGCACCCACGGCCAAACTATGAAAAAAACTGCGACTTATTATGTATATTTGTTCCCTCTAAAATGTCAAATAAAAACTGCAAAACTATGTATTCATTTATGTGTCATGTTTTAATGATGGTCTTCATTATTTACTGCAAACCTCTGTTCTGAAAGCATGACTTCTAACAACTGGCTGTCTACCTGTGTGTATGTTAGCACAAAGCAGCGAATCCGGAGTAAAAATGAGTTTAAAACACTTCTTTTCAACACATAAAAAGTTAAACGCTTATTAAAGAGTGTCTGTGAGGCACTTGGCACCTGATGCACTTCACATATTTTTGCGTAATTACCACCTCGTGAAAGTCACATTGTGTCTCATTGTACCTGGGACGGGACTCGATCAAAATTCTTGCCGAGCATCCGCCTCATGTGTTTGCGTGCGTGCGAGGTCATCTGGTGCTTGAGCAGGAAGGAGAACTGGCAGCCCTCGCGGATGCAGTGAAAGTGGCTGTTGACTTGGTTATATTTACAACCTGGCAACACACACAAAAACAACAACAGTCGTAAACATGCTCCAAAGAGTATTGTGCTAAAAGGCCAAATATTACGAGTGTGACACGGGTTCCTTTGATTAGATCAGGCAAAGTGCAATATTTGTACTTTTTTTTTTTTTTTAATACCATGATAAAGCTGTGACACGTAGGAGGAATATTAGATCACCGGAGTGTCACACTGAGCAAGTCAGGGCTTCTATGCACTAAACCTGTGGAGCTCTTTTATTACACTGACATGCTTTATTCAATTAGGAATTTACATAAATAAATTCTCATTTTGGGTGGGCCAATAATGCACACACACCCCTGCGAGCCAAAGTAAATACACAATTATTGCCGTATTAAATTCATTTTTCCAAGTGTCTCCATTGTTGTTTGCGCTTTTGTTCCCTTTTCTGAACTGCAGCCTGCGACATCTTCTGCTCTTTCCCCCTGTTTTTAGGCCCTAATTGCTTTATGATTTCAAATTAAATGAATGTTCCATTTTGTGCCGCTTAATCAAATACTCTTTTATAAAAGGCAGGCAGGAATAATTGAGTAACATGCTGGGCAGGTGCTAGCATGTCAGTAACCATGGCACCCGGGTTTGAGGGCAGCGTACGCGTGTGTCATCAAACAGCGCACACACACATAGCGTTTTAAAGTTGAGCAAATAACAGCAACCCCCGTGACACGGCGTGCCTTTTGTGACATAGAAGCCAGGTAACATCATCAGTTTAACGCGGCTGCCATGGATACTGGCAAGCCATCAATTCTTTATGACGGGAGTGTTAGCCATGTTAATCCTCTCTGTTCCCCTCCAACACACCCCAGCTCAAACAATACACTTGGCAGATCAGGCTGGGGACAAAAAACAGCTGTTTAGGGCTTGTTTTTGTTTGCTTTGTCTCGGCGTAGTGAAAAGCTTGTGTAACTGCGGGGGAAAAAAAAAAAAAAAAAAAGTACGACAAAACAGATCACTTTTAATTCATTTGTGCGTGATGGCAGCGGCGGCTGTGAGGCGCAGCTTCCCAGCGCAAACAGGCTAAACCAGACAAGCCGGTTAATTAACAAACACAAACCTAATTGCTCATTTCTGACAGGGGCAAAAAAAAAAAAAAAAAAAAAGGAAGAGGAAAACAAAGCCGGATGCCCACTGATGTTATTGCTGCTACAGTCGGACCACCTTGGGGACCTGAGGTGTCTTTGCGAGGAAGACAAATAAAGCGGAGAACGCCCTCCTTGTCGTAGCAACACTTCCCTGACATCTTTGACGATTGGACACGCCGAGCAGAAAAGCAAGACCGAGTCATTCAGAATTTGGTTCACTTTTTCATGAAAAAAACATTTGTGTCATGCATATTGTGCATCGAGCGTCACGGGATAAGTTATCTGCCCGTTTGTGCTTTTTCTTCGGCTTGTCAGAAGAGAAGTTACCATACTTGCCAACCCCGAGACTCCCGAAATTCAGCGCCTCTCCCCGAAAACCTCCCGGGACAAATTTTCTCCCGAAAATCTCCCGAAATTCAGGCGGAGTTGGAGGCCACGCCCCCTCCAGCTCCATGCGGACATGAGTGACGTGTCGACAGCCCGTTTTCACGTCCGCTTTCCCACAATATAAACATCGTGCCTTCCCAATCACGTTATAACTGTAGAATGATCGAGGGCGAGTTCTTGGTTTCTTATGTGGGTTTATTGTTAGGCAGTTTCATTAACGTCCTCCCAGCGCGGCAAAAACACACAACAACAGCAGTCACGTTTTCGTCTATCGTAAAGCAGTTCGTCTGCCGTAAACAACAATGTTGTGACACTCTTAAACAGGACAATACTGCCATCTACTGTACATGCATATGTGACAATAACATCTAGGGCTTTTAGAGCATTTATCGGCCGATAATATCGGCAAGCCGATATTATCGGCCGATAAATGCTTTAAAATGGAATATTGGAAATTATCGGTATCGTTTTTTTTATTATCGGTATCGTTTTTTTAATTTTTTTTTATTTATTAGATCAACATAAAAAACACAAGATACACTTACAATTAGCGCACCAACCCAAAAAACCTCCCTCCCCCATTTACACTCATTCACACAAAAGGGTTGCTTCTTTCTGTTATTAATATTCTGGTTCCTACATTATATATCAATATATATCAATACAGTCTGCAAGGGATACAATCCTTAAGCACACATGATTGTGCGTGCTGCTGGTCCACTAATAGTACTAACCTTTAACAGTTAATTTTACTCATTTTCATTAATTACTAGTTCCTATGTAACTGTTTTTATATTGTTTTACTTTCTTTTTTATTCAAGAAAATGTTTTTAATTTATTTATCTTATTTTATTTTATTAATATTTTAAAAAAGGACCTTATCTTCACCATACCTGGTTGTCCAAATTAGGCATAATAATGTGTTAATTCCACGACTATATATATCAGTATCAGCTGATATCGGTATCGGTTGATATCGGTATCGGTAATTAAAGAGTTGGACAATATCGGAATATCGGATATCGGCAAAGAGCCATTATCGGACATCCCTAGTTAATACCCATCTTGACTAACTGGGTTAATAAAAGTGCCACAGACTTTTTACAGTACAGTTGTCATTCACTTCAATTTCACTGAACCCCGCTAAAAAATGAATATCTTTATATGTATACTTTCACCGGAAAATATATTGAGATATACTGTATATGGAATATTGAGTTTAAGTAAAAATATATCGAGATATACTTTTTCGTCCATTTCGCCCAGCCCTACTACATGAGGTGCTTTTGCGACACAAGGCGCCTTCACATCACCCCCTAATCAGTCGTCATTGTTGGAGATGCTTTCTTACCCAGCCGTCCGCACTCCTCCCGCTTAGTGAAGTATTTGAAGCCGTTGGCGGCGCGGCGCTCGGCCTTCTCGTGCTTCTTGACGTGCCACGGAAGCTTGGTGGTGATGTTGGTGACGAAGTAGCAGCCGGGCCGCAGACAGTGATAGTGGCCCCGCATTCGGAACTCGCAGTGCTGCAAGGACGACACAAACAAGACGTTCCATCGGCGTGGTTGACAGACAAAATACGAGATGGTGAAAGAAATGAGGAAGATGTCATCTCATATGCTCCTCACGGCCTCTAGGGGACCGATTTGTGCGGTATCTGTGATGTATTAAAGGGGAACATTATCACCAGACCTATGTAAGCGTCAATATATACCTTGATGTTGCAGAAAAAAGACCATATATTTTTTTAACCGATTTCCGAACTCTAAATGGGTGAATTTTGGAGAATTAAACGCCTTTCTAATATTCGCTCTCGGAGCGATGACGTCACGTTGTGACGTCACATCGGGAATCAATCCGCCATTTTCTCAAACACCGAGTCAAATCAGCTCTGTTATTTTCTGTTTTTTCGACTGTTTTCCGTACCTTGGAGACATCATGCCTCGTCGGTGTGTTGTCGGAGGGTGTAACAACACGAACAGGGACGTATTCAAGTTGCACCAGTGGCCCAAAGATGTGAAAGTGGCAAGAAATTGGACGTTTGTTCCGCACACTTTACCGACAAAAGCTATGCTACGACAGAGATGGCAAGAATGTGTGGATATCCTGCGACACTCAAAGCAGATGCATTTCCAACGATAAAGTCAAAGAAATTTGCCGCCAGACCCCCATTGAATCTGCCGGAGTGTGTGAGCAATTCAGGGACAAAGGACCTCGGTAGCACGGCAAGCGATGGCGGCAGTTTGTTCCCGCAGACGAGCGAGCTAAACCCCCTGGATGTCTTGGCTCACACCGTCCCTTATGCCACCGAAGATGATCAAGAGAAGAATATCGACCCTAGCTTCCCTGGCCTGCTGACATCAACTCCAAAACTGGACAGATCAGCTTTCAGGAAAAGAGCGCGGATGAGGGTATGTCTACAGAATATATTAATTGATGAAAATTGGGCTGTCTACACTCTCAAAGTGCATGTTGTTGCCAAATGTATTTCATATGCTGTAAACCTAGTTCATAGTTGTTAGTTTCCTTTAATGCTAAACAAACACATACCAATCGTTGGTTAGAAGGCGATCGCTGAATTCGTCCTCGCTTTCTCCCGTGTCGCTGGCTGTTGTGTCGTTTTCGTCGTTTTCGCTTGCATACGGTTCAAACCGATATGGCTCAATAGCTTCAGTTTCTTCTTCAATTTCATTTTCGCTACCTGCCTCCACACTACAACCATCCGTTTCAATACATTTGTAATCTGTTGAATCGCTTAAGCCGCTGAAATCCGAGTCTGAATCCGAGCTAATGTCGCAATAGCTTGCTGTTCTTTCCGCCATGTTTGTTTGTGTTGGCTTCACTATGTGACGTCACAGGAAAATGGACGGGTGTATATAACGATGGTTAAAATCAGGCACTTTGAAGCTTTTTTTAGGGATATTGCGTGATGGGTAAAATTTTGAAAAAAACTTCGAAAAATATAATAAGCCACTGGGAACTGATTTTTAATGGTTTTAACCATTCTGAAATTGTGATAATGTTACCCTTTAACCAGTCCTCTTTCTCTAACATTAATAATGATGACCCCCCAGGGTCATGCCCACCATCTAAGAAAAGGCCATTGTATTTCCAAGGCCCCCCTCTCGAACATGTCTGCACACCACCATCTGTTGGTGAGCGCCACATCCCAAAGGACTGAGCCAAATAAGATTTGCTGAGTTCAGGAGATGGAGGCTAAGGGGAGGAGGGATGGAGGACAGAGAGGCGCTGAGAATGGGGGGTGATTTTCGACACATTAATGAATTCATTTAAACGCTTTTCCAAATACGGGCTCATGAGAGCAGGCAGGGGGCTGCCATTTAGGTTTCATTTGCCGAGCATTCCCCTGATTTTTGCCCTATTGCAGACAGCCTTGTTTACCGAGCCAGTGACAATGATTTATTGGGTAATATCAGCTAAATTGGCCTTTTCTGAGAGGAGAATGCGGCAGTCAAAATGACATTATTGACATATAAACAGGCATTACTGGGGTGACTAGACTGCCTTTTTCGGCAGAGATGGAAGACACTGAGCAGCGTTTGTGAAAGCCTTGAGTCAAATCACCTCAAATGGTGCTGTAATAGGCAGCATACTTCACGCTCGGAAGGAGAGGGGCTCGGTGACAGCAGGTATCATGGCGGTGCACTCACCTGGTTGGGACATAGACACTGCAGGGAGTAGTAAGAGAACTGGTCCCGGACGTTGACCAGGTTGTTGTTGGGGTTGATGTGGTCCAAGCAGTGGGACTCGGCCTTGCCAGAGGTCTTGCACACGTACTTGCAATTTCCAAACAAACAGTGGAAGTGGAACTTGTTGGAGTATTTACAGTCCGTTGCCAGACACGGATCACTGGATGAATGAAACATACAGAGAGGAGTTAGGGAAAACATTTGGATTTGTGGGAAATATATCTCATGATAATTTAGTAGGATTTTGCACAAACTTATATTCACTGTGCAGGTCAATTACAATTTTGGTGTTAAATGTGTTATTATTGAACACTTTCTTTCCCATGTATTTGTTTGATGCAAAACGTGCATCAAATAAAATTGAAGTTTGATCAAAAATCTTTAAAAAAAAAAATTAATGAGACAGGTAGGAGGCATGGAAGTCCGTATGTGGCCATAAATCCACCATGAAAAGCGAAAAATGTCAGTCATTTGCCGAAATAGACAAAAAAATAAAATAAGAGTGACGGGTATAAGATGTTTTAAAACTCATATCAATGACCCACCACTTCTCACCCAATAGATGAAATGTACATGTTGTAATTGGTAGGAAACTTCTTTCATTTGGGGATAGAGGATACTCTGCCAAGTTGTAATGTTTTTAATAGTGTTTGCCAGAAAAAATGATGGTACCCTGGTTTTAACGAGAAGGCTATATATGTACAGTCGAACGAACCTCCTTTTACAAACACATCTTTGAATGAACTTTTTACATTTACAAACCACAGACCGGATAAAAAAGACGCACAAATCTCATACGAATCTTGTCTGAGTGTACGAATGTTTCATCCACTCTTTGTCGGCCTTGCAACGTAGCCATTTTGTGCCCAGCAGCACATTCATTGTGGGCGGGCTGACCGATCTCCGGTGCAGAGCAGTGCTGTCGTTAGCTACTGTGCTATAAGTTCTACTTTGTGTATTTTTGTAAGTGTTTTGTAGCATTTTTACAGCATGTTTTTGTTTGGTGGACTCAATATGAGTACAAAGAAAGCAATGGATAAGAGATGTGTGGTTTATAACCTTTTTACGATGCACACTAGAAAGACCCACCAACACGGAAAACAGGATTTTATTCTTTATTTCTAACCGTTGCAATGACCCGGCTGTTTAAGTTAAGGAGTTTTGTGATTTTTAACTGTGAGTGCACCACAGCGCTAGTGACAATGTGTTTGCGTGTCAGCAGGACTGCTATAAATGAGAACAGTATAGCTCGTCATGTTTTGGCTTTGTTATTTAATGGAAAGTTGATGCATCGATCCCTTGTTATGTTTGTTTGATACACAGTACTGTATTGTGCTTTATATTGTTTTCAAGCTTGGCTAGAACACATTATTTATGTTTACATCGTTTTTTATGGAGAAATTTGCTTAAATATACAATCTTTTCTTTTTACGAACTCCGTTCAAGAACCAACTAAGTTCATAAGTCTATGTTCCACTGTATTTATAATCATTGTGCAAGCTCCAAGCCATGTACGATAACAAAGTGGAGATATAAACTCTGTTTTCAAACTAATACATGAAAAAAAAGGTGATACCCACATACTTAGAAATATTATTGTGGGCACTTTTATGGTAAAATAAAAAATGTATATAATTAAACCAGTTGCTGCATGACAAGTGATTGGAAAGCAAAGGTGCAGGCGTAAACATACAAAATTAGCTGAACAACTATCATAAAACGTTAGCATGCTAATATAGGAGATGTTAGCATACTTCCAAAAAGGGGACACGTATCAAAATCCAGGAATTTATGCTTAAACAAACACATTTAGCTAAAAAGCTAGCATAAAACATTAGCATGGTAACGTCAGCATGCTAGCACGTGACCGGATAAGAGGGAATACAAAAATGCACTATTTGTAGGTGTAAACCTACAAAATTAGCTAAAAAACTAGAATAAAATGTTAGCATGCTAACATTGGCATGCTAATATGAGATGCGCCAGGTATCCAAATTCATGATTTTTAGGTTTAAACAAACAAAATTAGTTGAAAAGCTAGCATAAAACATTAGCATGATGACATGAGACAAGTTAGCATACTTCTAAGATGGCGCCAAGAAAACAAATGCACTGTTTTTAGGTGTAAACACACAAAATTAGCTAAGAAGTTAGCATAAAATGGTAGTACGCTAACATTAGCATGCTAACATAAGAGACATTAGCATATTTCCAAGGCGGCACCAAGTATCAAAAATCATGATTTCTAGGTTTAAACATACAAAAATAGTTAAAAAGCTTGCATGGAATCTGTTAATGCTTCACTTTCTGTACATTCCCCCCTAAAAATGTTGCATATGGTCAACAAAGGTATGCCATACTTCTCCTGGAACTGCAGAAAACCAGGCTTGACTTGAGGCTTAGCATTCTCCAGCGAAGTGGTGGCCAAAGGGGAGTTGGCTGGCAGGTTGGGCATGGAGGCCGGCATCTGAGGGATGCTGCCAGTCAGCTGCTTCCAAGCCAGAAGGGAGGGCGGAGGGGAGCTGTATCCTCCGGAGGGTGGGAGGTGAGCCAGGTCCATGGAGGGGTTGTTGGCCATGGAGACGGGCGCGGCGGGCCGCAGAGGACCTCCCTCGCCGGACACCTTGCCCTCGCCGAACGGAGGCTCCGACTTCACTTTCAGAGTAGCTCTGAGGTGAAAGCTACAAACAACACGGGAGCTTGTTTTAGTCTGATCAATGGCGGCGGGGATACTTCTTTGGAAACGCTGTGGAACCTACTTAGCATGCTTTATGGCTCCATCCACTGTGCTGAACAGAGCGCCGCAGTCTTCCACCAGACAGTGGAAGTGCACTTTCTGCAGGAAGTCACACTGAGCCTCGCAGAAGTCATCTGTGTCAAATCTTAACGTAGACAAAGAGGAAACGTTGTAAGGTCGCAAGTATTTCCAACCAATAAAACAACTGATGTTATGTGTCAAATCATTTCAAATTCACGTCAGACTAGATTCCCTTAAAGCGTTGCTGGGGCTTTCCGAGGAGTGCAGTAGTTTTTGTACACAGCACATTCAGACATCTGCAGTATATCGGTGTTAAACTACGGCCCGCCAGCGTCCAAAACCCGGCCCACGAGAAGTCCCAAATAAAAAATGAAAATAAAAATATATATATCTTTTTTTTTTTATTATAATTTTTTAAAATCTGTCCTTTCCAATCCATTTTCTACCGCTTGTTACTCCTGGTGTCGCCTAGCCACTCAGGAAAATCATATAGTGTAAAAATGAATTCCCCATCGATAACATGACATTATCGCGCTCTGAAGATATATGTGAATATATATATATATATATATATATATATATATATGTTAGGTCATAAAAAACACAAAGGCTATATCATCTCTACAAGCCTGTTTCGCAGGTTTCCCTGCTCATCAGGGGATTTTATTGAAGTGTCTGTAAACATATATATATATAAAACCATGGTATGCGAATGCTCCCATTACACAGAACTCAGCAAACACATTTGGGACCTCAAAGACAATAATGTTGAATATTCAATAACATGGCAAATTCTTGCATCCAGCACACCTTACAATAGTGGTAATAAAAGATGCAACCTATGCTTGAAAGAGAAACTGTTTATTATTTACCGTCCAGACCTGTCATCCCTCAACAAGCGCAGCGAAATTGTAACAACATGCCGCCATAGACGGAAACACCTCCTAGGTAACACATGAGCCAATCACCACGCCCCTAGGCCAGCCTGTACCCACCCACTCTGTGCCCTATATAAACCATGGTATGCGAATGCTCCCATTAAAATCTCCTGATGATTGAGGGTACCCCCCCTCATGAAACAGGCCTGTAGAGATGAAATAGTATTGTGATTTTTTTCCCACACATACATATATATATATATATATATATATATATATATATATATATAGGGTACATTACATGGGGGTGTGGCCATTGTTGCACGATAGCGCCTTGCTTCTGTGTCGGCATGATGAGACCAGTTCAATGCGTTTGTTTAAAGTGGACGCAACGTATATGTGTGTATATATATATAGTGGAGGTTTCTGTGATATATCCGTTATACAGTGCTCAATACCGGGGCAGAGCGGAATATACGTTAGGTCAGGGGGAAAAAAACACAGAGGCTATTTCATCCCTACAAGCCTGTTTCGCAGGTTTCCCTGCTCTTCAGGGGATTTTATAATATATATATAAAATAATAAACCTAATGACCTAATTTTTTTAACCCAATGTGGCCCCCGAGTCAAAAAGTTTGGGGACCCCTGCATTAGAGAATAGATGTATAGCTGTTCCTTTAAAAGAGTTGTTCAAAACACTGGCTCGTTAACATAGTTTTTTTTTCTCTCCATCAAGCAAACAATCACCGGTAGCAATTATAAGATAAGATGTGAATCAGAATAATGTTGTAAGTTTACCCCAATAATACTTTAATGATGGGAATTATTCTGAAATATTGACTATCTTTTAAGACTCCATCCGTTCGCAAAAAAAAATCAAAGAATGTGGGGACCTGTAACAACGGTATTGAGTATTATTGGCGCATTATGTGAAATTTTAAAAATAATTTACAGCATGTTGTAATAAAATTCATCAACATTTGTTCTACTTTGATGGACTGAATTGCCTCATGAATACAATCACACTATGCTTCTGCCAAACTTTTATTCAGCAGTGTCCTTTGTGATAGTTTCAGTTTATTACAGCAGCATTGTGTCCATTCAAAAGCCCACAGAGATCAGTTCTAATTTAGCGTCCCTTCAAAAGCGTCATGTTGACAGCTTTACGGCCGTATTCATAAAACAAGCGCACTATTTAAGTTTATGTTGTAACAGAACCTCTTCCCTAAATATACAATGTCTGAAAAACATTTGTTTTTTCATAGTTTTTGCCCATTTTTTTGTGTTTTGTTTACTTTTTCATTTAATGCCAAAATGACATGAACGTTTTGAATTGGCTTCACTACATTAGGAGACTTCAAATCTATATATATCAATCTATTTTTTTTTTTACATTTTCATATAAACCTTGGACATTGTCTGGAATACAATCTGAATATATGTGAATATAATTTGAACATATTGGATTCAACTGAATTGTAGTTGTCGACGCAGTCTTTTTGTTTATTGTTCAAGGTGTTTACTGATTTCTTATAAGTAAACATGTACAAATATTCACATAACTTCCATCCATCCATTTTCTACCGCTTGTCCGGGGGGGGCACACCCTGGACAAGTCGCCACCTCATCGCAGGGCCAACACAGATAGACAACTTTCACACTCACATTTTGTAAAATATTAAAAATATTCATAAACATACTTGAACTGCATTTTTGTTGGGTGTGTCTTATAGCCAAATCTACTTCTGGAAAATTACAGTAAACCCTCATTTATTGCTGTTAATTGGTTCCAGGCCTGGCCGGCGTGAATACATTTTGTCCATGTATTTACTGTATAATTCATTTTAAACAAAATATTTCCATAGAAAGAGCATAAAAAACATCTTTACGACCTTCTAAATACGTTTGTTAACAATAAGAAGGCCCTCTAGACATGAAGTAACACCTACAAACTTCGAAGTGTGATGCCAGTGTGAATACTCACTATGGCAGCATTCACACTAGTATTAAAAACCAAAATCGTGTTTAGGGCCACAAAAAGCTTTGGCACATCCGAATACAATTATGTAGGCTGCAGGGGTGTCAAACTCATTTTAGCTCAGGGGCCCCATGGAGGAAAATCTGTGCACACGCGGGCCGGACTATTAAAATGATGGTATTAAAACTAAAAAATAAAGACAACTTCAGGTTGTTTTCTTTGTCTTACTTTGGCCAAAAATAGAACAAACACATTCTGAAAATATTACAATAAAAATATAGAAAAAAAATACCGGCAGTAAAGTTTAGATCCGTGAAGGAAAAAAGAAAGAAAGTGAATAACTGTTTATAACTTTGTCTTGTATTATTTTTTAGTTATAAAGTTAAAGTACCACTGATAGTCACACACACCAGGTTTGGTGAAATTAACCTCTGCATTTGACCCATCCCCTTGTTCCACCCCCTGGGAGGTGAGGGGAGCAGTGAGCAGCAGCGGTGGCCGCGCTCGGAAAATCATTTTAGTGATTTAACCCCCAATTCCAACCCTTGATGCTGACAGCCAAGCAGGGAGGTAATGGTCCCATTTGTATAGTCTTTGGTATGACTCAGCCGGGGTTTTAACTCACAACCTACCGATCTCAGAGCAGACACTCTAACCACTAGGCCACTGAGCAGGTTACGACAACCTTCTTCCAAAACACAACATAGAATGTGAGATATAACAGGATAATGCATACATTTATCATTTGTTTTCAACACGGTTACAAAAAAGTGGGACCCCAAAAATGTACTGTATTCCCTGGGACCCCATTTTGAAAATCCCTAGCGCCAACACTGATGAAGTATTGGTAAGTGCAAAACAGCGGACCTGTTCTAATACTAATCAAATATCATCAATAATTGACTTTGACACCTATGAGGTACCGTATTGTTCAGAGTATAAGTCGCTCCGGAGTATAAGTCGCACCGGCCGAAAATGCATACCGTATTTCCCTGAATTGCCGCCGGGTATATATTATCCGCATGCCTCGTTTTACCGCCGGGTCAAACTCGTTTCGCAAAATAATTAGTGCATGCTTAGAATTACTGCCGGGTCAAACTTGTTTCGCAAAATAATTAGCGCATGTCTCGTTTTACCGCCGGGTCAAACTCGTTTCGCAGAATAATTAGCATATGCCTCGTTTTACCGCCGGGTCAAACTCGTCACGTCACGAGTAACACTTAACCTTTCAAGGCATCATTTTCCAAAATGGAGGAGGCTAATTTCAATAATTCAAAATCGCATAAAATGAAGAAGATAAAGAGCTATTCAGTAGGATTTAAGGTCCAAGCTATTGAATATGCTGAAAAGAACAGTAAACATGTTTTATTAATATAGCTGTGTGTGTCAAATATGAGTCATTAAATGACTCCCGCCTCATGGTGGTAGAGGGCGCTAGTGATCCCAGGAATCATTCTTGCGACTACTCGGCTGCAGAAGAAGTGACAACAACAGTTTTCTAAACTGGACTTTCAATCGAAGCAAGAGGTAATAATTAAAGGAAGATCTCCATCGAGACAGAGATACTTTTAAAACTGAAGAAAGATAAGGAAGACTTCTATAAACAAGTTATCGATGCTTTTGGTCAGAAGGCGCGGCGCATGGACTTCATTTATAAGTAAAGGTAACACCATAATAACATTTTTTTTTATTAAATGTGCTTTTCATGATGGTATCCTTACATCACACTCAAATTTATAAGCGCAGGCCTAAATTTACCGCAAGCCTTTGGTAAGCGCCGGAGTGAGAAGAGGTTTTAAATTAATTACCGCCCCGGCGCTAATTCAAGGAAATACGGTAATAAAGAAGGAAAAAAACATATATAAGTCGCATTTTTTGGGGAAATTTATTTGATAAAACCCAACACCAAGAATAGACATTTGAAAGGCAATTTAAAATAAATAGAGAATAGTGAACAACAGGCTGAATAAGTGTACGTTATATGAGACATAAATAACCAACTGAGAACATGCCTGGTATGTTAACGTAACATATTATGGTAAGAGTCATTCAAATAACTATAACATATAGAACATGCTATACGTTTACCAAACAGCCTGTCACTCCTAATCGCTAAATCCCATGAAATCTTATACGTCTAGTCTCTTACGTGAATGAGCTAAATAATATTATTTGATATTTTACGGTAATGTGTTAATGATTTCACACATAAGTCGCTCCTGAGTATAAGTCGCACCCCCGGCCAAACTATGAAAAAAACTGCGACTTATAGTCCGAAAAATACGGTAGGTGAATGCGAAAAAAATCTGTAAAAAGAGACTGAAAGAATGACGATAAAAGTGCTGCTGAGTTACTCTTTAAAATGGCTCAAACGCTTCACTTCCTGCACGGCTTTTTTTTTTTTTTTACCTGCGGAGGTAAGTCCTCCAGATCTCACTGGGTTTGTCAACCAAGGGTCTCTTCAGAGCTCGGTTCAGGTACTGCTGGGCCGCCTCGGAGGTATGCCCGCCATGAGCGGCCTCCAGCTCCGTCTTCAGATGCATGGCGTTGAAGAGAGCAGGGTTCACCTGTGACATCTACAAAAAGACACACGGTGTAAAAATCTCAGGTGTTAAAGTGAGCATGCTGGGCTCTCCAATATGTTCAGCGTGGGGTGAGACTTTACACACAAGCAAAAAAAAAACAAACAAAAAAAAAAAAAACCCCTCCACATTTGGCAAAGGGAATAAAAGCCAAAATGGCTTTACAAACATCCAGCTTTTTGCTTGAGTGCAGGCCAGGAACGTTTGCCAAGCCTCCTGTGGGACCCTCTGTTAACCCTTTAATGTGATGTGGTGGCTTGAATCCACCTCCAATAGCCGACATGACATGACGAGCTTGTTTCTAAGCTCTCTGGCTTCAGTGAAAAGGGAGGAAAAGTCCCTGGGAGACGCTGAGAACCATGACACGGACTGCCTGTGTGTAAAAGAAATGGGGAGCTGACCTGTCATTAATGTGATGGAGGATATTGTCCCTTTCAATCTTCACAAAAAAACACATCTACATTTCCATAGACTAACATTTGGACTTGTTGGAAAAATGACCGCAGCGCCTCCTTCAGATGCTTGTTAATCAAATAAATTACAAACTCTGCGGATAAATGCAGGGCCTGACAAGGCGCGCAGGAAAAAACATAAAGGGAAAGAAAAAAAATGGACCCCCGAGTTGAAAACAGCTCATCAAAAAACAAACAGCGCCATATATCTGGCGTAGCAGCCAGCTACTATACTTCATTATATTAATTCGTGTGAGGTGCGATGAAAATTACACCGTGTGAAAAATGGCAGGAAAATTTAAATGATACAAACTCATCTTATTAGCGGTGAAACATTAAAAAACAAACAAGCCCCGCCGTGTGCCGCTAATTTGTCTTGGGATGAAAGGGCTTTGATGGATGGATCTTACCTTATTCATAAGCGAGGATAAAAGAGATGCATTCCCTGGTACAGCGTGTCCATTTGATTCATTACTGGAACAAGGAAAATGAACAATGTTTAGTAAAGATTTGCATGAGAACAGTAAATATTACTATTTATCATGCGAGGTGTGCCGCTGTAATGAAGATGAAAACGCTGTCTTGTTAGAAAAAAAAAAGACTGAAGGATGAGACCAGGGTGTCCAAAGTGAAAAGAACAACAGTAAAATGTAAAATAAGATAAAATAAAAGAGCAAAATGACAGAGTGTAATGAGAAAAAAGCTCAAGTGTGTTAAATCTTGTTGAAAAGTATACAGGGGCCTTTTTGATATTGTTTTATTTTGTAAAACAAAATCTACAAAGACATTGTGTATTAATGAGGAAAGCTAAAAAAAAAAGTTTTGTCCTAAAATATATGTAATGTCTGTTTTTACAAAAAACAACATTTTGTAATGCAGCCCTTAAAGAACACCCCTGGTTTAGACCCTATCTTTGTTAACCACAAGGCCACTGAGTGGCCGCCCTGAGACTGGTAGGTCATGAGTTCAAACCCCGGCCGAGTCATACCAAAGACTATAAAAATGGGACCCATTACCTCCCTGCTTGGCACTCAGCATCAAGGGTTGGAATTGGGGGTTAAATCACCAAAAATGATTCCTGAGCGCAACCACCGCTGCTGCTCACTGCTCCCCTCACCTCCCAGTGAGTGAACATGGGGATGGGTCAAATGCAGAGGATAATTTCAACACACCTCGTGTGTGTGTGACTATCGTTGGGACTTTAACTTTAAATGATTGTAACAAATTGCATTATTCTTATTATGTGTTGCACTCAAAGTTCGATAAAGTGCGATCCCATATAAAACAACATTCTTTATTAGGTAATCATGCTGTGAACCGCAATTGTTTTTTTTATTTAAAAGTAGTTTTTTTTTTAACTTATATTTGCCTCATAATGCACCCAGTTTACATAATAAGTGAACTTTTTATTTCACAACAGTAACATATTACTACTTGCATAAACAACACAAAGTATCAGGATAATGCATGCATTGTGAAATGTTGTCTTTTTCGTCATTAAACTTGGTTTGGGGATCATTTTTATTGTATTCTTTTGAAAAAAAAAAAAGGGTAACAAATAAGAATTTCTATGTAAAGCGATCTTGGGAATAACGCGATCGGTATTTTATGGACCCAACATCCGCGTTATTTCAAACTTTGAGTGTTTGAGCGTTTTCCCTATAGATCAGGGGTCCCCAAACTACGGCCCGCGGGCCGGATCCGGCCCCCCAGCATCCAAAATCCGGCCCACAGGAAGTCCCAAGTAATTTTTTTTTTTTTTTTTTTCAATCTTTCCTTTCTAATCCATTTTCTACCGCTTGTTACTCTTGGTATCTCCTAGCCGCTCAGGCAAATCATATTGTCTAAAAATGAATTTTCCCATCGATAACGTGACAATGTTAAATGTTGATGAACATCAATGTTAATTGACGTTAAATGACAAAACGGATTATAAAGACAATGTATATATGTATATATATTTTTTTCATAACATGGTCACTACTGCCTAGTTTCTCTTGTTATATTCTTATTTTACTGTTATATTTTTATTCTCATTTTTGCTTTTTATTTTTATTCTATTGTAATATTTTTCTATTTTGTTTCCATTTATTCCCCCATTATTTACTTTTAACTTTTTAAATTTGATCTCAATTCTGTACACTGCTGCTGGAATTTTAATTTTCCTGAGGGCACTCTCCTGAAGGAATCAATAAAGTACTATCTATCCATCTACATATATATAATTGAATTTCTGCGACGTATAGTATTTAAAAATAAAGTCAATATTTTAATTAGAAAAAAAAAGTTTCCAGCCTTCTAAATAGTTTTTTTTTTTAACTTTATTAGAGCCCTCTAAACATGAAATATCACCCATATAGTCACCATGTCTGTTTATATATATATATATATATATATTTTTTTTAACCCAATGTGGCCCGCGAGTCAAAAAATTTTGGGGACCCCTGCTTTAGATTATGTATTTTTGCTCTTTTTTTCCTCACTTTTGCTGTTGTTTTTTGTCCGACATCCAACAAAACTCAAGCTGTAGGCCGCAAATGGCCCCCTGGTCGCACTTTGCACAGCACTGTAATAACTAACAGTACGCTTTGTTATCTCTAACAAAAAGCTAACACTAAGTTTTGCTTTAAAATATATGTAATGTCTGTTTTTTCAAAAGAAAACATTTTGTAACAAACACCCCTGGTTTAGACAAACATCTTTCTCAAACAAAAATGTGGAGGATTTTAATAAATTAGTTTTTTAAATAAAAAATCTTCAAATACCTGCTCTCTTTCCGACTCAGGTCCAAACTCTGCTCTTGTGTAGACTCCTGCGAGGCCCCCGAGGTGGCTTCCAATGGCTCCTGCTTCACTTGAACCAGATTAAACTGGTTGACTGAGGCCGGCTGCCCGCTCCCTGAGGATGTAGCAGAGAAGAGAAACAAAACGTGATTGTTGGTCAGCACTATTATCATGACGAGATCCAATCTGACTTCAGTCCCGGGCCCGAAAAGAGTTCTTAGAGTGATAATTATTGTGAAATGATGTCAGGCCTTTTAAATGGTGATGGAGAGGCGGGAGATATGAGGGAAAAAGACTCCTTTTTCTACAGGACTTGTCACAACTCATTTGCTGGGCTGCCTCTTAACTGGTCATTAAGTGAGATGCTAATGCTGAGGGAAAGTGGCAGCCTCAGATTGGACGCCACCCCCCCACCACCCCCCACCCTCCCCGTGCTTCTCGTTGGCCCGGCGACGTGCTGCAGCCGATACCGCCGAGCGTACCCACGAGGAACAGGGGTGCTGTGTTGGTCAGATTGGAGATGACAGCCAATCAGATCGGTTCAAATAGTGCAACCTCTCAATTGCGTTCTGATCCAAATAGGTATTTAGAGCATTTTGCATCAGATGAAGCCATCAATGGCATTGGCATGGATCGCATTATTACCAATCATGCCTTCTCCACTGAGAATTTGCAGAACATTAAGTGGAAAATAATTCTGATGCTGCATTTGCAATTATTCAAATCAGTGGTTTTCAACTGGTTTGTGACAGGACACAATATCACCATTTAAAGACAAATTGGTCATCACTAGACACACACATACTGCATCTCAAGAATGTACTTCTTAATCATTTTGATAATCGTAGTATACAGATTAAAAACATTTGAGTGACTGGAGTTGGGGTTTTTTTGTCCCTCGGCAGATTGTAAATGAAAGATAAATGAATCATTAATGGTATATGCAATTAGAATTGCTGTCAAATAAATCAGATTAATCGCACTTTTGAATTTGGATTAATCATGATTAATTGTATTACTTGCTTGCATTATTTCAATTCATTTAAAAAGACCTCAATATTTAGACAGAAATACCATTTTATAGTTAAAACCGATTAGAAGGTAAAGGAGCACGTGCAGTCACAACAATTCTGTGATGAATCCATTTAATGCATTATTTTCTGTGACCAATAATACGTTAGTTATTACACTCAACTATTTTCTACCGCTTGTCCCTCTTGGGGTCGCGGGGGCGCTGGAGCCTATCCCAGCTGCATACTGTATTAATTTTCTTTGGCACCTTTAACAAAAAAACTAACATGAATGTTTTTGGTTTGGAGCATACAATTGGTTTGCTTTTTGCATCTTTAAATGAACAAAATGTATCAAAGTGCCCCCGGCCATTTATTACTTTAGGTATGCTAACTGTTAGCATGTTAGCATGCTAGCCTTCTAGCTAATTTTATAGGTGTATGTCTCAGAGTTAAATATGTTGTTATTTCGCATATGCTAATTGTTAGCATTCTTATTAGCTTGTTTTTCCTTTTAGCTCATTTTACAGGTATGAACCCGAGAGTCTTATATTTTCTTACTTGACGCCATGCTAACTGCCAGTGTTTCAGTTTAAAGCTTTTCAGCAATCACACTTAATTTCTACCTTTTTTTTTTTCCAGTGATAAAACTGGTATTTTGCATTAAAAACATAAATTATTGAACAATTATTATTATTTCCCATTAATTCCTTTCAGCACATTAAAATTATGATTTCTGATTATAAAATCATAAAACATGTTTGACATAAAGTAGGGAAGGGATTCATATGGGCCCATTCCTGGGTGCATCTCGCGTGAGAGGAAGGTGGGGGTTAATCATTTAGCAATGCAGTCTGCTGAAAATAATGGAAATCGCCACACTACATAGCAGCTGATGCTGTGGTCAAAGTTGGAATTGACACAATGCACATTTTAAGATATTCAACACTCTACTGCCATCCAACAGCTAAAGTGCAAATTTGTCAAGTGTCATGTGTCAGGTAAACCGCGACAAATGGGCCATATAAATTCCCTTCCTACTGTAAATAAAAATAGTTTTTAAACTTTTGTGATTGGAGTAGAGTGGGCCTAAAAATATATTATGTTTAGAGCCCCAATTTTGCTTAAAAGAGTCGTTCAAAAAACTTAACTCATTCGTCAATTTCACATGTCTACAAGGTAAAGACTCAACAGTTGAGACACACTTATTTAGTTAATTGTTGATCTATTTTTTAAAATGTATTTATTAGAGATGTCCGATAATATCGGCCTGCCGATGTTATTGTCCGATAAATGCTTTAAAATGTAATATCAGAAATTATCGGTATCGGTTTTTTTAATTATTTATTAAATCAACATAAAAAACACAAGCTACACTTACAATTAGTGCACCAACCCAAAAAACCTCCCTCTCCCATTTACATTAATTCACACAAAAGGGTTGTTTCTTTCTGTTATTAATATTCTGGTTCCTACATTAGATATCAATATATATCAATACAGTCTGCAAGGGATACAGTCCGTAAGCACACATGATTGTGCGTGCTGCTGGTCCACTAATTGTACTAATCTTTAACAGTTAATTTTACTCATTTTAATTAATTACTAGTTTATAGGTAACTGTTTTTATATTGTTTTACTTTATTTTTTATTCAAGAAAATGTTTTTAATTTATTTATTATTATTATTTTATTTTATTAATAAAAAATAAAAAAAGGACCTTATCTTCACCATACCTGGTTGTCCAAATTAGGCATAATAATGTGTTAATTCCACGACTGTATATATCGGTATCGGTTGATATCGGTATTGGTAATTAAAGAGTTGGACAATATCGGAATATCAGATATCGGCAAAAAGCCATTATCGGACATCCCTAGTATTTATTCGCACAATATAAACAGTACAAGAGGTAGTAATATTGTAAAAAAAATATGGAGACAAGAAATTAGTCTTGAGAAATATGTAATAAGAAATAAGAAATAAGTGCAGGTGAGAAAAGAAACCCAAAAAGGCTTATGCAAGGTTCTCACTTAAGGCAGTAAATTAACAAACACAATTAAACATAGTCTAGAGCAGTGGTTCTTAACCTGGGTTCGATCGAACCCTAGGAGTTCGGTGAGTCGGGTTCAGGGGTTTGGCGGAGGTCAAGACACACCCGACTCATCGTGTAAATAAAAACTTCTCCCTATCGGCGTATTACGGATACGGCAACAGCAGAAGTCACACTGATTTGCAGGTGTGTAATTTGTTGTGAGTTTATGCACTGTGTTGGTTTTGTCTTTGAACAAGGTGATGTTCATGCACGGTTCATTTTGTGCACCAGTAATAAAACATGGTAACACTTTAGTATGGGGAACATATTCACCATTAATTAGTTGCTTATTAACATGCAATTTAGTAACATATTTTCTCTTAACTAGTCATTATTAAGTACTTATTAATGCCTTATTCAGCATGGCCTTATTATAACCCTAACCCTCTAACCCTGGCCCTAACCCTCTAACCCTAACCAAATAACTCTAAATTAAGTCTTTGTTACTTAGAATATGTTCCCCACACTAAAGTGTTACCAAAAACATAACTTTGTCTTGAATTTGAAAAAAATCAACATTTTATTTTTCACTAAAGAAGGGTTCGGTGAATGCGCATATGACACTGGTGGGGTTCGGTACCTCCAACAAGGTAAAGAACCACTGGTATAGAGAGAAAATAAGATAACAAGTAGTTTACGTTGTGTGGATTGTGTCTAGGTGAGTGTGTGTGTGTGTGTGCGTGTGTGTGAGGTTTATCTGTGGAAAAACAAAAATAAATGCCTGCTTTCTAGTAAATAGCACAAATCTTCCCCTACAAACAAAGACCAGGGGGACACTGTGGAGTAAAATTGCTGACAGGAAGGTGAACTCTCTCTCCTTCAATCCCCAAAGGGTTGAAATATTAATTTGTCCCGGGGCAATGTAGAGAAGCCAAGTCTTTAGGGACATATAAGTGGGGTTTTATCTTCAAAACTGGGACCTCTGCAGGCATGCCCCCCGCCCCCAGCCCCGGACCCCAGCATAGCCCTTATGCCCCCTGGTGCAGCCACCACAAACTGAAGAGCACCAGCAGGGTTTGATATGATGTAGAACGTGTTAAGGAATTGGGGGCTTGTGTTGAAGGATTGTGACAGGCAAGGTCATGGGCAGCCAAGTGTGTGCCCTTAACCCTCATCCTTGTGCAGCCAATGGGCTTTTTTTTTTTTTACTGCTGGGGAAAAAAACAAGACAAACGTACGTGAGCGGGGGGGAACGCAACCACCATCCACCCCCCTCCCCCTTACAAGATGACCCACAGACATATCAGGCAGAATACAAGTAGAAAGGCCAGTCTTGGGCCTTGTCAGCTAAAAGCTGGGAGACTGGCAAGTGTCAATGTCGGCCATGGCTGTGGTTGGAGGGGTTTGTTGGTGGGGGAATGGGGGCGGACCAATACAATCTTAATTTTACATCTACTTTGAGGTCACCGTCTAGTCTTCCCTACCCCCAACTTGATCCCAGCACGGCCAAAATGAACCAGCCATTCATGTCAGTGACAATTAAATCATCTGAAATGATAGGCGACTATGGAGGATCAACACGGTATAGCTCGGTTGGTAGAGTGGCCGAGTCAGCAACTTGATGGTTCCAGGTTCGATCCCCGCTAGTCACTGCTGTCGTGTCCTTGGGCAAGACACTTTACCCACCCACACTGGTTTGAAAATGTAACTTAGGTATTGGGTTTCACAATGTTAATGCGCTTTGAGTCACTAGAGAAAAGCACTATATAAATATCATTCACTTCACCCTTATGTGGGCTCTGTACCGAGGATGTCGTTGTGGCTTGTGCAGCCGTTTGAGACACTTGTGATTTAGGGCTATATAAATAAACATTAATTGATTGATTGATTGACTTCCCAACACATGATCAGCAGATACCGTATTTTTCGGAGTACCGTATTTTTCGGACTATAAGTCGCAGTTTTTTTCATAGTTTCCAGTGCGACTTATATATGTTTTTTTCCTTCTTTATTATGCATTTTCGGCAGGTGCGACTTATACTCCGGTGCGACTTATACTCCGAAAAATACGGTATAAGTCGATCCGGAGTGTAAGTCGCACCGGCCGAAAATGCATAATAAAGAAGGAAAAAAACATATATAAGTCGCATTTTTTGGGGAAATTTATTTGATAAAAGCCAACACCAATAATAGACATTTGAACGGCAATTTAAAATAAATAAAGAATAGTGAACAACAGGCTGAATAAGTGTACGTTATATGACGCATAAATAACTAACTGAGAACGTGCCTGGTATGTTAACGTAACATATTATGGTAAGAGTCATTCAAATAACTATAACATATAGAACATGCTATACGTTTACCAAACAATCTGTCACTCCTAATCGCTAAATCCCATTAAATCTTATACGTCTAGTCTCTTACGTGAATGAGCTAAATAATATTATTTGATATTTTACGGTAATGTGTTAACAATTTCACACATAAGTCGCTCCTGAGTATAAGTCGCACCCCCCGGCCAAACTATGAAAAAAACTGCGACTTATAGTCCGAAAAATACCGTACATTAAAGAATGCTTTCAAAATCTGTGGAGAGTGGAATAATGTGCACGTTTCTTTCCTTTTTTTCTTCCCTCTACCCAAAGAGGGAGTACAAATGAGTTTGACTCAAAGCAGCTTCTTTCTGGAAATGATCCAAGAATAATGTAGCCCTCATGTAATTGCTGGGGATAAGATACAGAGCTTGCGGAAGATCATTTGTACTGTGTGTCTAATTAGTAAACCTTTCATATGCTTGAATCTCTGGGCAAAAACACGTAGGGGTAAATTAGAGAGAAACATTAATTAAAAACAGGGAAAGTGGAAGAAAAAAAGAAAAAAATGAGCACAACTCACTGTAATAGAAAAAAGTGTCAATGAAAATAGCCACAAAGAGCATTTAGTTTTTTGACTCTGCAGCAAAAACCACTTCCTCTCCTACCTTATAGCCTTAAATGTCCTGTGCACACATCGATGAAACAACGAGAAATAAAAACCACAGCTCATCCTGTGTCTGCACTCAGCATACGATATGTTAAATGTACGTTACACGTGGGAGTTCTTTTCAAAAAGCAAAGATCTGAGCCGCGGCCGCTCAATGGTGAAGGCACCATCTGTGTAGGCCCCGCCCTTAACAGGGGGCCCCTTCCCAGCAAGTGTGACTACCTGCTGGAAGCACAGAGGTGGAGCCCAGCCTGACAGCCTGGGCTGGGCTCAGCCTCCAAACCCCCCACCCCCAGAGCTCTCCCAGGGTCCGCCTTGCTCCGGGAACGCCACCAGGAATTGTAATCCTTCCTCGTCCCAACATCCGGAGGAGCTCTCTCCCTTGTTCAATCTGCACCCCACCTGCTCCAGCTCATCTCAGGGGGTCCCATATGGGAGCATTTTAGACTCTGCGGGGAATTATCAATTAAACCAGGGCTACTCAACTGGCGGCCCCGGGGGCTAAATCCTGCCCAAGTTCTGTTCAAAACATTTTTGCAGAAAATCCCAAAACCCACTAGGGTGCACATGGACCACTGTAAACACATTAACATATCCTTCCATTGACATTTTAACATTGTTAGCTGACATAGAAAACTTGGGTCCGAACTTGTATATTTCCATAACTGAGGCGTTCCTCAAGGCACCGTTTTAAGTCCTCTCCGTTTTGGCAGTTACAACATTTTTTCGTAATGTGAATTAGGTAATTAAGGTGTTCCTGTAGGTTGTTTACTTCAGATGCAGTCAGTAGCCATTTGTTGAAATTCTTGCAGCCGATTCTTAGAACACTAGAGTGCTGTCATAGAGATGATCTTTGACTACCGTCTTTTCCGGACTATAAGCCCCTACTTTTTTCCAAGCTTTGAACCGCGCAGCATATAAAACAGTGTGGCTAATTTATATATTTTTCTTTGCTAACGACCATATTGTTTTGTATGTAACAAATAGTTTTCATTGAACACCAACAGAGACGCTGAAAAGGTCAGTTATGGTTTGTGCTATCTTTTGGACAAGTTCACTCAGGACAGGTGCTGCGGGTTGAAAATGTACTTCCTGTTTTGTTCCTTGAACAGGAAGTATTCGTTAATAGCGTTTCTGCTCGAAATGCGAGCAACGTTTGTATGTTTTACAGTATAACTAAAACAATTCATACTTACTAAACCGTACCATATGTGAGGTCTGTAGGAATGTTTTCGTGCATATTTGTACGAGCTATTGTAATGCACGCAAGATAGCATCGTTAGCATTAGCGAATATGCTAACAAGTGTATTTTTAACTTACAATGGCATTCTTTTGTATTGTTTCAGTTTCGTAAAGTCACCAAAATGTCACTGTGGCGTTATTTAGTCTGTTTAGCTGATTGGAGAGCTAGCTACCGCAGATAGTGGGTCCAGGACGATGACTTCTGTTTTGTTTGATTAACCGTTTTACTGCCTTGTTACATGCACTGTTTGGAAACAATCGAGGTATGACTTGAGGGTTCCAGGTTCGTTTCCAGCTTCTGCTATGCTAGTCATGGCTGTTGTGTCTTGGGCAAGACACTCTACCCACTTTGCTCCCAGTGGCAATTACTCTGGTGTATGAATGTGCAGGACTCCCTTGAAAAAGAGATTCTTAATCTCAAAGGGACGTTATGGGTAATTAAAGGTTACAAAAAAAACACACATTTACAAAATCTTTTGTATTGGTATATATCTGTGGCTTATAGTCCGGCACGGCTAATATATGTAAATATATCTATTTATTCTAAAACTCGGTAGGTGTGGCTTCATAGCCCTGAAAATACGGTAGGTTTTTTGCAGAAGGTCCTTAAAACAACAGAGCGCTCCTGTTACTCTGACAAAATAAATAGACAAAAATTAAATGTGTACTGTAGAAGATGTTGGTTCTCTGGGATATACAAAATGAGACTAAAGAAGTCCTTAGCTTTCTGTGAATGTGGCCAGCAAAACAATTTAGTTGAATATGAAACTTAAAGGACTATACGTTGCACCTCATCTCCTGTTATTACTTTACCAAAGCATTGTTCAACCCATCCTTCTGTACTGTTCCACATGTTTTGTCACCATGCTTTCTGTAACCAACCGGACCAAACTCACACGCATTACAAACATAGCAGCTAAAATCATCAGCCTACCCACACCCAACATTTCAGACTTAAACCACAGGTCCATCACCCGACTGGCAAAAACAATAGTCCAGGATATCACTCACCCACTACACCAATACATCATCCCACTACCATCAGGGCGCAGGTACAGAACTATCAAATTCCGGAGGACCCGCCTCAGGAAAAGTCTTATCCCTGCAGCTATAGCCGCCCTTAACAGCAGGCCCGGCCGACCTGTCTGACAAGCCTGTAAATGTGTGTTGGTCATGTATGATGTCTTTTTGTTTTGTTTTTTTGTGATGTGTAATGTCTAGTGTTTAAATGTACGGCAGTGACAATGAATTTCCCCAAGGGGACCAATAAATCTAAATCAAATCAATATCCGTGAATTAAATGCTTGAACATCCTTCATTTTCACCAGGCACAATAAGATAAACCCAAACAGGGCAATTACCCCTCAAAAATTGACATGGATTCTGTTTATGCTAAATACAAACTGTGTGAATTTCAAAAGGCGTGTCTTTGCTCATGCGTGCAAGTGCGAGTCTGGGAACTGTCATTTCTGCCCGACTGATTTCTGTTGTTTTCCTCCAGAAATCAGTTAGCATGGCGGTTACCAAAAATAACATGTTTTTGTGTTCTTGTATTTTCTCGACTTAATTTGATTCCACCTCCATTTGCTTGGAACGGGCGCAGACAGACAAGGAGATAAGAGGGCTGGTGATGAGGAACCACCTTCCACACAGGCCCCAGGAGCCCTCCCTGCGTGCTAAACATCGTAAAAGACTTTTACAGGGTCTACTCTCCTCTGTCAACGCATTTATCTCCAAATGGATTATGGTTATCTCGCTTACTATCGCCAACACACACAACGAGCCCGGCAGAGCAACATGCTACCGGTGAGTTTGAATGTGCCACTTTCTCTGCCTTGCTCATGGTTTTATTGTTTCCGACATGCCTAACCATTTATATTAAGCAACAACACATAAAAAAAAGCTGCACAATTCAAATGTACGAAAAGAAGAGTTGATTTAATCCTATCCCTTCTCCATGTAGTGAGTCAAAAGATACTGATGCATCAAGAAACCCATGGAGTGACTCCGTGTTCCAAGATGCCTCCATGGGTGTCACTTTAAGAAAAAAAACATGGGACTGATACATCTGATGTGTCATTTGACTGTGAAGCGCCAGACTGTGATTATCAGGAAGTGCTTCTTTTGGCACACAACTGCCAATTTGTACTAAATTAATCGATGTTTGACGTCGGTTTTTGTCTTCATCATTGATCTAAATAGAACAACAACAAAAAAAAGGATAATTCTGAAGTGTGGGGTTATTTTTTATTATATAGTGCCAAATAAGATAAATGTTCCTCTTTTCTTGTTTACAATTTGGCTCATTGACCAAAGTTGCACGTTTTCCATTACTTTCTGCATAACTAATAATTGAAAAAATAAAATAAATAAATATATATAAAAAAAAAAAAAATATATATATATATATATATATATATATATATATATATATATATATATATATATATATATATATAATTTGCTTAATATTGCAATTTTGGGGATTTTGTGACTACTTGAATTCAGACGTTTTATACCTACACAAGACAACTATCATTTTCTTTTCAAACTATTGTACGCAAACAATCTGTACATTTTAGTAATGTTTGGACTTTAAAAAAAAATAAAAAATGTTATGGCTATTGTGCAATCTGACATTGTTGTTAACTATTGTATATAAATAGTCTGGAGCTGTTTTATTTTGAATGTGGTGTTATTGTCATGTATAATTATTTGTGTATTTCCTTTTGCCTTAATGTTGTACATGTATCAAAGTGTATCAAAGACACAAAGAAGAATATCCATCCATCCATCCATCCATTTTCTACAGCTTGTCCCTTTAGGTACAACTATTTCAGCAGCTGATGGGGAACTTACTAACCAAAAAAGTACAAATAAAATGCAGTTAGTATTCAGTGACTTAGTGATCATTATGAGACACTAACACAGTATCAGTGCGATGTCGATATAGATCAGGGGTCGGGAACCTTTTTGGCTGAGAGAGCCATGAAAGCCAAAGATTTTAAAATGTATTTCCGTGAGAGCCATATTATATTTTTTAACACTGAATACAACTAAATGCGTGCATTTTTAAGTAAGACCAACATTTTAAGAGTGTAATAAGTCTCTTGTTCTTTTTAATAACATTGTTATTCTGAAGCGAACCAATAATAAATAAAATACTTCTTACCAATAATGCGACTTCTTGAAAAGGTGTGGTAGAAAATGGATGAATGGATTAAAATGCATGAGAATGTTTTATATTTTGAACGTTATTATTAACACTGTGATTACCAGCGGAATTATTCATTACTTATCGTGTTAAGCAATGTCAGCTACGATTTATCTGAGAGCCAGATGCAGTCATCAAAAGAGCCACATCTGGCTCTAGAGCCATAGGTTGCCTACCCCTGATATAGATACACTCACTGAGGCGTCATCATCATCTAAATCCCACTACAAAAAAAACAATAACTACAATCACGGTGCGAGTGCAAAAATTGCAAAGGGTAACCACTACTATGGGGAGTAATAACTTGTAACTTTAACATGTAACTTTTTACAAAACAAATGCTTCGGAACCAACTGGAAGCACTCCCAGTATGCTTTTCAGCACTTTTCTGTAAATAGTTTCTCAAAGTCCGTGTTTAGAGTTAACAAAGTTGTTTATTATCCTCCCCCAGTAGCCCTGTCAATGTTATCTACCTGTTGCATGTGATGGTTACAGCGTTATTTCTTTTATGACACTGTGAGTCAGACTGTTATGTTGAGCAATGGCCTCCTCTTGTTTCTAATCTGTTGACAAGTTCAATATGAGTTCCCTCATAGTTACTGTTAGCCTAATCAAAGAGCAACTGCTTGTAAGCAAGCTAAAGTTTATCGAAGTATCTGCTGTGGAACATTTTGTCAGAATATAATATAATTATATTGATATATTTTTTTCAAATAATTTAAAGGCATTGTTGGCAGCACGGTGAAAGAGGGGTTGGTGCGTCTGCCTCACAATACGAAGTTGCTGAGTAGTCTGGGGTTTAATCCCAGGCTCGGGATCTTTCTGTGTGGAGTTTGCATGTTCTCCCCGTGACTGCGTGGGTTCCCGTCCGGGTACTCTGGCTTCCTCCCACCTCCAAAGACATGCACCTGGGGATAGGTTGATTGGCAACACTAAATTGGCCCTAGTGTGTGAATGTTGTCTGTCTATCTGTGTTGGCCCTGCGATGAGGTGGCGACTTGTCCAGGGTGTACCCCGCCTTCCGCCCGATTGTAGCTGAGATAGGCTCCAGCGCCCCCCGCAACCCCGAAGGGAATAAGCAGTAGAAAATGGATGGATGGATGGATAAAGGCATTGTTCACATTGCAAGTCAATTCCAATTTGTTTGCTCATATACGACCTGCATCGGGTTTTTTTCAAGTTAGTGTTAACAGTGCAATTCGAAATTTTTCATATCCGACCCAGGCCTCTTTTGCATGTGTAAATAAATCGGATATATATGTGATGTGTCCTCAATGAGAACGCTCCCGCGCTCATGTCGCATTCATCTGTCCGGAACGTCATCAAAAAGCCATAAACGTCGTAATAATTTGCCAAAATAGACGGTTATAAAATAAATAGTTAGCAGCGCAGCACAAAACAGGTGAAAATAAAAGGTTTTCGGAACTCACAAGAAAGTTCCACCGCTCCTGTCTCCGACTGCTCCCCCACAGACACGCTCTTCAAGCAGACACTGAAGCAAATGATCCCGTAAAACTGTCAGAGCCAAAATATTTGTCCTCTTCCTTCTTAACGTTCTACGTGCAATAAGTCGGTTTAAAAAATGCTGACTTTGATGGCACAAAATCCTTCAAATTGCCAGCAATGCGCCAGTACCGAGGCCGACTAGAGCTGAAGCTATCTTTACTTCAGCTGCAACTTATTGTGCATTGCATTCACAATGGAATTCCCATTTTTTTAAAGGGGAACATTATCACAATTTCAGAAGGGTTAAAACCATTAAAAATCAGTTCCCAGTGGCTTATTTTATTTTTCGAAGTTTTTTTCCAAATGTTACCCATCACGCAATATCCCTAAAAAAAGCTTCAAAGTGCCTGATTTTAACCATCGTTATATACACCCGTCCATTTTCCTGTGACGTCACACAGTGATGCCAATACAAACAAACATGGCGCATAGAACAGCAAGGTATAGCGACATTAGCTCGGATTCAGACTCGGATTTCAGCGGCTTAAGCGATTCAACAGATTACGCATGTATTGAAACGGATGGTTGTAGTGTGGAGGCAGGTAGCGAAAACGAAATTGAAGAAGAAACTGAAGCTATTGAGCCATATCGGTTTGAACCGTATGCAAGCGAAACCGATGAAAACGACACGACAGCCAGCGACACGGAAGAAAGCGAGGACGAATTCGGCGATCGCCTTCTAACCAACGATTGGCATATGTTTGTTTGGCATTAAAGGAAACTAACAACTATGAACTAGGTTTACAGCATATGAAATACATTTGGCAACAACATGCACTTTGAGAGTGCAGACAGCCCAGTTTTCATCAATTAATATATTCTGTAGACATACCCTCATCCGCTCTCTTTTCCTGAAAGCTGATCTGTCCAGTCCAGTTGGAAATGCATCTGCTTTGAGTGTCGCAGGATATCCACACATTCTTGCCATCTCTGTCGTAGCATAGCTTTCGTCGGTAAAGTGTGCGGAACAAACGTCCAATTTCTTGCCACTTTCGCATCTTTGGGCCACTGGTGCAACTTGAATCCGTCCCTGTTCGTGTTGTTACACCCTCCGACAACACACCGACGAGGCATAATGTCTCCAAGGTACGGAAAACAGTCGAAAAAACGGAAAATAACAGAGCTGATTTGACTCGGTGTTTGTAATGTGTTTGAGAAAATGGCGGATTGCTTCCTGATGTGACGTCACAACGTGACGTCATTGCTCCGAGAGCGAATAATAGAAAGGCGTTTAATTTGCCAAAATTCCCCCATTTAGAGTTCGGAAATCGGTTAAAAAAATGTATGGTCTTTTTTCTGCAACATCAAGGTATATATTGACGCTTACATATTTCTGGTGATAATGTTCCCCTTTAATGAATTTGAACAGCCACTAAAAAGATCGGATTTGAAAAAAAAAAAAATCTGAATTGGACATCCAACCTGCAGGTCTAGCTTAGCTTAGGTTACTATAGCTCCAGGTAAAATTAGTTGAAGAAGTTAGTCACGTAATTTTAAATGTGAAGATTTGTCCGTAGGGTCGCAGATAAGTTGAGTTTAAGACCCCTGCCTCGGTGAGAACTGCACAAATGGACTGCTATTGCTTCCAAAAGTTTTCATGTACTGGTGACTACTATAAAAGCAAGTTGGGGTAAACAATGTCGGAGTGACCCACCTGTGTCTTGTCCATTGCAAGGCTTCAGGGCAGCGGCAGCCAGCCTGGCCATCATAGGTGATATCAGACCTTTGCTGGCTGAGATCTTCTCCATAATGGAGGAGGTGGCGAAAGAGGTCGGAGTAGACGCCATGAGCCCTCCTGTCCCCGCCATGGAGCAGCCTTGAGTCAGCGAGTCAGTGGGCATAGAGTGGGCCCCAGATGACACAGCTGATACCAGGCCAGCCGCCTGTGGAGGAGGCTGGAGAGGCATTCTCGGTATGATGGGGAAGAAGGGGTTGGAAGCAGCCATGGAGCTGTTGGACAGAGCGAGGGCCACTGGCATGTTGCTGGGCAGGGTCTGTGACAGCAGGTTAGACATTCGCTGACCCGCACTGGGTAGCGAGGGCGAGGGCTTAAGGGTAAGGCCCGCCGACATGGAAGAGGAGACAGCAGTAGTGGGTGTGGCCATGAGGTGGGATACAGTGATGGACTGCTGGGTGGTGGGCGAGGCACTCAGACTGGAGTTCTTGCTGCTGATGGCCGAGAAGTCCATCAGGTCGTCATTGCTGGATTCCTCCGGCTCGTCCTTTGGCACCAGGTAGGTGGAAGAGAGGCCAATGACGCCGGAGGAGCGGATGTGTCGGCGCTCGTGTTTGCGCTTGTGGGAGGTCATCTGGCTGGTGGAGGTGAAGGTGAAGCCGCAGCCCGAGCGGATGCAGTGGAAGTGGTTGGTAGCTTTGCTGTACACGCAGCCCTCGTACTTGCACTCCTCATACTTGTAGAACTTCTTGAAGCCGTCTTTGGCATAGGCGTCATCCTTGATGTGGTAGCTCTTGTGCTTCTCGATATCACACTTGTTCTTGAAGGTGAACGTGCAGCCGGGGCGTCTTAGGAAAGAACGGAACATCAATCAATCAATGTTTACTTATATAGCCCTGAATCACGAGCGTCTCGAAGGGCTGCATGAAGAGATGTTCTGCTACACGGATGCCTCGGTGCACCAGCGTGCTTTGGGGGTTCACCTAAGTCAAAGACTAGACAATGGCGACAATCCTTTTTGGTTTCTTGACAAAAGCAAAAAGTTAACTTGTGATTAATCACAAAAAATATTGCATTAATGATAGATATACGCAGATTAATCAAACCATTTATTTTGACTGCTTTCACATAAACACCGATGGCTACTTGAAAGGCGGCGTGTGTAATTATAGGATAGGGTCAGTGATCAGGTCAATGCATTGGTCAGTGCAAGTATGAGTGAGGAAACCCCGACTGGTGTGCTCACTGGCAAATTTCACCCTGACGGGACTTTAGATAAAACTGTTGGTGAGTGTTATGTGAATTGAAGTAAAACAATTTAAAAAAAGTTCCTGCATTGCATTTTGACAATAAAATTGCATTTGTGTCCAAATCCTACTCAGTGGCCTCGTGGTTAGAGTGTCCGCCCTGAGATCGGTAGGTTGTGAGTTCAAACCCCGGCCGAGTCATACCAAAGAGTGTAACAATGGGACCCATTACCTCCCTGCTTGGCACTCAGCATCAAGGGTTGGAATTGGGGGTTAAATCGCCAAAAATGATTCCCGGGCGTGGCACCGCTGCTGCCCACTGCTCCCCTCACCTCCCAGGGGGTGAACAAGGGGATGGGTCAAATGCAGAGGACAGATTTCGCCACACCTAGTGTGTGTGTGTGACAATCATTGGTACTTTAACTTTAAATATTGTTTGTTTTTTTAAGTTAATTTTAATTATACGTAAGTAATAATAGTAATAATAACCTGTGATTAATCATGATCAATCCACATTCAAAAGTGTGATTAATATGAAATGTTTTTAAATAAAATAATACAAAAATATAATTTGACAGCAAGATAAGATGAGATATACAGTACATAGCATAGGTAGTTTGGCATGGCTTTTAAACTCATGTATTCATTGAGTGACTGTGTAAATTATAGGTTTTGAGCACGCACTCTATAAAGTTAAAAAGTTAAAGTACCAATGATTGTCACACACACACTAGGTGTGGCGAAATGATTCTCTGCATTTGACCCATCACCCTTGATCACCCCCTGGGAGGGGAGGGGAGCAATGAGCAGCAGCGGTGGCTGCGCCCGGGAATCATTTTTGGTGATTTAACCCCCAATTCCAACCCTTGATGCTGAGTGCCAAGCAGGGAGGTAATGGGTCCCATTTGTATAGTCTTTGGTATGACTCGGCCGGGGTTTGAACTCACAACCTACCGATCTCAGGGCGGACACTCTAACCACTAGGCCACTGAGTAGGTATAAACTGCATTTTCAATGCAGGTGTTTTGTCATCTATTCACTGTATATTGGGCATTTTAGGAATTGTAGGCTGATTTGCCCATGCACTTTATGACTTACACTTTCCAGCATATGCATTTTATAAATGAGCATTTGTCTCCTGTAGGTCAATTTTTGAATGAGGGGTGATTGTTAGAAGAGGTGTATAAATGTGCGAGGGCTCGTGTGTGATGTGTTTTTTTTTTTTTTTTTTTACACAGTATATGTTGCTGTTTTGTGTTGTGTTGTTTTTAAGTGGATATATGTCCATTTTATAAGCCGTCATTGTATTGCTTTCAGTAGTTGTGTCATTTGGTTTCTCTTCTGTATATTGTATGTCAAGTGATGTTGAATGAAGGACTGAGGTGGAAATGAGCTGTTAGTTAAATCTTGTTCACCCACGGATTTCTTGAGAATAATTTAACAGGCATATTGTCCATAAACAAACAAACAAAAAAGAAAACAGCAGCCACAGCTTGGAGGAGGCTTTAAAAAAAATGCTTGATGCACGTAATAACATAACCTTCTGCTTCTGAGGTTAAAATGTTACTGTGTGAAATGGAAATGTATAGAAAAAAAAATCGTATTTTTTCCCAGAACTTTACCTGCAATGGAAGTGTGTCGTCTTCTGGCCATAAAACTGGCACCCGACTGTGCCGCAGTCCTCAGTCGCACGGAACCTCTGGAAGCCATCATTGATCAGCTGGGCGTTCTTTTTGTGGAAGTTTTCATGGGTCATGACATCGGAAGTGCTGGTGTACACCTTGCTACAGCCCACCTGCCGAGCAAAGACAAAGTGCGGCCCAACGGGTTTTTTTTTTATTTGATGTGAAAAGTCAAATAAGCTACTTTACTTTGTGTGGTTGAGAAAATGGCCAGGAAATGGTTTTTCAAGTTCAACATTTAATTTGTGGTTTTCTATTGAAAGCAATGCAGCTTTCAAGAAGCTAGAGGCACCTGAAACTACAGTACTTTCCCCTCACATTTGAAGGATGAGGTCATGACAAACTTACTGTAACGGAAAGTGGAACATGACGGCCCCACGTTGAGCCCTTAGGGCTGAGGTGATGTTTGAATGACAATCAGCACGTTTGTCATGCCTGCCGTTTCTCACCCCCACAAACTGGGCAACTTCTCCATATTGAGTCAAACAATGAAAAAAATGCCACTCTGTGTTTTCCTCGCTAAATCCGGCGTGCTGATGCCAACATCTGCAGCTTGTCAGCACAGTTAAAACAAGAACTGAAATGTCCTAATAACAATGACATTGTTGGAGGACGTTGGAATAAGAATGGGTCTCAAGCGCTGCTGCTGCTGCCACGCTGGCGCTGAGCAAAACGACACGCTGAAATTAAGCAGATGTGCTTAAAAAATTAAACAAATCCAGAAGGGTGGATAATCTTTACCTGTCTGCTTGGTACTAAAACATGAAAAATGTGTAAGTTTATATAAACACCTAACTGAATTTCATCCATGCCAATTAAGGAGCGAGAGAGTGAAGAGGTGGGAGCAGCTGCCTGGTGTGTATGCATCCATTTTAATCTTTATTGTTCATTCCTTTATCTACTTCTGCCAAAAGTCATTTTTAAAGACCTCTTACAGTAGTTTGCACTTTTCTGTGCAAAGAGTGTGACGGGTTTCCCCAAAAGAGGACACTTAAATTGTATTTTTTTTACCGTATTTTTCGGACTATAAATCATAGTTTTTTTCATAGTTTGGCCGGGGGTGCGACTTATACTCAGGAGCGACTTATGTGTGAAATTATTAACACATTACCGTCAAATATCAAATAATATTATTTAGCTCATTCACGTAAGAGACTAGACGTATAAGACTTCATGGGATTTAGCGATTAGAAGTGACAGATTGTTTGGTAAACGTATAGCATGTTCTATATGTTATAGTTATTTGAATGACTCCTACCATAATATGTTACGTTAACATACCAGGCACGTTCTCAGTTGGTTATTTATGCCTCATATAATGTACACTTATTCAGCCTGTTATTCACTATTCTTTATTTATTTTAAATTGCCTTTCAAATGTCTATTCTTGGTGTTGGGTTTTATCAAATAAATGTACCCAAAAAATGCGACTTATACTCCAGTGCGACTTCTATATGTTTTTTTCCTTCTTTATTATGCATTTTCGGCCGGTGCGACTTATACTCCGGAGCGACTTATACTCCGAAAAATACGGTAAGTGATTTTGGCTTTATAGGTTTTTTTAAGCTACTGATGCTGCATACACTCTCCAAAAATATTAAGAAATTGTATAAAAACTGAAATAATTATACACAAACACACACACACATATATATATATATATGTATAATTATTTCAGTTTTACATACATACATACATACATAGACATACAATATATATACATAAATATACAATATATATGCATATATATATGTATACATACTATATGTAATATGTATATATATTTATACATACTATATGTAATATGTATATATATATATACAGTATATATATATATATATATATATATATATATATATATATATATATATATATATATATACAGTCTACATATGTGTATATATATATACAGGTATATATACATATATGTATACACACATATATATATATATATATATATATATATATATATATATATATATATATATATATATATAACTCAAGATATTTCAAGTCTTCTTTTCATATACATTTTGATGATTATAGGCTAGAGCTTATGAAAACCTCAAATTAAATTTTAGGTTTTCAAAAACTGTACTGTGTGATCATGAAAATTATTTAAAAAAAATAAAGGCTTGACATAGCTCACTTTGCATGTAATGAGTTTGTATCACATATTAGTATCACATTTGAAGTTGAATTGTTTGCTCCTTGTGGCCGAGATAATATCTATTAGATATGCTTTGGTGTAGATTGTGCATACATTTTGTTCCACAGTCACATTTATGACTCGTTTTTTGAGTCTGTCTGTAAGATTTTTATTTGTGGAGGCGTGGCATTTACATTGCAAATGTAGCCACACCGCACCCTATCCAAAATATCAGAATGTATCTTTTGAAAATGTACACTGTTAAAATATATATCTTGAAGATGAACATCAACACCATTTTTAGTTGAGATAATAATGAGTCATATATTGTAATATGGGATCCATTATTTAATTTAGTTTCAACTATGAAATGAACCAAAATATGACTTATAATATCTTTGTGGAAAATGTTGGACGCGGTGTGTTGTCGGGGTTATGGGATGTGATGCAAGTGTAAGCCACTGTGACACTATTGCTCATTTCTAAATTTTGTATTCTTTTTTATTAATGTTTTTAATGATAATATCAATGAGGGTTTTTTAATCACTGCTATTTTGAAATTGTTACTAATATTGATGCTGTTGTCGATAATGTTCATTTTTGTTTCACTACATTTGGATTTGTGTGTCCTCAATTGCTCTGTTTATTGTTGTTCTTAATGTTGCTCGGACGGGTTTGGTTTTGGAATTGGATTGCATTGTTGTAGTGTTGTTGTGTATTGTTTTGTTGATTGATTAATAAATTCATGAAAAAAATAAATTACTTTTTTTTTTTTTTTTTTCTGAAAATCTAAAATAAACTTCATAACCAGTATAAAGATTCACTGCTCACAACATTAGGTACACTTTGTGTGGTGGACAATGCCGCACCAAAAAAAAAAAAAAAATGCATTCATCTCGCTGCATTTGGCACGTCGTTGTTATTGTGCGCATGCCACAGTTGGATGGTAATAACATCACAGAAGTAAGTAACACAAATAAGTTGAGGTACTACTGTATCATCACAACAACTTATTGTACTGTCAGGACAAATAGGTGTGTGTAAGTGTGTGTTTGCTTGTTGTGTTGTATACCTGCATGCAGTGGTAATGTGTACTTTTGCCATTGAGGTGGCAGCCGTGGTAGTAGACGCTGCAGTCATCCAGAGGGCTGAAGCGCATGAAACCATGCTGCAGGGAGTTGTCCCTCTTCTTGTGCATGTTGTAGTGCCTGATTACATCCTGCTTACTGGTAAACCTCTGCAAACGGAGAGTGAAGAGGTAGCGGGTGGGGTGGGGGTGGGGGGAGGGGGGCAAGGGGAAGAATGCAAGGCAACAGGTTAGTGCTTATTTAAACCAGTCACAGAATCAGCAACTTGTCACATTGTCTACGTGCAAACAGCAGCTGCAACACGCACACGCCGGTTGGCATTTGAGGAGATTAATATTGTGGAAGGACAAGGGGGTGTCCGAAAATATGTTTTTCCATCTCTATGTGTCCTGTCCAAGAAACAGAACAGACCTCCCGCATGTTTAGTTTTCTTTTCCACTAAAACATTTTCTCAACACCGCTGTTGTTTGCTTCTCGTCCACTACATGGCAGATTTTTTTTAAAGCATATTTTATATGTTTTCAAACTAAATTAAGTGGTAATTTATGTTTTTTCTCATGGATTTGATGTATTATGTGGTATTTTATTGTGGCGGTCGATGAAGATAACGGGACTTCCGCTTCCGGGTCAAGGATGAACACTACTAAGCAACAACACTACTGGCTAGGGATGTCCGATAATGGCTTTTTGCCGATATCCAATATTCCGATATTGTCCAACTCTTTAATTAACGATACCGATATCAACCGATACCGACATATACAGTCGTGGAATTAACACATTATTATGCCTAATTTGGACAACCAGGTATGGTGAAGATAAGGTCCTTTTTAAAAAAAATGAATAGAATAAAATAAGATAAAAAAATTAAATACATTTTCTTGAATAAAAAAGAAAGTAAAACAATATAAAAACAGTTACATTGGAACTAGTAATTAATGAAAATGAGTAAAATTAACTGTTAAAGGTTAGTACTATTAGTGGACCAGCAGCACGCACAATCATGTGTGCTTACGGACTGTATCCCTTGCAGACTGTATTGATATATATTGATATATAATGTAGGAACCAGAATATTAATAACAGAAAGAAACAACCCTTTTGTGCGAATGAGTGTGAATGAGTGTAAATGGGGGAGGGAGGTTTTTTGGGTTGGTGGACTAATTGTAAGTGTATTTTGTGTTTTTTATGTTGATTTAATTAAAAAAAACAAAACAAAAAAAACCGATTCAGATAATTTCCGATATTACATTTTAAAGCATTTATCGGCCGATGATATTGGCAGGCCGATATTATCGGACATCTCTACTACTGGCTAATCTTGGCACGACTATGTCTTCACCCCGACAATCTCAAGTTCACCTAATTTTTTATGGATTTCATCTTCAACCACTTCTTCATAAATACCATACCTCCACATTGGTGAGCCTTGGACACAAGGCTCACCAAGCCTTGTGTCCAAGGCTTGGACAAGTATATATGTATATATATATATGTATATATATATATATACATATATACATATGTATATATGTATATATGTATATATATACATATATACATATATATATATATGTATATATATATATATATATATATATATATATATATATATATATATATAAAAACAGACATGGTGACTATATGGGTGATATTTCATGTTTAGAGGGCTCTAATAAAGTAAAAAAAAAAAACTATTTAGAAGGCTGGAAACTTTTTTTTTCTAATTCAAATATTAACTTTATTTTTAAATACTATACGTCGCAGAAATTCATTTATCCTGGGTCAAACTATTTAAGACTTTTTTTAAGGCCGTCATGAAAAAAATGTAAGATCCATTACACATGTACCTGTATACTGGACAGAAAGTACAAGTCGATCCTTGTTCAGTTTGCGGCGTTGTGGCATCTTTTGATAAGAACTTTCGACTTTTTCATTATTGTTCCATTCACTTTTACCGCAATGTTCACAAAAGCTGCCTTCTCCGATGTCTCTACATCCGGGTCCTGACCAGACATTATGGTATTATATTTTATATATACATTTTATTATAAACGAGGGACGACTGTATCTACGAATGCAGTGTTTCCATTGTTCGGCCGCTAAATTTTTTAAATATTTTTTCAGCTGTGGTATGTGCGGTATTTAGTTGTAATACACTTTTTCACCACTTGTGGCAGAAGAAGTCTGGAGCTTAAGTCATTGAAAAATTTCTTAAGCACAAAAAATATGACTAACGAGGTAAAACTGTATTTTCATTTGCACTTAATATTATTATTATGTATTAATTTGGTTAGAATTGGTTTAGTTTAGCACCGCGTCAATGTATGTAAATATATTTTTTGTCCATTTTTATGAGTCACTACTTTTGCATTATATTTGATTTGTATTTATTTTGGTAATCAGCCTAACCTAAGCCTTGACAATAATCTTTGTGATTAACACATGCTTTCATCATTTGACAAGGTTTATCCTGTTAAACTGCATGTAGGTTAAATCTAATTATTGGATAAAATTGAAACCAAGAGTAAGATGAATAATTCAGTGTTAAAGGGGAACATTATCACCAGACCTATGTAAGCGTCAATATATACCTTGATGTTGCAGAAAAAAGACCATATATTTTTTTAACCGATTTCCGAACTCTAAATGGGTGAATTTTGGCGAATTAAACGCCTTTCTATTATTCGCTCTTGGAGCAATGACGTCACATCAGGAAGCAATCCGCCATTTTCTCAAACACATTACAAACACCGAGTCAAATCAGCTCTGTTATTTTCCGTTTTTTCAACTGTTTTCCGTACCTTGGAGACATCATGCCTCGTCAGTGTGTTGTCGGAGGGTGTAACAACACGAACAGGGACGGATTCAAGTTGCACCAGTGGCCCAAAGATGCGAAAGTGGCAAGAAATTGGACGTTTGTTCCGCACACTTTACCGACGAAAGCTATGCTACGACAGAGATGGCAAGAATGTGTGGATATCCTGCGACACTCAAAGCAGATGCATTTCCAACTGGACTGGACAGATCAGCTTTCAGGAAAAGAGAGCGGATGAGGGTATGTCTACAGAATATATTAATTCATGAAAACTGGGCTGTCTGCACTCTCAAAGTGCATGTTGTTGCCAAATGTATTTCATATGCTGTAAACCTAGTTCATAGTTGTTAGTTTCCTTTAATGCCAAACAAACACATACCAATCGTTGGTTAGAAGGCGATCGCCGAATTCGTCCTCGCTTTCTCCCGTGTCGCTGGCTGTCGTGTCGTTTTCGTCGGGTTCGCTTGCATACGGTTCAAACTGATATGGCTCAATAGCTTCAGTTTCTTCTTCAATTTCGTTTTCGCTACCTGCCTCCACACTACAACCATCCGTTTCAATACATGCGTAATCTGTTGAATCGCTTAAGCCGCTGAAATCCGAGTCTGAATCCAAGCTAATGTCGCTATACCTAGCTGTTCTATGCGCCATGTTTGTTTGTATTGGCATCACTGTGTGACGTCACAGGAAAATGGATGGGTGTATATAACGATGGTTAAAATCAGGCACTTTGAAGCTTTTTTTAGGGATATTGCGTGATGGGTAAAATTTTGAAAAAAACTTTGAAAAATAAAATAAGCCACTTGAAACTGATTTTTAATGGTTTTAACCCTTCTGAAATTGTGATAATGTTCCCCTTTAATAGTTGCCCTCTGTAGTGAAAAAGTTAGGCCCTGAGGTCAAAAAGGTTGAGAACCCTTGTGCTAATAACGTAAGCAAAAGTAATACGATGACATGTGCGATATTTAGAAAAATATGAGTGCATGTAAACAATTTATCAGAGGTGTGCACGAGGGTAAAAGAAGGAAGACAAATGAATAAGCCAACCAAAAAGGACATTTTCTTTCCCTTTCAATTTGCAGAGATAAGGTTTCACTTTCAATTGTGGAGAGTGGAATTGCAATTCATGAACACTTGCTTTTGCTGTCGTTTACGATGAGTGCACACGCTAAGAGACCTCGCGTGTAAAATGACTAAATAAACGATCCCTCCCACATGCAGCAGTTCGAAAGCAGAAAAGTGACTCCTCAGAGACTCGCAGCAACCAAATCTGCTGTAATTGGCCTTAAGCTGATGTAAGAGAAACTGTAACGGGAGACGCGCAAATCAATGAGACACTTCTGTCTTCAATCCATATTCATCTCCAGTTGAGGGAGAAAACATCAGAAAGAAGCATTTTGAAAAGCAACTAATTGCTCTACAAAGTAGGCTAATTGCTTTGTGTCGCGTGTTCCACTGGCGGAAAAATAAAAAGTGTTTCTTCGGCGCTCTTGGCCCGTTTCCCGCCGCCTATCGCTTAAGATGTTTGACTCTTTTAAGAGTAAACACTTCATTAGGATTTCAATATTCAGCTCAATTAGAGGAGAAAAAAAAAAAGCCTGCTGGAGTCTGAGCATCACGCTGATGTCGACCGCGGTATATTCGATCCAGCAGGCTGTCCAAAATAGGCCATGCAGGGAGCTGACAGGGAAAAAAGATCTCATTTTCAGTTGAGTGGCGATGAAGGTTGGGAGCCACTTGCTACAATTTATTTTAGGATTCCCACTAGTGTGGCAAGATGCACGCACCGTCCCTCATGTGCAAGCCCATGAAAGGAGAATGTTCGGACTCAGCCAGTGGGCCAGAGGCTGGCAATGGGATAATATTCCAGGAGTGTGTGTCATGTAACATTTCATGAGTTATCACTGCCTGCCTGGTTTTTTTTCCCTCCTTTTCAGGGAATCGACATCCACACTCGCAGAGGGTATTTGTGCAGAAGCTGCGGAGAAACGAGGAGCGGAGCGTGGAAATTGCCATGATAACCCGAACGAACGCTCTAAATGATGACATGAAATGATTTTCCTTTCTATTCCTCCCAGAGTGCTTCTCATCAGACTGTGAAGCAGAAACCTGAAAGCTTGGATCTGTAATGCTTTCCACCTCATAACCAATATTTATTGAGAGGTAATCTCTCCTGCTCGGTGGCAGACAAATGGGAGATTACAGCTCAGGTGGCTTCATTCAGAAAATTGCAGCGAAAGGAAGGGAAACACAACTAAAGCAAGGATTGCTGTCATTTAAAAAAAAAAAAGTTTTAGCATTGATGCCTAATTCTGATTCTGATCAAATATTTTTAAAGCAATAATATTACAAAAAAATATATTTTTAATGTGAACGAAATGGGTTCCTGACATCAGGACTTCACACACTCTGAATTGTGTTGAGTAAACATGGCTCCAATTATAGTAAATCTCAACCACGGTTTTTTAGCAATTTTAAAGGATTTTGTTCAACCCGTCATTCATATTACCGTATTTTTCGGACTATAAGTCGCAGTTTTTTTCATAGTTTGGGCGGGCTCCAGTGCGACTTTTATATGTTTTTTTCCTTCTTTATTATGCATTTTCGGCAGGTGCGACTTATACTCCGGTGCGACTTATACTCCGAAAAATACGGTATTTGGCTTAAAACAGGCAATCACTTGATTAAAGTACAGTGTTTTCCATCCATCCATTTTCTACCGCTTGTCCCTCTTGGGGTCGCTTGACCCGAGTGCAGTTCAAGCCTAATCTAGCTGCACTCAGGCAGAAGGCAGTGTACATCTTGGACTATATTTTCCTATATTCAAACACAGTGTTACTGATCAAACTGTGCATAATGTGGCCAAAAATATTAAATATTCTTGTTAAATAAAACCTATGCCTTGTTTTGAATGAATACTTGGGCCTACTATGCTATTGTATTTACTTGAAAGCCAAGATTTTTCTGATGTGGTACTTGGTGAAAAAAGTTTAAAACCACTGGCAAAGGAGATTAAGAAGGAAAAGTAGGCAAGCAGTCAAAGACGTGAGTTCTAAAACATTTTTTTTTTTTTTTCACGTTTTCTGCTCATTCGTCCCCGATTTCTTTTCGTGAACGTTTAGTTTGCCGACAAATTATCGCTTTTTGATAACAAATTGATCGTTCAGACTGCAGTCCGACTACATAACTGATTTATAGCCACATACGAAAAAGACCTGGGTCAGATTTGGAAATTTCGGAATTGTACTGTTCACTTTGACATAAGAAATCAGATACATGTCACATGTGGGCAAAAAAAATCGTAATTGACCTGCAGTGAGAATATCGCCTTTGACACGTCTACATGTGTTGGACAGGTTCTAGGCGATTTTATGTCTTTTGATCGATGATTGTGAAACATTTCAGGTCGATTGCGGTGATCACCGGTGATTACCATGAATTGATATACGTGGACCCTGACTTAAACAAGTTGAAAAACTTATTCGGGTGTTACCATTTAGTGGTCAATTGTACGGAATATGTACTGAACTGTGCAATCTACTAATAAAAGTTTCAATCAATCAATCAATCACCAGTGAGAATACTAACCGATCAAACATGGCGGCAAGGTCCGTGACAACAGCCAATCAGAATCAACATTTTCCTGCTCCATTTAAGGTCTTAATTTGCCACAGAAATGAAATAAATGACCATACTTGGAGGCGACATGTGGTGCAACCAACAAACTGATGTTTTAACTTGGAACTATCTGCATTGCTACTACCGTATTTTTCGGAGTATAAGTCGCACCGAAGTATAAGTCGCACCTGCCGAAAATGCATAATAAAGAAGGAAAAAACATATATAAGTCGCACTGGAGCCCGACCAAACTATGAAAAAAACTGCGACTTATAGTCCGAAAAATACGGTAAGTATAATGCACTTCTGCAAGTCGTAATTTTGTTAACAACATATGTTCAGTTCAGTTCAGTTAATTTCGAACATGCATACAATAGCATTATAATGAAAACATGTTTTTATATATTTTTTTTACATTTGATTAACTGTTGAGTAAAAATTTCAAACATTTTTTCTATGTTTATCTAGAATTTGCTTTATAATTTACTCAGTATGTTAATAACAAAAATAGCTCTTCACTGGTTTATTTAGTTTTTAGTACAGATGTTCTAAAACTGGCAGTTTAACAACATTTTAAAAACAAATCTTGATATTAATAAAGATCAAGTGATATGAAACTTAATCTTACTGATATTTTAAAGGGGAACATTATCACAATTTCAGAAGGGTTAAAACCATTAAAAATCAGTTCCCAGTGGCTTATTTTATTTTTCGAAGTTTTTTTCCAAATGTTACCCATCACGCAATATCCCTAAAAAAAGCTTCAAAGTGCCTGATTTTAACCATCGTTATATACACCCGTCCATTTTCCTGTGACGTCACATAGTGATGCCGATACAAACAAACATGGCGGATAGAACAGCAAATTTATAGCGACATTAGCTCGGATTCAGACTCGGATTTCAGCGGCTTAAGCGATTCAACAGATTACGCATGTATTGAAACGGATGGTTGTAGTGTGGAGGCAGGTAGCGAAAACGAAATTGAAGAAGAAACTGATGCTATTGAGCCTTATCGGTTTGAACCGTATGCAAGCGAAACCGACGAAAACGACACGACAGCCAGCGACACGGGAGAAAGCGAGGACGAATTCGGCGATCGCCTTCTAACCAACGATTGGTATGTGTTTGTTTGGCATTAAAGGAAACTAACAACTATGAACTAGGTTTACAGCATATGAAATACATTTGGCAACAACATGCACTTTGAGAGTGCAGACAGCCCAATTTTCATCAATTAATATATTCTGTAGACATACCCTCATCCGCTATCTTTTCCTGGGGGTCTGGCGGCAGATTTCTTTGACTTTATCGTTGGAAATGCATCTGCTTTGAGTGTCGCAGGATATCCACACATTCTTGCCATCTCTGTCGTAGCATAGCTTTCGTCGATAAAGTGTGCGGAACAAACGTCCAATTTCTTGCCACTTTTGCATCTTTGGGCCACTGGTGCAACTTGAATCCGTCCCTGTTCGTGTTGTTACACCCTCCGACAACACACCGACGAGGCATGATGTCTCCAAGGTACGGAAAACAGTCAAAAAAACGGAAAATAACAGAGCTGATTTGACTCGGTGTTTGTAATGTGTTTGAGAAAATGGCGGATTGCTTCCCGATGTGACGTCACGTTGTGACATCATCGCTCCGAGAGCGAATAATAGAAAGGCGTTTAATTCGCCAAAATTCACCCATTTAGAGTTCGGAAATCGGTTAAAAAAATATATCGTCTTTTTTCTGCAACATCAAGGTATATATTGACGCTTACATAGGTCTGGTGATAATGTTCCCCTTTAATCAACTAGTAGATTACAATATTCTAAAACATATGTACAAAGAGCATTGAAATAATCTACAAAACAACATTCAAATCAGATTTTAAAAAAATAGGAAGTAATTATAACCTACAAGGAACTGAGATTTAAAAAAAATCGAGGTTTAAAACCGTGGCAATAGAAAGAGGCATTTCAATCAGGCGTGTTTATGGAACAAACTTGGCAATCATGATGATGAAAAGTTATGACTTTGAATAAGATGAAGAATTAGAAATATGGCTCTAATAGTCTTCTGAGTTGAATAGCTAAAAATAGCATTGTATCATTTTTTTTAAATTTATTTAATATTAAGTGAATAAAATGCAAATGAAAATGGAATTGAAAAAAAAAAAAGAATGCTTTTTTCCCCCCCCCCATAAAGCCCAGTCCTGCATCGATTACCGTATTTTTCGGATTATAAATCGCTCCGGAGTATAAATCGCACCGGCCGAAAATGCATAATAAAGAAGGAAAAAAAACATATATAAGTCACACTAGAGTATAAGTCGCATTTTTTGGGGAATTTTTTAGCCAGTCCCTTACAAGTTTCTCGCTTCCTCCAAACTTTCTTTCTGCTGCTCGATTGCCATTTTCTGCTGCATATTTCACGACTTCCCATCTTGTAACCTGCAGTATATGATTTCCTTTTCGGCGCCATTTTTGTTCAGCCCTTCTCAGTTTACATAAGTCACAGCCAATGTTGAAATGATCAATTTTCATAGGTACGGAAGTAGTAGCAGGTAGCATCTTTTTTTTTCACAATGCACTTCTTCAATGACCCGCCCCCGCCAAATTTGTATTGGTTGACGTGTGTGTGTGACGATTGCTGATATTCGCCTAGTCTCTTACGTCAATGAGATAAATAATATTATTTGATATTTTACGGTATTGTGTTAATAATTTCACACATAAGTCGCTCCAGAGTATAAATCGCAAACTATGAAAAAAACTGCGATTTATAATCTGAAAAATACGGTATTTACTTTTCTTTATTTAGTCTCCATACATCTCAGAGACAAGAACAAGATGTGCGAAATGGCAGCCATTTTCCTGTTTTTAAATAATAAATATAATTAAACAGATAAATAAGAAAACTAATTGTATTCATAAGAACAACAGTAGCCAGAGGATGCTTGCAAACGGAACTGCTCTGTTTGGAAAACCACAGGCTAACAAACTCATCACGACTTAAAATGTGTCAGGATATTATGAATAAAGAAAAGATGACACGTTATAATGTTTGTCGGACATCCCAGTGTCACTTTCCGTTCCGTGACGAAACTAACATTAATGATATCAGCTTCTTTTTACTTATCAGAGGTAAAGTATTCATTGAGTGATGTTCAAAAAGTGATAAATTACTCACGCTCACCTGGTAGTTACACTCAGGGTCCATGCAGTGGTAGTGCTCCCTGTACTGGTAGGCACAGTGCACGTGTCCACAGTGTTGACTTCCAGAAAACCTGAAAATAAAACAATAATAGAACAAAAAAACTTATGAATAGAGCGAATAAATCACCTTTTCACGTCCCCCCGCCCCACCTGGGACAATGTATTTCATGCAACATCTGTGGAAGCAGTTAAAAAAGCAAAGCAGATAATGCAAGTGCAGTGGCTCAAATACTTTGTTGTGCTATTTTGAGTCTTTCCGTCACGCAAGGTGGTGGTTATCATTAATAACGGGGAGGCAACAAGGTGAATTATGGGTATATGTCTACGTGGAGCACATGCATGAGCAAGCACTGGAAATTGATGTCAGTTTATTCCTTTTATGCAAGGTGGATTGTTTATCATTGATTATAATACAGCACTTGTCCAGGTCGAGGGCTTGCGCATGAGCGACCATGCTGCCCCTTACACCCGCCTCTTTCAGATGTTTTTTTTTTAGATAGCCGGGTTACAAGTGCGCCCTTCAACTAACCAGGTGTGTTTTCCTAAGACCCCTAAATCGACCACTGCCCGTACACGACATTGTTGCTTGCATGGTGCATACGCGGGCTTAGGCGGCTCCTTCTATTTGGGACAGATGTGTGCCAATAAAGGCCATCAAAGAGCCTGTCAACAGTGAAAGCAGGCGCAATAAAACAGGCGAGCGACTTCTCAAAGGCACGACGCTCGCCTCACCTTCAACGTAACGCCGCCCCCCCCCACACCCGAACCCACCGGCGCTCTCAACACACCGCTGCGACAATTTACCAGTCTGTCACACCAATTTCAGCCAAATTATCTCCATTTATTGCCAAAGCAGCCGTAAGACACACTTATTACACACTGAAGCCCCCCTGATGCGTTATGTCTGCTCGCCGTAAAAACCCCCTCTTCAATTTGCTGTAATTATCGTATTATTTTTGAGGAAAGGGTTTCTTACGTTTTGCCTTGTAGGAACAATGTGCTGGGATTTTTATTCTTCACTGCGGGCCGCTGCCTGCTACAGTGCAGCAACTTTATGGCGCTGATTATAAGCCAGACGATGATGACTGTTAAAATCCTCCAATTACCAGTGAAAACACACAAATAAACATTGCACCGCTGCTGCCAAGAACTCCATCTGCTAGTGCAATAGGAGAAGAGGAGGAGGGGTGAAGGGGACTAAGTAATATATTTTCCATCTCTCTTTCTGTTTTTTCCTTGTTCGGATTATCCCAGAGCTGCGTTTACAGATCACTTTGCAGAGTTCATTAAGCTAATTGAACGGCATATCCACTACTCTTTTTTTTTTTTTTTTTTTCCTTTCAAAGTTGTGTGTGAGTGAAAGTGTCTACTCGAAATACGGGGTTAAAAAAAAAGCAATAAAGGCGACATATGTCCCAAACATTTGTGCTTTTTATACACTAGTCTTTCACGTCACCCTACCCCCCCATCACCCTCCCGCCCCCCGCCGCTCATTGCCCAGCTGTATCACTTTGCCTCTGGACAATTCCCACTTGCCGCGTCAGGGGGGCCTAATGGGCCGCCGCTATTCAGCCTGCAGATTAAATATTAATATTGCCGCGATGCAGAGATTGCGGCGCATCTCCAGTTACAATAGAGAGACACAGATCAAAGTGGCGAGGCAATTCGTGGGTGCATGAAAGCAAGAGGGAAAACCGCGACTAAACACTAGAGCAGGGCAGCAAATGCATCGCGTCGAGACAACTTTTTTTTTTTTTTTGGCCCGTTTTACAAGGATTGTGCAAAGCTGGTTTTAGTACCTGCGTGCGCTCATTAGCCCCAATGAGGACCCATCCCCGCTCCCGCCTCCCACTCTTTGTGCTACATTTGCCCTTTTTATGATCTCTCCTTTCCCATTTTTCCGTCCCTCCTTTCTCTTTTTTCACCCCCCTCCAACCCAACGCGGAAATTGAAACTGTATCTGAGCTTATCTGCAGCCTCCCCGTGCATCAACTGCCGAGATGTTTAGACAAATTTTATGCATTATGCAGCGCAAATATCAAAACAGTTCTTGGCAGTGCCAGCAGAAGCCTCATTAAAAATTCCTTAATTAAATCTTCTTGCAAAATGTAATCAGTCCAAGGAAGAGGTTTTGTGTGCGTGTGTTTGTGTGTCAGTGCCAAGGCTTTGATTTGTGCCCTTCATGTTATGGCTTGGCGAAGTAATCATTAACGCCAAAGCCACTTCGGCTTTTCAAATGCTGTTTTTCTTTCTTTTTAGACGGAATAAACAAACAAGTGATAATCACCTTTGAGCATCAGCTCGAAATGAATCCAGAAAGGGGTGGGGTGGGGGTATTGTTCTGGGGCCATGGAAAGACACCTCCCCTGATGCTTTTGTCACTGATTGACTTTTTTTATGAGTCCTGTATTCAACGATAAATGTCAGACCTAAAGAAAACCTCTGCGTTCATATCCTGTGTCACAGTCATTACAACTAGTTTGAAAAGGTCCATGTAGATAAGATAGGCAAAGTTGTGAAAAACAGTTATAAAACTACCGAACTATGCGCCTCAGCCCTGGATTTTTTAATACTTTCCTCAAATATGTACAGTGGTACCTCGCTTTTCGTAGGCCTTAATCTTCACATGTTCACCAAAATTTCCCCCTCCGTTGACATACAGGTGAACGTTATGCGTAACAAAATCTGAAAAGTGGCCAAACAAAGAATACCGTATTTTAAAGTTAAAGTACCAATGATAGTCACACACACACTAGGTGTGGCGAAATGATTCTCTGCATTTGACCCATCACCCTTGATCACCCCCTGGGAGGTGAGGGGAGCAGTGGGCAGCAGCGGTGCCGCGCCCGGGAATCATTTTTGGTGATTTAACCCCCAATTCCAACCCTTGATGCTGAGTGCCAAGCAGGGAGGTAATGGGTCCCATTTTTATAGTCTTTGGTATGACTCGGCCGGGGTTTGAACTCACAACCTACCGATCTCAGGGCGGACACTCTAACCCTGGGCCACTGAGTATAAGTCGCAGTTTTTTTCATATTTTATCCGACTTATATATGTTTTTTTCCTTTTTTATTATGCATTTTCGGCAGGTGCGACTTATACTCCGGTGCGACTTATACTCCGAAAAATACGGTAGTTACTCGGTTCTTTTGCGTTGAGTTTTTTTATCTATTATTAAGTGCAGCTGGAAATTAACCCACCATGGGGGTCAAACAAAAGTTGCAAGTTGTAGCATGCAGATGTAGGTTTGCGGGGTCACGACGGTGTGACGTGTTGTGCCTAATTCAAGTGTCTATTCATCTATCTGTCTACTTATCCATCGCAGGCGTGTGATTGCATCAGTTCATGTAAATGTGTGATCCCACAGGTAAAAGGGATATTAATTGTTTATTTATCCATTTAATCCAAGTACAGCAGCAAATTAATTCACCATGGGGTCACATCAGTCGCAAGTTGTAGCATGCTGCTGTGGGTTTGTGGCGTCAAGACAGTGTGACGTGTTGTGCCTAAATTTCCCCAATGAGATTATTAAAGTATCTATCTATCTATCTATCCATCCATCCATCCATCCATCCATCCATCCATCCATCCATCCATCCATCCATCTATCTATCTATCTATCTATCTATCTATCTATCTATCTATCTATCTATCTGTCTGTATGTCCGTCTGTCTGTCTATATTTATCTACGTTAGGTCAGGTAAAAAGGCTATTTCATCCCTACAAGCCTGTTTTGCAGCGGTTTCCCTGCTCTTCAGGGGATAAAATCCCCTGAAGTGCAGGGAAATGTCTGTATTTTTTCCTGACCTGACGTATATTCCGCTCTTCCCCCGGTATTGAGCACTGTATAACGGATAAACCACAGAAACCTCCACTCTATCTATCTTTTTTGTTGTCTTGAGCATGTGTGCGATTGCATCAGCTCTTGTGAATTAAATTGTATGATCACACAGGTAAAAGTGATATTGATTGTTCATTATCAATCTGATTCAAGTACAACTGCAAATTAACCCCCCACGGGGTCAAACAACAGTTGCAAGTTGTAGCATGCAGTGGGTTTGCGGAGTCACGACAGTGTGACGTGTTGTGCCTAAATTTCCCCAATAGATTTATTTAAGTATTTTTCTATCTATCTATCTATCTATCTATCTATAGTCAAGGTTTCTGCTGTGGTTTATCCGTTATACAGTGCTCAATAGCGGGGTAGAGCGGAATATACGTTAGGTCAGGAAAAAACACAGAGGCTATTTCATCCCTACAAGCCTGTTTCGCAGGTTTCTCTGCTCTTCATAAAATCCCCTGAAGGGCAGAGAAACCTGTGGAACAGGCTTGTAGGGATGAAATAGCCTCTGTGTTTTTTCCTGACCTAACACAGAGGCTATTTCATCCCTACAAGCCTGTTTCGCAGGTTTCTCTGCTCTTCATGAAATCCCCTGAAGAGCAGAGAAACCTGCAAAACAGGCTTGTAGGGATGAAATAGCCTCTGTGTTTTTTCCTGACCTAACGCATATCTATCTATCTATCTATCTATCTATCTATCTATCTATCTATCTATCTATCTATCTATCTATCTATCTATCTATCTATCCATCCATCCATCCATCCATCCATCCATCCATCCATCCATTGCATCAGTTCATGTAAAAAAAAAAAAAAAAAGTTAAAGTACCAATGATTGTCACACACACACATTAGGTGTGGTGAAATTACCCTCTGCATTTGACCCATCCCCTTGTTCACCCCCTGGGAGGTGAGAAAGCAGTGAGCAGCAGCGGTGGCCACGCCCGGGAATCATTTTTGGTGATAGTGAAATAGTTTAGTAATCACGCGAGTAAAAGTGTTATTGTTAATGTTATTCATTCAATTCATCATTTGTAAGTATATTGCCTTGTTTTCTGCATGCAAAACTCCACTTATTCTCCATAAAATGTGTTTTGTGTTAATTTTTAGGGGTTACTGAGTCGGATTAATTGATTTAGCATTATTTACTCAGTGGCCTAGTGGTTAGAGTGTCCGCCCTGAGATCGGTAGGTTGTGAGTTCAAACCCCGGCCGAGTCATACCAAAGACTATAAATATGGGACCCATTACCTCCCTGCTTGGCACTCAGCATCAAGGGTTGGAATTGGGGGTTAAATCACCAAAAAATGATTCCCGGGAGAGGCACCGCTGCTGCCCACTGCTCCCCTCACCTCCCAGGGGGTGATCAAGGGTGATGGGTCAAATGCAGAGAATCATTTCGCCACACCTAGTGTGTGTGTGACAATCATTGGTACTTTAACTTTAACTTTATTACGGTTTTCGTAAGAGATTGGAATAGATTACTAAAGAAAACCGAGGTACCACCGTACCAGCATTCTCCACTGTTGCCGCTATCTTGTAACATCTTAGAATTTGGTCGCATTTTGCTAGACCTTATACGTCGGACTAAAGTGATTACCCGCGTCACAAAAGTTAGGTTTTAATCTGAATAAGTAAACGTTCTGAGAGTTTTATTGCTGATACACACCCTGGGAACGTATTCAAACATTTACAGTCAGAGGCACAATCGAGCCATTTCTTTTTCATTACCCTTCATCCCTCTCGCCACATAAATTGAAGTCTTTTCTTAATCAATTCACTGCACACGGAGCATCTTCACAGCATAATCTAGTTACACCACTGAATAAAAGACCATCAGTGGAAAGGAAATGGTTTGTCTGTTTGGATGTATTGTTTCATTGGTGCTAAGCACGGTCCGTTGAGGGATTTGCATACCTGGCGATGTATTTCTGGTAGAGGTTGACGTCGTCGCTGGCAGGTTTATCTGGTGGCAGGCCATTCCTAATGTCGCGGCGAACACAAAAGGGACAGGATTAATGGCGGGTTCGAGCTGCCTGGTGTTAATAAACATAAAGTGACACAATATTTACTTGGGGAAACTTTCGGCTATCAATTCACATTTTCTTGTGGCAGAACAGAGTTTTCCCCGTGCCGCATGAATCAGAGATAGAATAAGCGCATGTTTGATGCATCGCCTTTCATCCAATGAAAGGAGAAATACAGGAGCAAAAAAATAAATAAAAAAAAGACATCAATCTTTTATGGGGGTATTTTGGTGAGTGCTTATATGCAAAATTGGATAATGGGGAGGAGGAAGAAAAATAACATTCTCTAATCCTCTCTATGGGGCCTTTTTACTTACATCCAGGGATATGAGTCCAGCAGCAGTACTATAACTGAGAACATGACATTGGTCCCCGACAGCACGAGCATGTGAGGCACCACACGGCAAATGACCTGAGGTTAATCCAGCCCAGAGGGGGAGATGTCCTGTTAGAGCATCCCCCGGACTAGTCGGGTCATTTAGCCAGGCTTGTAACTACAGTACAGTGCGGCCCAAAGCCAATGAATACCAGACCCTAAGGCAGAAGCGCCTAAGGGCCCCCAGGATGGGGCCTTTGATAGGTCTCGCCTAACCAGAAACAAGATTAAAACCAATCAGACAGACTGTGAGAGTGTTTCGGGACGCCGACACGCTCCCCAAACCCCTCGTTCGCTTGCCTTGCTCGTCAGGCAGCGTCGCGTCTGCCCCCGTGACTCGCAGGGAGGTTAGCCATGGACTCCGAAGTAATTAAAGGGAGACTGGTTACACCGTCGCCGAAAACCAACCAAGTCAGTCACTTTGCGATGACTGTGCTAAATCCGTCTCCACGGGGCCGCTACAGCGGGTAAACACTTCATGTGCCTTCGCAACTCATCATGTCGCGGACCTGTTGGGCTCCACGCGCTATTTCACACTGCAGTGCTGTTGGCTGCCGCGGAGGTAGCAATTACCTTTACGTTGGACTGGCTGACTCGCTGTAGCAGCCACGAGTGCGTGAGCGCCACTGGATCGACAGTCTCTTCCTTTGAGGAACGCTGAATAAAAACCGCTGAGCTTGCAACCTTTGTCTCATCTTATGGTGTCACTGTATCTATATATCAGTGACATGCAGTCAGGGGAGGCAGGTGAGGCGGGGCCTCACGTGCCATCATGGAAAGAAAAAAAATGTAAAAAGAAATTATTAAATTGTTATATGTATCCAGTGATTATACTATAAAGTTATTTTCCATTTAATTTCACCAGTTTTAGATAATTTTTATTCAAAATCGCTGAATTTTCACATTTGCCATTTAAATACTGAGAAGAGACTTGCGGTGAGTCAGCAGCCAGTTGAGGCACGTCACTGAGTTGAGCCTCACCATGGATTGCGCAATGACTGGGCTAACTGCTGGCCTGCTGTGCAGTGAGACCGTATTGCTATATGAATTATATTATACATTTCCATAGTTTAGTTAGCTGAGGTATATAATGTACAGTGTATTTTGTCAACAACTGTATGTGTGTAACGTATTTCTTGTGCTGAGCAATCATAAAACGGCTGCGAAGACGCACTGGCTGAGGCTCGCAGTAATCCCGCCTCCTGGTGGTAGGGTGCCAGTGATCCCAGAGCTCATTCTTGCGACTACTCGGCTGCAGAAGAAGTGACAACAAGCAGCAACAATTAGCAGCGATCGTTTATTTTTTCCTCTTGCCTGGACTATTAACATGGAGGATTACATATCTAAAATAAAACAGTTTTCTAAACTGGACTTTCAATCGAAGCAGGAGGTAATAATTAAAGGAAGATCTCCATCGAGACAGAGAGACTTTTAAAACTGAAGAAAGATAAGGAAGACTTCTATAAACAAGTTATCGATGCTTTTGTTCAAAAGGAGCAGTGCATGGACTTCATTTATAAGTAAAGGTAAAACCATAATAACGTTTTTTTTTATCAAATGTGCTTTTTGTGTGCTACAGTTTGTATGTGTAAAGTTAAAGTTAAGTTAAAGTACCAATGATTGTCACACACACACTAGGTGTGGTGAAATGTGTCCTCTGCATTTGACCCATCCCCCTGATCACCCCCTGGGAGGTGAGAGGAGCAGTGCACAGCAGCGGCGCCGCGCCCGGGAATAATTTTTGGTGATTTAACCCCCAATTCCAACCCTTGATGCTGAGTGCCAAGCAGGGAAGAATGCTGGTATGAGCTTTTAAACATAACTCGTTAACTGCTGCCAATCAAATGGTGAATAAGATACTCTTTAGGGTTCATATGTTTGTAAATCTGACTGTGATGAAGTCAGTGCCTCACCAGCCATCAACCTCACCGCACGTCACTGATATATATGTACTGTAACTCTTCTCAGTCTACTTCCAAAAGCGTCAAAACTTGGAGCCTGCCATCTTGTTGCAATATTAGGCGTGTCAAAATATCACGGAAATTGTGATGAATTATGTGCGTTACCTGTTTTGATCGTGTTAATCTAAAAATTGATGTCAGGTTGTACAGTATTTATATGTATAGCGCTCTTATTTTTCATTCCATTTCCTGTCTGCCCTCTTTCTCAGCCACTTTACCTCTGGCTTGAGCGTTGCTTCTCCTCACCTGCTCTTGATTAGTGATTACGTTGGCTCACCTGTTCCTGACCACTAATCAGGAGGGTTTATCTGCCAGTGTTGCCTTCCTTGCGACAGTGGCTCGTCGACTGATGGTAATGGTGTCCTCTTTGGAAATAAATAAAATACATTATTTCTGCACTTCGCCTACTGTCTCTGCATCTTGGGGTCACCCCGCCACAAATCACGCACAACGGTAACATTTAAATTTCCAACGTTACTGTCTATGTGGGCCTGCAGGCGCTTGACTGAGAGGAACACCATTACCGCCATGCGACATAGCGATGATATGTAGCCACGGCAAAAGAGAGGTCTCACTCTGTCACGAGACTAGGATGGTGACATTAGCAGCTTCAAATAGCGGAGATAGGATGAATTATATCGAACAAATAGTGTAGAATGTGTTATAATACATTTTAAAGATGAATGTGTGTATGGTTTGTCTGAGCTTGAATGTTTTTAGCGAAGAGTAAACAATGATTATTTTTTTTCTACAGTAACGTGCATCCCTCTATTAGACAAGCTATGGACAAATGGCATCACCACCAGGTGAAGCTGACTTAATTCTCTTATAACACACCTGTGCATGAATATAGGATTATATATTACTTGTAAAATTGTGTGTATATTATATTTAAAACTAGAGCACACTTACAAGGGGGGAATGTTGTTTTAATTGCCGTATTTGTTAAATATGTTCTCTTAAACCACCATTGTTAACATGCTAGCAGTGTGATTGATGGGTTCTGTTATATTTATTTTATATTATCTGAAACAGAGGAAAAGCAACAAGTTCAACATTCAATACTTATTAATTGTTGATGTCTTAACTTCCGCACTTTATATGAACCTGAAGTTTTATTTTAGTAAATAAAACAGTATCTGTTCAAAAAAATAAATGTCTTTATAAAGACATTTTATTTATTTATATATATATCGGCAGCACGGTGGAAGAGGGGTTAGTGCGTCTGCCTCACAATACGAAGGTCCTGAGCAGTCCTGAGTTCAATCCCGGGCTCGGGATCTTTCTGTGTGGAGTTTGCATGTTCTCCCCGTGACTGCGTGGGTTCCCTCCGGGTACTCCGGCTTCCTCCCACCTCCAAAAACATGCACCTGGGGATAGGTTGATTGGCAACACTAAATTGGCCCTAGTGTGTGAATGTGATGAGGTGGCGACTTGTCCAGGGTGTACCCCGCCTTCCGCCCGAGTGTAGCTGAGATAGGCTCCAGCGACCCCCGCGACCCCGAAGGGATTAAGCGGTAGAAAATGGATGGATGGATGGATATATATCTATCTTTACAACAATGTAATTAATGAAAATGAAAAGTTTAGGGCTTTTCATTGCATTGTTTAGGTGAGATAAAAAAAATAGACTAAATGAATAAGTTAATAAATTACTAAATAAACTAAGGCTTTCTAAATGTAAAATGTATTCAATCTGTCTTGAAATGCAAGAGTGAGAGGAATGTGCGAGTAGACTTACTTAACGGAGGACACGGTGCCAGTGGTGATGGAGTCAGTCTTGGAAAAGCTGGACTTCAGGTAGTCAGCTGTGAAGCTTATATGGCCTGTCTGGTCCACGGTGAGACCCGGTGCAATGGTGGCCCCAGTGGCACCCATGGTGGGAACACCGGGAGCTCCAGGGTTCCCCGGTGCGGTTGCGAGGATGTTGGGCATCAGGGAACCTTCAGGGTTTCCTGGCATCAGCTTCTGGATTGTTCTGATGTCATACTTGGAAGGGCGGCCGACTTTACCAGTCTTAAAGGCGATGGCGCCACCCATGTCGGGGTTTCCCTCACCTGGCTTAAAGAGGTTCAGGAACTTGACATTCTCCAGGTCATACTTAGAGGGTCGTTTGAAAGCATTACCATTGGGCTGTATGCTCTCACCCATTTTCAGTTTCTGAATGAAGAAGTCATACTTGGAGGCCCGGGAGGCCATGTTCTGCATGTGAGAGGGATTGGATGGTTGTGCGGCACCCGCTGGGGCTCCTTGCTGCTTGTGATCCAAACTAGTAGGATAGATCTGGGCCTCGGTCCCTGGGAGGCACCCGGAGGTCTGAAGCATGGTTGGACTTTTGTCTTGGGACAGTTTTGAGTTGAGGTCATCTGGTTTGGGTGGGGAAGCATGCATGGGCCAAGGTAGGGTCTCGCCGCTTTTAAGCTTGCGGATGTACTCTTCGTACTTGGAGAAGCGGGCTCGGCGAGAGGCCTCCTCGCTACTGAGGGATGAGGGATCTGAGGTAGCGGCTTTGAGCTTCTCAAAGCTGATCTTCTTGGTCAGCTCATCCCGCATCTGATGGTCGTCATAGCCAAACATTCCCAAAAACTCGTTCATCGTGTTGGCCGCATAGTCTCGGAGGGCAGATGCTTCCCCTGAAAGAGTGGAAGGGTCATATGTCAACTTACACAACCCATTTTAAATTGTGTCACTTTGGATGGTATCAAAACCATATTGTCTAATTTCGTACCGACCTACAGTGTTACTTCAACCCATGAGTTTGATTGATTGAGATTTTTATTGACATCTTAAAGAATTGAATCCATGTAATGCTTTAAAAAGGCAAATGGATGGCACAAAAAGCCAAAAGGCTTGTTTCCGTTGTGGTCCATTAAATATTCATCCCATTTGATACATTCAATAATAAAAGATATATAACCTGTAACATGTATATAAAAAATTACGTTAAAAAATGGTGCTTTGAGATAAGAGCTGACTCTCAGTTCTTTTTTGATTGATTGATTGAAACTTTTATTAGTAATTTGCACAGTTCGGTACATATTCCATACAATTGACCACTAAGTGGTAACACCCGAATAAGTTTTTCAACCTGTTTAAGTCGGGGTCCACGTAAGTCAATTCATGGTATGGTTATGGTTTAAGTTGCAAGCAAACATTTGAGTTACGCATCCCCGCCATTAGTTGGCGTGGCAAACGTCACAGTGAACCCCGTAACGAAAGATCGGAAAAAACTTGTCTTACTCGCTAGCATTAACTTGTAACTACAGATCGTTTTGTTTCGATTGTTTCCCAACCTCGGGAAGGAGGAAAGTGAGTCTGAACGGCGAGAAGAGGCTGTGGATGCTATTCGTTGAATTAAAGAAATTTATCATCAAAAACCTGACCGTGCGTGTCGCCAACTCGGCGAAGCAATTCGAGCGAGTCTGCACCAGACTGAAGCAGAATGAGTCGATAACTGCCGCGAAGAATGTTAAAATAATATCTAAACGGCAGACATTTATCCATCAAAATATAGAAAAGCTGCTGACGGTGTGTTTGACAGACGAGCAGATGGAAGAAGATCCTGTAAAAGTCCACTCTCCAAGGTACATGTGTAAATTAGTATTACATTACTTCATAAAACTACTGTAGTTGTTAGTAGTACATTTTCTTGTATTGTTTTTATACAACATTTCTTATCTAGTTTGGTTTTCTTTTCAATGTAACATGGTACATGTTAAAATTTGATTTCAATTCATTTCAATGGGAGACGTCGACTTGCGATACAAGTGTTTTGAGTTAAGAGCTCTGGCACGCACGGTGTGTTACTAGTGTACGTCAAATTGTATTATTCAGACATTGTTTTTATTTTTCAACAGATCAAGTGACTTACACGGCCGCTTTTGAAAAAAACGGTGTGTATTTAGTTGGTTTGCACTCGCAGGTAGTCTGAGGTGGCGCTTTTCCTGTTTTGGTTTGTCATTATGCTGCTGCAGAATGTGCAGGTTGACTTGATCAAACAAACCTTTAGATATTCTCTTAATCATGCTTTCTATACCTTATATGAAAAGAGTGTCCATAAACATATAGAATATTTAAAAAAAAAAAAAATGTTCAAGGCTTCAGGATATTTAACAGACAGGATCCCCCCCAGAGAAAAGTTGACAAAAATGTACTTTTTAATGAATTATGTACATTTTTTACATTTAAAATTGTGCACTTTTCTAACCTAAAGTATGCACTTTAGGTTATTATTCTTATTACATTCTAATGTGGTAAAGGTTGAACAACATATGAAAAATATGATGTTAATCTTTCAGATTGTATTGTAAAGACGGTATGTTGTGTCACTTTGTGAGCTGAGTCAGCGTCTTCCACTCCTAAATCATCTTTGGCACAACCATGAAATAAGGCGCTAAAACATCTTGAAATATCAAAAAGGAATGCTTTTTTTCCTTTTTTATCCACAGAGCCCACTTAAAGCCGGTCCGAGGTTCTACCACCTACCAGCCGTGTAATTAATACACAAATATTTCAGCTCCTGTCTCCAATTTCTCCGTTATTGCTAAATGAGTTGCTGCACTCTGCTTTTCACATCTCCTGCACAGCATGTAAAATAATCCCCAAATTTCCACCCGCCGCTTTAGCCGTCGCTCTTCTGCGTTGTGGATCCGTGTGAAAGATTATCTGCTGGATCGAAAAGGGCATGAAACATTTAGGAGGAGTGGATGAATGGGTCCGAGGGTATGACTTGGATGAGTCACATGTTTTTATATGAACGGAAACTAGAGTTGCCTCATGTTGACTGTTCTGTTCTATTCTATTCTATCCAAAAACGGTGCTTGAATAAACATTCAAACAGGTGTAACGGACTTTGGTACTGCTGTATTTTGTCCAGGTCATTTCAGGACGTGGTGGGTCAGATATCTCTGACGTTAAGGCAGATAACGGGTATGAGACATAACATATAATACTACACTTGAGATTTAAGCAAAGAGTTTCACACAGCATCTTTGGAGTGAAAATCCTACGACCAAATTGCTCATTTGAAAAATAAACATATATGATAATCACTTATGTAAATATTGACCCACTTATGTTTAATCTGTATTGACTTTGTGTGTCGCGTAAAAATATATATGATATATATTTAATTTCAGGTAGTGCCAACACATTTTTATTTACATATGGTATTATCATCATTGAGAAAGTGTGAGGGTGGGTGGTGGGGGGAGCAGGTATTTAAAGAGGGAGTCATGTGACATGCTATCAATGCTAGGCCAATGATTAGGCTTGAAAGGATTAGGGCTGCCGCACACAGGAGATAACCTTTTTGAAAACACACTACAAATGACTTTTCCACTTACGACTATCAGGCTGCTTCTCACTGCTGGGAAATAGCAAAGCCCGCCAGTAAAAGTTCTATTCAACCCTTCTCATTTTAAGATTGTTGAGATTTGTATTTTTTTATTTTACTCATTTGCGTCCCTGGAACGATCCCAAACCTTTTTTACTTTTAGACATACAAAGGCCTTCTCTGTGTTTGAGACAATTAGGCAACATTTTTCCTCACAGATATGAGAACAGATAGACATTATAGGCTCACCAAATATGGGCATAAGTGTGCCATAGCTGTTGCGCTTACGGGGAGGAGAGCAAGAGGTGTCGCTGATGATAAAGGTGCATGCTAGTGGCTATATATGGACTAATCTGGATTTGGAACACCATTAGCAAGGTTGTCACTTGGCGCTCTACGTCAGCCCTTTGCTAAAAACAATGCAGCATTTCTTTAAAGCACATTTATTGTATCATTATAGTCAATTGTCTGTGATTAAAATATGCCAAAGTATTGAAATAACTTAAAAAACAAATATTATGTAAATATACACATATATATATATATATATATATATATATATATATATATATATATATATATATATATATATATATATATATATATATAAAACAAGGTTTTCTCTGACAAAAAGGGCATAAAACATAAGAAAACAGGGAAATTATAAAAACTTATAATTGACGGATAAATCTGAAGTTGATCTAGAGCAGTGGTCACCAACCTTTTCAAGCCCAAAATCCCTGGTCTCAGCCAAAAATCTAAGCAAGATCTACTCCTGCATCAAATATGTTTATATATATAAATAGGTATATATATATATAAATAGGTATATATATATATATATATATATTTATTGTAGGGCTTGTAATATTAATGGTCCAGACAGGACACCTCTTGACAATTGCTTTTGGGTTGCAATAATTAATTGATTAGAAAAATATTCGATTTATATTCTGTTGCTTTGAATAATCGTTTAATGAGTGTAACTAATAAAAAAATTATCATACATTGACTGCATGGCGTGTCGGAACTTTAAATACCACACACATAGTATACGCACGACCGCTGCAATAGAGCACACATGAGAGCGTGTTGTGAGGGTGCTTTAGTAGATATTTGATTTAATTTAAAAATATATGTATGTATGTATGTATGTACATGTGGGTGGGTGTATGTATATATATATATATATATATATATATATATATATATATATATATATATATATATATATATATATATATATATATATATATATATACCGTATATATATATATATATACATACATACATACATATATATATATATACATATATATATATATATATATATATATATATATATATATATATATATATATATATATATATATATATATATATATATATATATATTTATATATATATATATATACACATACACATAGAGGCTATAAAATGTGCTTTATCAGATTACTTAATTAATCGAACAAATCGATAGATTACTCGATTACTAAAATAATCAATTGAGGGTTGTGGGTGTCGCTTTAAAATAAATATTGTTGTCTAAAAATATTTACACAACATCGACAAGTTTAGTTTTTGACTTTAATGTCAAAAATTCTACTTTCCTTTAATGTGAAAATTCATTTACATTAAACAAAAACTACAGGGAGAGGCCTGGAGCAAAACAAACCCACACAAAAAATTAATAAATATGAAACGGTAACAGTTAGAGATGCTACCTCAGTAGATGCATTTAAGTCCCATCTTAAAACTCATTTGTATACTCTAGCCTTTAAATAGACCCCCTTTTAGACCAGTTGATCTGCCGTTTTTTTTTTCCTGCTCTGCCCCCCTCTCCTTCGTGGAGGGGGAGACACAAGTCTGGTGGCCATGGATGAAGCGCTAGCTGTCCAGAGTCGGGACCCAGGGTGGACCACTCGTCTGTGCATCGGTTGGGGACATCTCTGCGCTGCTGACCTGTCTCCACTCGGGATGGTCTTCTGCTGGCCCCACTATGGACTGGACTCTCACTATTATGTTAGATCCACTATGGACTAGACTCTCACAATATTATGCTAGATCCACTCGACGTCCATTGCACCGGTCGCCCAGTGGGGAGGTCCCCATATCTGTGGTCCCCTCCAAGGTTTCTCATTGTTATCCCATTGGGTTGAGTTTTTTCTTGCCCTGATGTGGGATCTGAGACTTAGGATGGCGTTGTGGCTTGTGCAGCCCTTTGAGACACTCGTGATTTAGGGCTATATGATTGATTGCTTGATTGAAACAACTCTTCCTTACTTAAGGTTGCAGGCAGCTACCGATTATCTTAGTAATTGAGTAATCTAGTGATTAGTTTGTTCGATTTATTGAATATTCTGAAAAAATAAACTTTATAGCCTCAATGTGTAGTATTTTAGGGAAAATTGTTGAAATAATTTTAAATCCCATTTTGTGTACTCTGTGCTTAGTAATTGTTTTGTATCTGTTTTGTATTTTTTTCCCTTTGATACACAAACAACTTCAGTTCGTTGGTGTGTAATACATTTAAATGAACAAAAACATTTTACAGTGGGCTTAAAATTCTAAATGGAAGTCATGGTCAAACTCATTTGGCCCTTTTGAGCATCTCCGTCATTGCTTTAAGCGTCTTTTTAATCATTCTGTATTTCCCACTGACTGGCTTATACAAGGGCTCTAATGCAACATCTAAATGATCTCAGAAAACTATTCCAGGCTTTTGCACTGATAGGAAATCCTGCACGACGCATCAGTGTGAGGAGTTAAATGTTTTGAAGGTCGCACTTTCTCACATTGATCTTGCAATGTTTGTTAATTACATTGTCACTGATGTTGTGAGAGATAATTAAGCCACTATGTTTATATGCATAATTATGTGCACTCCGCATCAGCCTTTGAACGACAGCGGAGAGAGAGCGCGGGGAAGAGAGAGAAATGTTTTAATTGTGCACTGAGTAGAATGGTAGAAGTATAGATGCCCTACTTACAATCAACAACAAATAACTCGCAGGGAAACGAAATGAAGTGTAGGTAAAACGTGTCGATCTTTTTTGCAAAATGACAGTCATACAAGAAGTACAACAAACCGCACAGGTCTTTTTTTTTCTGAGAAGCCGCTTTTGCTGAACTGCTTAATAACATGAAGGATTTTATGCCTTACATGTAGTGTAAGCACATAGGAGTGGGAGTTGAAACAAGAGTTAATGCAAAAACTAAAAAGAAAAAAACCTGACGTAATAACTGCTGACAGCTTTGTTCAAATAAAGTTTTTACAGTCAACAAAAAGGTATAAAGCCACGTTTTGTGCTTTTCTTCTTCCTTTCTTTCACCCCAGCAGGTTACTTAGACTTAGACTTCCTTTTATTGTCATTCAAAAATTTGAACAGATAAGAACGAAACGTCGTTGCATTAGCTCGTTGTAGTGCAGGATAAAAGAGTAATAAGGTGCAGGTATAAATAAATAGATTACTGTACAGATAAATATATTTGCATATGCATCCACGTTTATGGATGTATGTTATATTGTCTTTATATTCCAGCGAGTCAATCCGTTTTTGGGGGCAATTTAGGGGATACACATGCACTATTCTGTCTCTACCTATTAGAAAATGGCAACATTTCAACTCAGGAAGCGAGAAAACTATCAGTAATTGCTAAGGCATGGAGACGTAAGAAGAAGAGTCTTTCTACTCCTTTTCGGACATGTTGAATTGTACAACTGGAATCATTGTGCTCCTTCATCTAACTCAGTGGTTCTTAACCTTGTTGGAGGTACCGAACCCCACCAGTTTCATGTGCGCATTCACCAAACCCTTCTTTAGTGAAAAATAAAATGTTTAGTTTTTTTCAAATTCAAGAAAAAGTCATATGTTTTTTTTATGTTTTTTTTACTGGTGCATGAACATCAGTTTGTTCAAAGAACAAAACCAACACAGTGCATGAACTCACAACCAATTACACACCTTACACACATTACCATGAATTGATTAACGTGGACCCCGACTTAAACAAGTTGAAAAACTTATTCGGGTTTTACCACTTAGTGGTCAATTGTATGGAATATGTACTGTACTGTGTAAACTGTACTGTTTCATATAATGTATTCTCTTCCTGTGCAATCTGCTAGTAAAAGTTTCAATCGATCAATCAAACAACTTGCAAATCAGATGGAAAATTAGAGGGAACATTGTTTGGGGGTATCCATAATACGCTGATAGGGAGAAGTTTTTATTTACACGATAAGTCGGATGTGTCTTTACCTCCGTGGCGGAGGCGGCGCCGAACCCCCGAGGCCGACTCACCGAACCCTTAGGGTTCGATCGGACCCAGGTTAAGAACCACTGATCTAACTTGTTGAGAGCCAGCGTCTTCTGCAGTGGACATTTGTGTTTTATCTAAAAAGGGCTGTTTTTTTTTAACGAAATGTGTACAGTGGAACCTTGATTTACGAACCCATCTCTGTACGAACTTTTCAATTTACGAACATCAAACCAAATAAAAATATGCTTTTCATGTGCAGACCTTGTCTCAGTACATTAATGTTTCATCCTCGCTACTCTTAGTTGTCTGCTCTTAACAACATTTTTCTAGTTTTGTTAACTCAATATGAGTTACTAGAAGATTATCAACAAGGTAAAGTGAATTTTTTTTTTAATTCCTAATTGTAGCGACCCGGCTGGTAAAGTTAAGGAGTTTTGTGATTTCAAACTGTGAGAGCACCACAGGGCTAGTGACAGTTCAGCTGGTTGTCGTTGTTTCGGCTTTGGTATTAAATAAAACGCCGATCGATCACCCCCTTGTTATGTTTGTTTGATATACAGTACCGCGTAGCACTTTATATATACTGTGTTCAAAGTGTACAAACTTTTACTAAAATATCGACATTTGTTGAGGCTTGAACAATTATTCATGTTTACATTGTTTCTTATGGAGAAATTTGCTTGAATATACAAACTTTTCTATTCACGAACCATGTTCAAGAACCAGTTAAGCTCCTAAATGGAGGTTCCACTGTAACTCAAGAGGATATATGATTACTAACTTTGCTTCAATGTTACAGTATTGAATATGAATGGGAAAGTCAGACCTTTGGAGCGGATTCGCGCTTCCTGTCTTCTGCATCTGCCATTTCCAGGGCCACTTATCACATCTGCTTTCGTGATTATTCTTTGCTTACATTCTATCTGATGTCTTGTATTTGATAACGGTGCTTGTCAAGCACGCTGATGGTGCTGCAGTGGCGAGCTTTAGTGAGCTTGTATAGGCACAATCAAAGACTCAATATGTAATCCTGAGTGTAAGATGAAGCTTAGCCCGGCCCCGCCATGTGCTCTTGGCCCACAGCTGCTGCAAAGGCCTTTTCGCTGTAAGCCTATTCCATTTATGAATTTCTTCATGCAGTTTAGCACACACTGACAAGTTCCTATGTTCGCCCTCCAGCACGCCAGTTGAATCTGTCTTTAGGGTAATAATGTCACTGACTATTCATAATGTAACTCTAGAGTGTCTCTCTCCAATAATGGGCACACTTAAGCTTACGTGCATGTGGCAATGTCACACACACACACACACACACACACACACACACACACACACACACACACACACACACACACACACACACACACACACACACTCACACTCACACACACATTCACACAGCCTGAGCCTTTGCCCCTTAATACTCTAAAGTGGAATGTTCTGAAGGGCAAGACGGTTTAAAGCAGCAGCGACGTGATTGGAGGATGAAGAGTTCAAACGTACCTGGAGAGGAGAAAGATGCTTGGCGGGTCTGGGCCTCGCTCGGTGGCATGTAGGCGTCAGGTTTTGAAGGCCCGTCGTCAGCATCTTTGTCGTCGTGGTAGCTGCCATCCTGAGAGCCCGCAAAGGGCTCCGCCTCCTCGCCGTTGTCCTCGTCGTCGCTGCAGCCTTTGGGCTGCACCATGTAGACCCCCACGGGAGGGCTGTCTTCATCGTTGGCGTCTTTGAGTTCGTGCTCCTGCTCGTCGCCGCACCCCAGCGGCAGTGGCTCCTCGCCGTACTCGCCGTTCACCCACTTCTCAATGGCCTCGCGCCTCTTCTGGTCCTCCTCCAGGCTCTGACTCAAACTCAGGCTCTCGGGGAAGTTGGTGTCGTTGTCGTCGTAGTGGGAACTGCCGCGCTCGCTGTTTTCAGCCACGCTCTGGTCTCCTTCTGCGTTCTGGGAGCTGCTGTCAAAGACCACCTGGCGGCTCAGCTTGGCACAGATAGCATTGAGTTTTAGGCCGCCTTTCCTTTTGGCAGCCATCTTGGGTTTTCCTGAGGTCGTTTCAGTGCATAAACTCCTTTCAGCTGATGGAGGAGAACAAAAAGGGACCATTAATCAATCAATCAATCAATCAATTCCTTTATTGTCATTGTCATAATAACACTTAAGTCATACATGTCAACGAGATTTTGTTTGAGCTTTGTCCAGCGGCATAGAAACTGCATTGAAGTGCAGGTTGACCATAGTTTACAGTTTAGCATTGTTAGGAAGATGGCGAATAGAGGGATGTGGGGGTGGGGACAGTCAGATGTCTGATGGGTGTTACGTTGATGCACAATTATTGAGGTGGTGAAGAGTGAGGTAATAAGATGGTCCGGAGCAGCAAAGGGGCAGGCTGTTAATTTAGCAGTCTCACAGTCTGGGGATACAGACTGTGAGACATTCTGGTGGTCCTGGCGCGAATCGATCTATACCTCCTTCCAGAGGGTAGCAGGTTGAAGAGGCCATGTGCTGGGTGGTATCTGTCCTTCAGAATGTTGTGTACTCGCTTTAGGCAGCGAGTTGTGTACATGGCACTCATCTCTGGGAGTATCTTATATTTTTCCCGCCGCTTTAACCACTCGCTGGAGGGCCTGTTGGTTCGCTTTAGTGCAGCTAGCAAACCATGGGGATACAGACTGTGAGACATTCTGGTGGTCCTGGCGCGAATCGATCTATACCTCCTTCCAGAGGTATAGATCGATTGAAGAGGCCATGTGCTGGGTGGTATCTGTCCTTCAGGATGTTGTGTACTCGCTTTAGGCAGCGAGTTGTGTACATGCCACTCATCTCTGGGAGTATCCTATATTTTCCCCGCCGCTTTAACCACTCACTGGAGGGCCTGTTGGTTCGCTTTAGTGCAGCTAGCAAACCACACTAAAAAGCCGTAAGTGAGGACACTGCTGATGGCACAGTTGTAAGGTGTCACATTTAGACGTGCTTATAAACCACATCTGATTTCAAATATCACAATGGGGGAAAAAAACAAACTGACTTTGAATGGTAACTGCTGCTATTAATAAGCCCTCCCTCAAAGCACTTCAAAATAAGAGCACAAAACTGAGGACACAGAGATACTCTACGTATCTTTCCGAGCGGCACCTCCGCGGGCAGCTCGGGGTGGCGGAGTGGGGGAAAAGCGGGAAGAAAAAAGCAGTGGCAGCTGAAACCACAGCCAGATATGTATCAGTACTACAGTACAAGCTGGCTACATAATCCTTCACATGACAGCACCTTAGAGACACTGAAATGTTATCTCCACCCTCACCTCGGAAGGCTGTGGTCCTGCCACTGAGCAAGGGGAGGGGAGCACAGTCTTGAAAAACTCTGGATGTGGACTGACAACAAAATAAAAGGCAGTTTGAGTGTGTTTGGATTACTCACATTGACTATTACGATTGGCATCAATCTATGGAGGCCACTTTATCATTTAGAGCAGGGGGTATCCAAACCAAGGCATGCGGACCAAGTGTGGCCCGCTGGCATGTTGAGTTTGGCCCGCGAGACCAGTTTAAAAAGGAACCTCCGACTTAATTTTTAATTTTCCTGAGGGAACTCTCCGGAAGGAATCAATAAAATACTATCCATCTATCTAATTTGAAATATATGACAATATAAATGCGGTAAATTTGCTACAATCTGATGGACAACATGAGTAATTCAGGCTAATGACCATGAATCAACATTTGATTGTACACAGCACAGCATTTTTATATATGACTCAATTGTGCTAGTTTCCCACTCATGGCGCAAATAAACTAACACAAAAAGTCAACACAGAGTCACACAAAGTCAACACAACCTGCTTACTGAATTTTGTGGACATTATAAAAAATGTCCACGCAAAACACATCATTAAAAAGTACACCCATTTAATTCCCCTGCAATGCATGATGGGAAAAATGTAAAACATTCTCCGCACTTATCCATGTTTGGTGCGTTTTAGCTACTTGATATTTATGATTGATTACACCACTTTAAGGAAGTTGTCATGGAAGTAATCATGGAAGGAGTCAAACTTTGACATATTCTTAATATCCAATCATAATAATTGTTAATTATGTATCTATTATAACAATGTAATGTGTACACATGTATGCAGTACTGGCCAAAAGTTTGGACACACCTTCTCATTCAATGGGTTTTCCTTATTTTCATGACTATTTACATTGTATATTGTCACTGAAGGACATCGAGAGGAGCCATCATATTGTCATCGAGAGGAGCCAGATGAGGTGGTTCGGGCATCTAGTCAGGATGCCACCCAAACGCCTCCCTAGGGAGGTGTTTAGGGCACGTCCGACCGGTAGGAGGCCACGGGGAAGATCCAGGACACGTTGGGAGAACTATGTCTCCCGGCTGGCATGGGAACGCCTCGGGATCCCCCGGGAAGAGCTGGACGAAGTGGCTGGGGAGAGGGAAGTCTGGGCTTCCCTGCTTAAGCTGCTGTCCCCGCGACCCGACCTCGGATAAGGGGAAGAAGATGGATTGTCACTGAAGGTATCAAAACTATGAATGAACACATGTGTAGTTATGTACTTAACAAAAAAAGGTGAAATAACTGAAAACATGCTTTATATTCTATTTACTTCAAAATAGCCACCCTTTGCTCTGATTACTGTTTTGCACACTCTTGACATTCTCTCGATGAGCTTCAAGAGGTAGTCACCGGAAATGGTTTTCACTTCACTGGTGTCATAGTTTTGATGCCTTCAGTGACAATCTACAATGCAAATAGTCATGAAGATAAAGAAACCGCATTGAAATGAGAAGGTGTGTCCAAACTTTTGTCCTGTACTGTATATATTTTTTATTTATTGTTTTCTTCCTCCAAATCTTCACTTTTGTGGGCCATTTCCTGCTAAGATAAATAAATAATTGATCAAACTTTAATCATCAACTAAGTTAAAGTTAAAAGTACCAATGATTGTCACACACACACACACACACTAGTTGTGGTGAAATTTGTCCTCTGCATTTGACCCATCCGCTTGTTCACCCCCTGGGAGGTGAGGGGAGCAGTGAGCAGCAGCGGTGACCGCGCCGAGGAATAATTTTGGTGATTTAACCCCCAATTCCAACTTTTGATGCTAAGTGCCAAGCAGGGAGGTAATGGGTCCCATTTTTTTAGTCTTTGGTATGACTCGGCCAGGGTTTGAACTCACAACCTACCGATCTCTGGGCGGACATTCTAACCCAGGGGTCACCAACGCGGTGCCCGCGGGCACCAGGTAGCCCGTAAGGACCAGATGAGTAGCCCACTGGCATTTATTTACTAGCAAGCTGGTCTCGCTTTGCTCCACATTTTTAATTCTAAGAGAGACAAAACTCAAATAGAATTTGAAAATCCAAGAAAATATTTTAAAGACTTGGTCTTCACTAACTGACAAAGAAACAGATAACAGATTTGGTGTCCAGTTCAAAGTGTGACATGATTTATTTAAAAATTTGACAGTTGACTTTTGTATTCTACATGAGTTATTATTTGTACAAACATGGTGCAAAGTAATTCATGATTTGTTAAAAAATGTTAGTGTTAAAATGGGATATTGTGATTTCACAAGACTGTCTTAGAAGTGATCATTTGAAAATGTTCAATTTGAAAAATGTGCACTTAGAGAAAATATAAAAATAAAGTGCTGCATATTGATATTTATCTGCTTCTATATATATTTATTGTGAGAAATCATTAAGATGATCAGTGTTTCCACAAAGATGAATATCATTAATGATTAATAATAACATAGAGTTAAAGGTAAATTGAGCGAATTGGCTATTTCTGGCAATTTATTTAAGTGTGTATCAAACTGGTAGCCCCTGCGATGAGGTGGCGACTTGTCCAAGGTGTGCCCCGCCTTCCGCCCGATTGTAGCTGAGATAGGCTCCAGCGCCCCCCGCGACCCCAAGGGGAATAAGCGGTAGAAAATGGATGGATGGAAACTGGTAGTCCTTCGCATTAATCAGTACCCAAGAAGCATACTTGCCAACCTTGAGACCTCCGATTTCGGGAGGTGGGGGGCGGGGCGGGGCGGGGGCGTGGTTGGGGGCGTGGTTAAGAGGGGAGGAGTATATTTACAGCTAGGATTCACCAAGTCAAGTATTTCATATATATATATATATATATATATATGTATGTATATATATATATATATATATATATATATATATATATATATATATATATATATATATATACATATACATATATATATATATATATATATATATATATATATATATATATATATATATATATATATATATATATATACATATACATATATATATATATATATATATATATATATATATATATAAATAAGAGAAATACTTGAATTTCAGTGTTCATTTATTTACACATATACACACACATAACACTCATCTACTCATTGTTGAGTTAAGGGTTGAATTGTCCATCCTTGTTCTATTTGTCACTATTTATCTAACCATGCTGAACACCCTCTCTGATGATGCATTGCTGTGTGGCACGCAAAATGTGATTTCATCAAATGCACTAAATGGCAGTATTGTCCTGTTTAAGAGTGTCACAACATTGCTGTTTACGGCAGACGAACTGCTTTATGGTAGATGAAATGCTGTTGTGTGTTGTTACCGCGCTGGAAGGACGTTTATGAAACTGCCTAACAATAAACCCACATAAGAAACCAATAACTCGCCCTCGATCATTCTACAGTTATAACGTGATTGGGCAGTTACGCTGTTTATATTGTGTGCCTGAATTTCGGGAGATTTTCGGGAGAAAATTTGTCCCGGGAGGTTTTCGGGAGAGGCGCTGTATTTCGGGAGTCCCCCAGAAAATCCGGGAGGGTTGGCAAGTATGCCAAGAAGTAGCTCTTGGTTTCAAAAAGGATAGTGACCCCTGCTCTAACCACTAGGCCACTGAGTAGGTTATCTAGTATCTAACAGGTTAATTATCAAATATGTAGACACATAAATTACGAATGTAACCACCAATTTAATTGTGAATCCGCTATGTGCCTGCTTCATGATGAACAGAATTTATTTTGCATCTCGACCGGCGGATTTAGAAATGCTGTGTTCCATATAAAGTGAGACGTCATGCAGCCAATAAGCTTGTTTTACAGGGACGTGCAGCATGGCCCGCTGTCACTGCTCTCCCCGCTACAGCCTCTCCTAACAATGGAGCGTGATAGAGTGTGCTTTGGGTCTGGAATGGGTGGCATTATTTCAACCCAAGTGGGGCTATCTTTATAACATGTCCTCTGATGAGGCAGGAACAGCTGCCTGTGGCATTCCATATCCTGAGCTGCCTTTTTAGGGCAGAAAGTGCACTCTGTTACCTTTCACTTTATTTCCAGAGCCACCAAAGTTCACCTTGCCACGGCGTTTTGCAGACTCCAACTCAAGGCCAGATTTTTTATCGCGGCTGTAAATAACCCAGGAGTAAACGCGCCATTCGGGATATTTTTAAAAGTTGTGATCTGTTTTTTTCATTGCGTTTCGCGTAAAGCTCCGGGCGGCGTGGAGCCAGGAGATGTTTATTCCTGTTGTGTTGACTCTGCATCTTGCCTAACATAATATGCTAAGCTACCGGTTCAGCAGGAGAGGAATGCGTGATATCATAGGTTGCAAAGTTCTATCTTTAAGACTCAATTGACTTTCTATAACAAGTACGAGCCACTTCATTTCCCCCTCGGCCATAAAACGCAACACAATCACGCGTGAGCCCTCGCCGGCGTTATGTAAATCACGCTGGCGCAACATAAAATCCGGTTTTCATTTTCTTTTGCAAAGAATCATTAAGAGGATACGCCGTCGGAGGGAGTTTACAAATCACCCCCGTCAGCGGACAATGCGAGCCGCGCTCGCCACACATGCTTTCTCAGTTACTGTATTTACATTGCAGACTTCCTCTGCGAAACAATGAAATCAGGAATGATGTCGTTTTGAGAGTGGTGCTTGGGAGCGTGCATCAACGGCACGTTACGCCACCAATTTTAGTGTGAGACAATTGCAGGCGGGGGTGAAAGGGTCACCTTTTTAGAGGACAGCCATTTTGGAGGGTGGGTGGGTGGGGGGGCAAAACCAGCTGGAGAAACTATTAGGAAGTGGAAGACATAAATTTCCAACTTTTTTTTATTTTTTTTATTTTTACAAGTACCCTCCCAAGGAAGATTGGGGTCATTTGGGTGTTGCAGTGGAGGTCATTTTTTTGTGTTAACTGCATTCAGTATTTCATGCTTTAACTACCAATTTCCTTTGCATCACAGCCCCCAAATCCTGGTAGGAAATGACCCCTGCACACTTGTTTCTTTCCATTAGAGCAGTGGTTCTTAACCCGGGTTCGATCGAACCCTAGGGGTTCGGTGAGTCGACCTCGGGGGTTCGGCGGAGGTCAAAACACACCCGACTCATCGTGTAAATACAAACTTCTCCCTATCGGCGTATTACGGATACGGCAACTGCAGAAGTCACACTGATTTGCAAGTGTGTAATTTGTTGTGAGTTTATGCACTGTGTTGGTTTTGTTTGAACAAGGTGATGTTCATGCACGGTTCATTTTGTGCACCAGTAAAAAAACATGGTAACACTTTAGTATGGGGAACATATTCACCATTAATTAGTTGCTTATTAACATGCAAATTAGAAACATATTGGCTCTTAACTAGTCATTATTAAGTACTTATTAATGCCTTATTAAAACCCTCTAACCCTGGCCCTAACCAAATAACCCTAACCAAATAACTCTAAATTAAGTCTTTATTACTTAGAATTAGGGATGTCCGATAATGGCTTTTTGCCGATATTCCGATATTGTCCAACTCTTTAATTACCAATACCGATATCAACCGATACCGATTTATACAGTCGTGGAATTAGCACATTATTATGCCTAATTTGGACAACCAGGTATGGTGAAGATAAGGTCCTTTTTTTAATTTTTTTATTAATACAATAAAATAAGATAAATAAATTAAAAACATTTTCTTGAATAAAAAAGAAAGTAAAACAATATAAAAACAGTTACATAGAAACTAGTAATTAATGAAAATGGGTAAAATTAACTGTTAAAGGTTAGTACTATCATGTGTGCTTACGGACTGTATCCCTTGCAGACTGTATTGATATATATTGATATATAATGTAGGAACCAGAATATTAATAACAGAAAGAAACAACCCTTTTGTGTGAATGAGTGTAAATGGGGGAGGGAGGTTTTTTGGGTTGGTGCACTAATTGTAAGTGTATCTTGTGTTTTTTATGTTGATTTAATACAAATAATAAAAAAACGATACTGATAATAAAAAAAAACCCATACCGATAATTTCCGATATTACATTTTAAAGCATTTATCGACCGATAATATCGGCATGCCGATATTATCGGACATCTCTACTTAGAATATGTTCCCCTAGTGTCCAAATAACTCTAAATTACCGTATTTTTCGGACTATAAGTCGCAGTTTTTTTCATAGTTTGGCCGGGCTCTAGTGCGACTTATATATGTTCTTTTCCTTCTTTATTATGCATTTTCGGCAGGTGCGACTTATACTCCGGTGCGACTTATACTCCGAAAAATGCGGTGAGTCTTTTTTACTTAGAATATGTTCCCCATACTAAAGTGTTACAAAAAACATATAACTTTGTCTTGAATTTGAAAAAAAAAACACATTTTATTTTTCACTAAAGAAGGGTTCGGTGAATGCGCATATGAAACTGGTGGGGTTTGGTACCTCCAACAAGGTTAAGAACCACAGCAGAGGCTATTTCTGTTGGATTTTCTGTTAACAACAAACGCGAGCAGAACTTACTTAAAAGCCCCCAAGGAGGACCGTGTTAAGGTTGGATGGTTTACAGAAGCTGTCTGCGCTATTATTTATAATTTCTGTCCTCAGCAGCTTTTTTTGCTTACATTACTGATCGCTATGGTAACACTAAGCTGTTTACCTCAAGTCGTTTGTGTGCATGATAGCGTACAATGATATCAAATCTAAGGGGACCAACATGAAAGAACAACTCTTCCCCGTGGGACCGACTCCCCCAACCTCCCAGAGAGTCCAGTAAGCGTTCTGCCTTATTAGTGAATATCAGAGAGAAAAAACAAGGCTGTCATGTGGACCGGACATATTTACACTTTGTTTTAGCCTCGTGTACTAATTGTCAATGAGCTGACAGCCCAGTCAGCATTGTGCCTTAGTGAAGGGGGAGAAAAAAAAGAGAAAAAAAAAGTCAACATCTGAAACTCATTTTTCCAACTGCTTATGTTACATGTGACATTATTTTACTGGAAACAGCCCAGAGCTGCGAACCAGAACCGTTTATTGTCTTTATAAGGCCAAAACCGAAGGAAAAAGACAGGAATACGTTCTAAATATTCCCTCTTTCTGTTAAGAACTTATGCTGGAGTTGAAGGAGACACAGTCCTTCCCGTTTTTTTTTGTTTTTTTTAATGTAGACGCTGTGTTTGTGTGGCAGAATCATATCACGCCCAATCAAGTGGCGTTTCGAATCCTAATAACGCAGTTGGAAGTGCATCATTTGTGTGAACGAGCAGAGACTGCAATCAAGGCAGCTCTCGAGTAAAGGATGTGGGAATTTTAATGACGGCTGTGACGAGCTGGGTTTACTTTTGTCTGACTTCAGCCATATCCAATCTTTTCAGAAGATTTTTTTTTCCAATTTTGGCCTTTCCTTGTCAGGGGTCATCAGAGCGAGTCAAGCGCATTGTGGTTTTGGATTAACATTTCCAAATGCAACTCCGGATGGGAATCGAAACCAAACGTGTGTACAATGACACCAGCGGGGAAATACTAACATGTATACATGTCTTAATATTTTTTTATTTTTTTATTTTTTAGATGAAATGGGTTTTTAAATACACTATTTTCTGAACTATAAGTCACTATTTTTCCCCACGCTTTGAACTGTCCAGTTTATACAAAGGTGCAGCTAATCTATCGATTTTTCTTTGCTCACAGTTAAATCATGGAATGGATTAAACAAAGATATAAAGCAATGTACTAAAATGATCCACTTTAAGAAACTGTTCGAACTCAAAGTGTTTACAAAGTACAAGGATGAAGATTCCTGAACCGAATTAAAAAAGGAGAACATATTATTCATCTCATAAAGGATGAATAAAGACATCATTGACTTTTCTGTTTTGTTTACAGGCCTCGTTTGGAAATAATTAAGGTATGTAAATAAACATTTACAAAATATTTCTAGGTAAATATCTTATTTCACAACGTAGCGGTATACATCTGCGGCTGATAGTCCGGTGTGGCTAATACAATACATTTTTTTTTTTTTTCTTCTATAGATTTGTGGTTGTGGCTTATATACTGGTGCGGCTTATAGTCGGGAAAACACAGTATTTTTCATTACCTATTATTAGAGATGTCCGATAATATCGGCCTTGCGTTAAAATGCAATATCGGAAATTATCGGTATCGGATTTTTTTTATATCGGTATCGTTTTTTAAAATTTTTTTATTAAATCAACATAAAAAACACAAGGTACACTTACAATTAGTGCACCAATCCAAAAAACCTCCCTCCCCCATTTATGCTCATTCACACAAAAGGGTTGTTTCTTTCTGTTATTAATATTCTGGTTCCTACATTATATATCAATATATATCAATACAGTCTGCAAGGGATACAGTCCGTAAGCACACATGATTGTGCGTGCTGCTGGTCCACTAATAGTACTAACCTTTAACAGTTAATTTTACTCATTTTCATTAATTACTAGTTTCTATGTAACTGTTTTTATATTGTTTTACTTTCTTTTTTTTTTAAAGAAAATGTTTTTAATGTATTTATCTTATTTGATTAATTTTTAAAAAAAGTACCTTATCTTCACCATACCTGGTTGTCCAAATTAGGCATAATAATGTGTTAATTCCACAACTGCATATATCGGTTGATATCGGTATCGGTAATTAAAGAGTTGGACAATATCGGAATATCGGATATCGGCAAAAAGCCATTATCAGACATCCCTACCTATTATGTTACGGTGTCATATTGCGATATTGGTATTTTTTAAGGGACAAGCGGTAGAAAATACAATTATATAACAATACCGTGTAAAGAAAGGTATTATAGCAAGAAAAAAACGTTTTGAAATTTTCCTTATTCAATATGCTGCTACAGTTTATTAATTATTATGTAATTTCCTGGTATAGGCTCTAGAACAGTGGTGTCAAAGTCAAGGCCCACGGGCCAAATCCGGCCCACGAATGAATTATGTAAAGCCCCCAGGATGATTAGTATTGGAACTGGCCCGCAGGCCACAGCCGCCTGCTGCTCTTTTGCACGCACCAATACTCCATCAGTGCAGACGCTAGGAATTTTCAAAATGGGGTCCCAGGTACCCCATCAAGTCATAACAATGGGGTCCCACAGTAAATCTTTGGGGTCCCACTTTTTTTGCAACCGTTTTGAAAACAAATGATATATGGTATGCATTATCCTGTTATATCTCACATTCTATATTGTGTTTTGGAAAAAGGTTGTCATAAACGTTACTTAATTCATTAAAAAAATAATACAAGAGAAAACACATTTTTATGCATATGTAAATGTATTCAGTTATAAACAATCATTTTCTTCTTTCCTTCATGGATCTAAACTTTACCGCTGCCGGTATTTTTTGCTATATTTTTATTGTAATATTTTCAGAATGTGTTTGTTGTAATTTTGCCCAAAGTAAGACAAAGAAAACAATCTGTAGTTGTCTTTATTTTTTAGTTTTAATGCCATGATTTTAACAGTCCAGCCCCTGAGCTAAAATGAGTTTGACACCCCTGCTCCAGAAAGTAGCGAGGGGACTCTTAAGTATTATGAACAATCGTGCATTTTCACAAAAAGTGTCCAACTATTCCAGCATGTGTTGTTAAGTTCTACTAAGAATGTACGTGGAGGCAAATAAGTAAGCAATATCTCGACTTAATTAATACAAACAGGGTCTGGGAGACGAAGATTGTTTTACAATATGCAACTGAGATTTGCCCGAGCTTATAACTTTATGAATCTTTGGTGGATAAAGTGTGTACTTCCTTTAACCTTTGATATATTTTTGATGGAGCGTGGTATCCAAGTTATAGAGCCCGGCGTAGAGAGGATGTTTGAAATTGTGCGAGAGGAACCGCTAGGAAGTCAAGTGGAAGGTACGCCATGACACGCGGACCCCAGCATCTGGCCCCCTTTCTCATTTTTATTACACAAGAATAACAATAAGCGAGGTCGTCGACCCCGCCGTGAGATTTTGCCACATTTTCCTAGGAGTCTGTGAAGCCGATGCCGAGAAATTTCCATTTTTCCGCATCCATATTTAATTGAGTTTTGTCCCAGTGGTGCGGAAATGATTTGTTTTTTGCTCTCTGTTCACTTGACTCCTCTTCGGAGTCGCTAACCCTGATTAAGACGTTCCCGTTAATTTCCCAGCGCACACCTTTTTTTTTTGTGCATTAATGGTTCTGATCGTCTAATTAAAACTTCTCAGCTCGGCTGCTGATCACCGCTCGTTGTGCCTCTGACCTGAAGTTTTAATTGCCGCATCAGAAGCGGTAATAATAATTTTGAGGTTCTGATGATTAAAAACAATGCCATTGCCAACTAGATGATAGATGAAGGTTTGGGGGTGGGCACATCAGAGGTAAAGTTTATGTGAAGTGGGGATTTAGAGAGGAAGCAGTAACGATGGCTAAGGAGGGTGGGAAGTGGGAAGTGGGAGGGGGAGCTTGGGGGATAACGAGCGCTGGTAGAAGGGCTGGCAGAGCATATTGAACTCTGCCGGCCCACCTGTGCGCAAGTGTCTTCCTGAAGGAACCGGTTTAGTTAGTCTTAGGACGCTGTTCCCCTCCCCAAATGTAAATCGGCTCACTTTGCTTAGTGCACAAAGGTGCTTCTGCACGGCTTCATAAAACCAGGCATCCAGTAGTGATGACACAAAACATGTAGGAAGTAGAGATGTCCGATAAATGCGTTAAAATGTAATATCGGAAATTATCGGTATCGTTTTTTAATTTTTTATTTTTTTTATTAAATCAACATAAAAAACACAAGATACACTTACAATTAGTGCACCAACCCAAAAAACCTTCCTCCCTCATTCACACTCATTCACACAAAAGGGTTGTTTCTTTCTGTTATTAATATTCTGGTTCCTACATTATATATCAATATATATCAATACAGTCTGCAAGCGATACAGTCCGTAAGCACACATGATTGTGTGTACTGCTGGTCCACTAATAGTACTAACCTTTAACAGTTAATTTTACTCATTTTCATTAATTACTAGTTTCTATGTACCGTATTTTTCGGAGTATAAGTCGCACCGGAGTATAAGTCGCACCTGCCGAAAATGCATAATAAAGAAGGAAAAAAAAAACATATATAAGTCGCATTTTTGGGGGGAAATTTATTTGATAGAATCCAACACCAAGAATAGACATTTGAAAGGCAATTTAAAATAAATAAAGAATAGTGAACAACAGGCTGAATAAGTGTACGTTATATGAGGCATAAATAACCAACTGAGAAGGTGCCTGGTATGTTAACGTAACATATTATGGTAAGAGTCATTCAAATAACTAGAACATATAGAACATGCTATACGTTTACCAAACAATCTGTCACTCCTAATCGCTAAATCCCATGAAATCTTATACGTCTAGTCTCTTACGTGAATGAGCTAAATAATATTATTTGATATTTTACGCTAACGTGTTAATAATTTCACACATAAGTCGCTCCTGAGTATAAGTCGCACCCCCGGCCAAACTATGAAAAAAACTGCGACTTTTAATGTATTTATCTTATTTTATTATTATTTTTAAAAAGTACCTTATCTTCACCATACCTGGTTGTCCAAATTAGTCATAATAATGTGCTAATTCCACGACTGCATATATCGGTTGATATCGGTATCGGTTGATATCAGTATCAGTTATTAAAGAGTTGGACAATATCGGAATATCGGATATCGGCAAAAAGCCATTATCGGACATCCCTTGTAGGAAGTAAAGCAGGGGGGTTTAAAGTAATTCGCGTCACACGACTCGAATTTTGTTGGCCCCCAGTATATTGTCAAAATGAAAAAAAAAAAAAAAAAGTAAAAATGTCAGGAAAAAAAAGCAACAAGATGTAATGTAATAAAAAACAGCTGAAAATAATAATACGCTTTGTAACCTATAAAACAGAGCTGACACAAAGTTTTGCCTTTGAGGGATGCAATGATATGAACATTTGCTTTCACGGTTATTGTGATCACAATTATTACGGTTATCATTATTATCACGTTATTGTTGAATATGCTCAAAAAGTACTTATACACATGTGGAGTTATGTACTTAACAAAAAAAGGTGAAATAACTGAAAGCATCTTTTATATTCTAGTTTCTTCAAAATAGCCACCCTTTGTTCTGATTACTGCTCTGCACACTCTTGGCATTCTCTCGATGAGCTTCAAGAGGTAGTCACTTGAAATGGTTTTCACTTCTCAGGTGTGCTTGAAGCTCATCGAGAGAATGCCGAGAGTGTGCAAAGCAGTAATCGGAGCAAAGGGTGGCTATTTTGAAGAAACTAAATATAAAACATGTTTTCAGTTATTTCACCTTTTTTTGTTAAGTACATAACTCCACATGTGTTCATTCATAGTTTTGATGCCTTCAGTGACAATCTACAATGTAAATAGTCATGAAAATAAAGAAAACGCATTGAATGAGGAGAAGGTGTGTCCAAACTTTTGGCCTGAACTGTAAATATAATATAATATATATATATATATATATATATATATATATATAATGGCTGTCAAATGGCATCAAGATTTTGTTGATTTCTGTCACACTGTAGTTCAGGGATATTCAACTAAATTGTTTTGGGGGACACATTTCCAGAAAGTTAAAGACACGGGGGGCCGGACTTCTCCCTTCACATTTATGTTGCGGAGAAACCAGAGTCATCTACAGTAGACATTTTATTTTGGTTGATGTATTTGGTTACAGGAGCGCTCTGCTGTTTTTAAGGACATTCAGCAAAAATGCTAGTCAAAGATCATCTGTATGACAGCAGTTTTTTAAGAATCAGATACAAAATGTTTTTTGAACTGGACTCGTGGGCCACCAGTTGACTAGCCCAAACGATGAAAAAGCGAGGATCTAAAGGAGAACCTTGAGGAACAGCACTACTATAACTAAAAAAGGTGCACAAATGATTACTGACATGCATAAATCACATTACAAAAAGAAGATTGTAACTGCCAAAAAGGAGAGGACTTAAAGGGGTGCCTTGAAGAACACCTCAGTTCTGTAAATGACAAATTTGGACCCCAGTGTTCTATGTTTGCTAGCAAGTTTAAAATGTCAATGCAAAGTTTTTCCAATATGTTTACAGTGGTCCAAGTTCTTCTAAACGACATGAGCACTCAAGTGATTTAAGGAATTTGCTGTAAAAATGTTGGTCTCCCAAATTTGAACTGAGTCGCATGTTGAATAGCACTGCTATGCTCTAACTAGTTTGATTATCGGACATGTGAGCAAGAGTGGAAACTTCCATCATTTGTGGATTTTTTTTTTTTTTTTACCAGCGGGATTTCTAATGGATTTTTGTGTTGCAGGATCAATGCTTTGTTCAAAAGCTTGGCACACAAAGGCAGAACGTACTTTTTTTTTTTCCCCCCCCACACAAACTCACATTTTTCAATGACCTGTCAATAAAGCACTGTGTGACCAGGATGTGACCTCGCACACTTTGTGCCATCAGTGCCAACCCTCAAAGAGCCCGTTTTCGCATCAGAGGTTGTTATCGTAGTCGAGCCCTGGAGCTGAGCGGCACGTGCCGGGATGTCGCCACAAAACACAAATAAGACGCTGCGGGGTTGAAGCAAGAAACAATGGCTGAAGAAAACAATGTACAGTTCAAGTGCGGGGGGGGAGTGAACTTGAGGGCAAAGCTCCGGACAAATACGCCCCTGGGCTTGGTCACAAACAGGGTAATTATGGTGTTTTCCGAGGCAGAGGACACACGGCCTGGAGTGCTTTAAGACATGAGTGACAAGAAGCGTTGTGACAGGCCTGCGCGGAAACACAACTTTTTAATTCCGTTCGCTGCTTTGGGTAATTCACAGCACACGTGCTTGCTAACTTGTTAATATTGTACGTCAAATCTGGACGCACAGCTGGAACCACGTGATGACATCACTTGTTTCACTTTCACCAGTCCTGCAATAACAAAAACAAATTAAAGCTGCAAGCAGCGATGGACGGGACCGACTTTGACGGCACATAAAATCCAAACCGGAGCAGTAATTAAAACTTTTTTGTCAACTTTTAATCAGAAGGGTTCAATCTCTCTCCTGTGCTAGTTTGAAGCCGACACGACAAACGCGCTCAGAGGAGATAATGTTTGAAAAAAGGTGACCGGTTTTTACAAAACTTTTGTTTTGAAGGGGGAATTGCAAACTTCCTGTTGATTTTTGCTGGGGGTTGTCAATTTATGAAATGTAGGTCTAAGTGAGACCTACATAGAGGTGTTTGTTTCATGTCTCTACGACATTCCTACTGGAAGTTACAGGCAGTTTTGTCTGTGTTTTATTCCTAGGGGGCGCTAGAGCGCAATTTTGAGTTTTGGGGCTTGCTTTTTTTATTAGATCGCAATGTTCCCCAGTCCTGATAAGTGTGTCCAGTTTGGTGAGTTTTGAAGCATGTTAAGGGGGTCAAATTACAGCTCAAAGAGGCGGAGGTGACTGTTTTTACAAAACTTTTGTTTTGAAGGGGGATTTACAAACTTCCTGTTGATTTTTGCTGAAGGAAGTTGATGTATGAAATCTAGGTCTAAGTGAGACCTACATAAACGTTTTTGTTTCATATCTCTACGACTGGAAGTTACAGGCAGTTTTGTCTGTGTTTTCTTCCTAGGAGCAGTTTTGTCTGTGTTTTCTTCCTAGGGGGCGCTAGAGCGCAATTTTGAGTTTTAAAGTTTTTTTTTTTGATTAGATTGCAATTTTCGCCAGTCCTGATGTGTGTGTGTCAAATTTGGTGAGTTTTGAAGCATGTTAAGGGGGTCGAATTACAGCTAAAAGAGGCAAAGGTGACTGTTTTTACAAAACTTTTGTTTTGAAGGGGGATTTACAAACTTCCTGTTGATTTTTGCTGAAGGAAGTTGATGTATGAAATCTAGGTCTAAGTGAGACCTACATAGAGGTTTTTGTTTCATGTCTCTACGACATTCGTACTGGAAGTTACAGGCAGTTTTGGCTGTGTTTTCTTCCTAGGGGGCGCTAGAGCGCAATTTTGAGTTTTAAAGTTTTGTTTTTTTTATTAGATGGCAATTTTCGCCAGTCCTGATGTGTGTGTGTCAAATTTGGTGAGTTTTGAAGCATGTTAAGGGGGTCAAATTACAGCTCAAAGAGGCAAAGTTGACTGTTTTTACAAAACTTTTGTTTTGAAGGGGGATTTACAAACTTACTGTTGATTTTTGCTGAAGGAAGTTGATGTATGAAATCTAGGTCTAAGTGAGACCTACATAGAGGTTTTCGTTTCATGTCTCTACAACATTCGCACTGGAAGTTACAGGTAGTTTTGTCTGTGTTTTCTTCCTAGGGGGCGCTAGAGCGCAATTTAGAGTTTTGTTTGGATGGCAATTTTTGCCAGTCCTGATGTGTGTTTCAAATTTGGTGAGTTTTGAAGCATGTTAAGGGGGTCAAATTCCAGCTCAAAGAGGCGGCGGAATAATAATAATAATAAAACCTTACAAATACAATAGGGTCCTCTGTCCTAAAGGGACATTGCGGTCCCTAAAAAAAGAGAAGTTTTGACTAAACACACAATGGGCGCACACTTCCGCCGAGGGGGGAAACAGGGGAAATTTAATCCTGTGGTTTTGTTTCGGAGCTCGGCTTCCGCGTTCACGTTGGAGACGTTCGCAGGGGTGCAATTTGATGAGGCGAGCGTGGCGCTAAATGAGCATATAACCGCCGCATGTGTCCCCCTCCTGCGCGGCTGTGGCATCCTGGGTAGTACGGTGGAGAGGCGGGGAGGAGGGATCAACGGCGCACCTCTGGAGGGCCCTTCAGCTAATATCTACACAGATTAACTGCTTCACTTGTAGTTTGGTCACGGGGATCTCACTTTGTCTTTGTGGAGAACGATAGAAGGTGTGTGTGTGTGTGCGTCACACACTTTGATGCTGTCAACTAAAGACAATAAGCTGATGGCCTGAGAGGTCAGCCGACCTTGACTGGAATGTGTCGTAATCATTTGGGGTTTATTTAACCCAGCAAAATGCACACACACACACAGTCAACCCTCCAGGGTAAACCCAGCACAGGCTGCTCCATTAGTTATCAATTACGTCTGGAAGTCTCCACCTGGCATCACGCTCACAAGCAAACATCATCATCATCATCGTCATCCTCACGGGGGTTTTTTATTCGACGACGAGCGTCGTGTTAACCTTGTATGGAGGCCCTGTCAGGCCAAATAATGTCCATCAACGACATTAATGTGAGGCCTAAAAAGGCGGCTGTTTAAATCTTTGGACATGCCCTCCGTCAGCGGCGTACCAACGCCACCACAAAGAAACGAGCTGTGGCATTCCTCTAATACGAGTCTGAGGACATTTTGACAGCAAATAAGGCACCATTAAATAAACAAATAAAGCCTCATGCGGACTCAGCCTGGAAGGAAAGGGGGGAGTTTCGTACCACTCCTTAAACGTCCAGCTACTGATTAATTGATTTCCAAGGTTACCTTTTAATTTTGTTTGTTTTAAACATTCTCTGGGAATGAGTTTTTTTTTTTTTTTGCATCACGTGTCGTTGACCTCCATCTTCATCACCCCTTCTGTCAACATCAACTGTTCCTCTCTTCTTGAGAGGAGGTGGCAGGAGACCAAGACAAAAAAATAGAAAAACATGTATTTCCAGAGCGGATGCCTGCGCTGACAACACTCATCCCTGGTTGCCTTTAAAATATTTGCTTATCCTGACATACTTTAGGACTGCAGATCTAACAGGTGCTTCACATATCCTATAACTTCTATTGTACCGGTGCACGATTAAAATTTGATCAAAATAGTTGCTTTGTAGGACAGAGGAAGTATGACTTCCTGCTAGTGGGGTTTAATAGGCCCCTTGTTAGATACTTTGTTTTTGTCTCTCGCATTCCTAATAAGGACGACTGCAGTATGATTATTGTGCACGCTTAGAGAATAGCAACTGTTTGTGTCATGCATTGAACATATGCACATCTAATACAATCCAAGGCAAGAGCTCATTTAAAGATACAAATGTCTTTACAAAAAAAATGTCCTTTAACATTGTTATTATTGTTGTGGTCGTAGCCTCAGGACTACAGAGACCATTAAAATATACAAAAAAAAAGTTAAACTACTTCTTTAATCAGGCTTTTTATTGATCATTTTAAACTCTTCATAGGTTCTTGATTTTTATTCTGTTGTTGTCTATCACAGTGTTTTTCAACCACTGTGCCGCGGCACACTAGTGTGCCGTGAGATACAGTCTGGTGTGCCGTGGGAGATCATCTAGTTTCACCTAGTTGGGTAAAAAATATTTTATGCAAACCAGTAATTATAGTCTGCATATTATGTGTTGTTGTTGAGTGTCGGTGCTGTCTAGAGTTCGGCAGAGTAACCGTGTAATACTCTTCCATATCAGTAGGTGGCAGCCGGTAGCTAATTGCGTTGTAGATGTCGGAAGGCAGCGTGCAGGTAAAAAGGTATCAAATGCTTAAACCAAAAATAAACAAAAGGTGAGTGCCCCTAAGAAAAGGCATTGAAGCTTAGGGAAGGCTATGCAGAAGAAAACTAAAATTTAACTGGCTACAAAGTAAACAAAAACAGAATGCTGGACGACAGCAAAGACTTACTGTGGAGCAAAGACGGCGTCCACAAAGTACATTTGAACATGACATGACAATCAACAATGTCCCCACAAAGAAGGATAAAAACAACTGAAATATTCTTGATTGCTAAAACAAAGCAGGTGTGGGGAATAGCGGTCAAGGAAGACATGAAACTGCTACAGGAAAATACCAAAAAAAGAGAAAAAGCCACCAAATTAGGAGCGCAAGACAAGAACTAAAACACTACACACAGGAAAACAGCAAAAAACTCAAACTAAGTCAGGGCGTGATGTGACAGGTGGTGACAGTACACCTACTTTGAGACAAGAACTATAGTGATGCACGCTTGGTTACGGTTTAAAGTCATATCCAACTATTGACTTTAAACTTTTTACTGTCAACTGTGTTTCGTTTTTTAATGATTTCTGCTGGGGGTGTGCCTCCGAATTTTTTCAACGCAAAAAATGTGCCTTGGCTCAAAAAAGGTTGAAAAACACTGGTCTATCATACTTATTGCTATTATCACTACTATTATACTCACTGTTTTATTTATTCACTTAGTAATCATGTCTATTTTTTTTTTTACATGTATTTTATATTATTGTTTAGATCATTTTTAGTTACTCACCAGTAGGGATGATGTTTGATAAGAAATTATCGAGTTCGAGCCTATTATCGAAACCTCTTATCGAACCGGTTCCTTATCGATTCTCTTATCGAGTCCATATAGGTTGTTGTATATGGAAAAAAACACAATATTTGGTTTAACAAATCACTTCACATTTTCTACTGCTCGCTACTATAGTATTACCATATCTGAGTTATTGTGCAGAAATGTGGGGAAATAACTACCATATTTTTTCGGAGTATAAGTCGCACCGTAGCATAAGTCGCACCTGCCGAAAATGCATAATAAAAAAGGAAAAAAACATATATAAGTCGCACTGGAGCCCGACCAAACTATGAAAAAAACTGCGACTTATAGTCCGAAAAATACGGTACAAACGTGCGCTACATTCGTTAACCGTGTTACAAAAAAGATCAATTAGACTGATACATAATGTTGGATATAGAGAACATACAAACACTTTATTTATTGAGTCAAAAATATTAAAGTTCGATGATTTGGTAAAATTGCAAACAGCTAAAATGATGTGGAATTAAATGATGGAATGGATTAAGTAAAAAACTTAAACATTGTACTGATATGATCCAGTTTAAGAGGTTGTTCAAATAAATAGTGCTTACAAAGTACAAAGAAGAATAAATATGAGAAATACTTTCAACCTTATTGAAAATAAGATATTCTTCATCTCAGTATATTAATAATGACTGAATTAATTAATTACATAGTACAAAACTGTTGTATATACTAATTCACTGATATTTTATTATAAAAAGGTCAGTAAATGATGTATATATTTGTCGGATCATGTTTTGTTTAGTTATGTTCTGTTAGTTTTGGACTTCCTTAGTTGTTTTGTGCACTTCGGGGGTTTGTTTTAGTCACCATGGTTACTTATGATTTTCACCTGCCTTGTACGCGCACCTGTTGCTCATCAGAGACTCTATTTAAGCCTGCCTTTTCCGGTCACTCGTCGTGGCTTCATTGTTTGCATTTGCAACAGTTACGTTGGCAGTCTGGTTTTCGAGCTCATGATTCCTGTGCTAAAGTTACCTTAGCTTCTCATATTCCTGTGCTAAGTAAGTTTTTGCTTTAGCTTCTCGTGCGAACGGCACGCTTTCCTTTTGTTTCGTTCCTGTCTGTTGTAATGTGTATGATTTATGAGAAATACATCATCTCCTACCTGCACGCTTTCGTCCAGAGCCGTCAGTTTTGAGCTACGTGACGTCATTTCTTGTGATGTCTCACGGGGCATTTCTTGTCGGGACGGGATTCGTTCCCAGGGATTCGAATAAAGAACCAACTCTTTTTCTTTACTATAGTGGTCTCGATAACAGGTACCGGTTTTCAAAAAGGGATTCGAGTCCGAGGACTCGGTTCTTTTCTTATCGAACAACCGGGAAAACCGGTTTCGAGCATAATTCCTACCCACCAGTGTGTAAAGGACTTTGTGGTGCAACTTGCCTGTGCTAGAAAAGTGCTAATATTAATATATAACGTTTGATTGGTTGGAGCAGGGGCGTCACTAGCTTTTAAGGACAGGAGGGGCTTAGCCCCCAGGAGATGCACAGGATGCGAGCAAACGTTACGCACAAGCACAAAACTTCACAAACGGCTAACAAAGACTTAGAAATTATTCATTGTTATTATTATTATTTTAAAAAAATGCACGGGACGAAATGAAATGCTCCCCGGGACGATGGCTTTTAACCATTTTTTTTCTTTTTCTTTTTATGTATTTATTCATTTTACATTTTATATTAAATGTCTTGGTTTTTCCTCCCTCTGAAAATCCTATGAAATGTTTACTAAGCCATCCTATAATAATACAACAGCTATTAATGTAACAATACAATAAAACAAATATATTTAATGATGTTTTTTTCATTATTTTAACAATAGGCTAATGTATATTACTTTATATAGATTCTACAAGAAACACAAAACTTAAAAACTAAACTATTTACAATTGCACACACAAGGTTTTGTGCAGCTTCACTCATTGTAAAGGAAGATAATGTGCTTCTTACATCTGCAGGACCGCAAGCGAGGTCGCAGAGAAAATGCGGACTGGAATTTGAGTGATGTGGGCATTTTCTATATGAACAAGTGGAATGGATTGGATACTGACGCACTAAAGGGGCTCTCTACCTTACGCTACGAAGTGAGGGGAAACTGAGTGAATAATAATAGGTTATATGATTATTTATTTAAACTCATATTCGGGCCACTTTATAATGACTATGTATTTGTAAAAAAAAACAAAAAAACACCAAATTATTTAGGGGGGTTTAAGAATATTTTAGGGGGGCTTGAGCCCCCCTAAAATATGCCTAACAACGCCAATGGGTTGGAGTCACATCATTTGCTGAAATTTGAGCCCTCTTTAGCAAAGGGGCCTTTAACTTTCATCAGAGCTACTTTAAGACAACGTTATTTATATAACTGGCAACATTTACTTAACTTTAATACTTTTTTTTTATACAGCAGATCAATCAATCAACGTTTATTTATACAGCCCTAAATCACAAGTGTCTCAAAGGGCTGCACAAGCCACAACGACATCCTCGGTACAGAGCCCACATAAGGGCAAGGAAAAACTCACCCCAGTGGGACGTCGATGTGAATGACTATGAGAAACCTTGGAGAGGACCGCATATGTGGGTAATCCACCCCCCCTCTAGGGGAAACCGAATGCAATGGATGTCGAGTGGGTCTGACATAATATTGTGAGAGTCCAGTCCATAGTGGATCCAACATAATAGTAAGAGTCCAGTCCATAGTGGATCTAACATAATAGTGAGAGTCCAGTCCATAGTGGGGCCAGCAGGAGACCATCCCGAGCGGAGATCTCCACTCAAACTAAGGCAGCAACGATTATTGATTAGAAAAAAGCTTTGATTTACATTATGTTGCTTAGATTAATCGTTTAATGAGTGTAACTAATAAAAAATTATCAAATCCAGTCTGGAACTTTAAATACGCAGACATACTTTCCGCACGGCCAATGCAATAGAGCGCAGTTATGTGTGGGTGCCATCATCTGTGTGGCGACTAATAGTGGAGAGTTTTAACATATTTTAATCAATGCACACATGTTAAAAGTGCAATTTCAATGTTGATGATGGATTATGTGTTATTAGAAACACAAAATTACTGTTATGGCAGGCAAAAAAAAATCTAAATATGCATTGAGGCTATAAAGTGTTTTATCTGATTACTTGATTAATCAATAACAATAGTTAATACTTAGTCAATTAGTAAAATAATCTAACTAACTCAAACAGTGCAGTCATTGTGTGGTAATGTGTCAAAAGAAACAGTTGTGAAAATACTAAGAGTTGAGGTGAATATTATTGTAACCTTTAGTGAGCTAGTCAGAATCTGGTGGTGAGTTACAGTTGGAGAAGCTTGCTCTAAACAGTGACATTTAATGTGTGAAAAATGAAAAAAAATAATACCGAAACCGTCAACCTTTTACTGAAGTGGGAATCAAACATTGCAGTTTTTACCTGAAACAGGAACAATGTCGTTTCTGGGTGTTCAATGGAATGAGGAATGTGCCGTGACGGCGTTTGAAGGTGTGATAAAACACTGCTCACAAAATGGGACAAGGGAAAAAAAAACTAAAATAAAAAAAAACTAGCAGAGCACAAAAAAAAAAAAAAAAAAGACACATGCCTATTTTGGGTCTTGGTGTATAAAAGGAAGTACTGTTAAGTTGACTCAAACAAATAAATTGTCTTTTGATAAAAACCACCGAAACTACTTGAGCATTCTACACCAAACCTTCTTTGTTTCCTGCATCTTTATCTTCACGCCGCTTGTGAGAAGCCGCTCACTAAACTGTCACGCACAAACAACTGATGCTTTTCAAACTGCTATATTGATAGCTCAAAATCAAACTTCACCTGAAAAAAAAGTGGCGAGCGAATGTGAAAAGCCTGAGCGCTGCACGCACAGCGGCTCGTTTTACATTTCTGCAACATTAATATTCCTCTTATTATTATTTTAAAGTGAAAACGGATACTCCGTTGAAGTGCAAATCTGATGAATTACAGGAGCAGATTGCTGCAATTAATTATTGAAAGCTATTTTATAAATATTCAGGTCTGTCATGCATCTAATAATGAACGCTTTAGAGGAGGTTACTTCCCGTGTGCATCCTAATGTGTCAGAAATATCACTTTTAATCACGTTTGTGTCACCAAGTGCTTGCTTCGGAGGAGGAGAACGTCAAGAAAACCTTCGACTTTTTTAACTGCCTCTTTCGGCACTTTTCGCACAGCTCGACTCTTCTACTTCGACTACTCGCGAACCGTCTGAGAAGGTGCTGCACACCTTTTGCTAATTTGAATAGAGAATAATGCATCGGCAGCACTCTACCTTCTGGACACACCTCGTCCCACTGCTACTGCTGCCATATGCTGCCATGGTAATACATATTCATTACGCTTTCTCCTGTGTTGCCGCGCGATGAGGCTTAAACGAGAGTGTCTTACAACTTCAAATAGGAAGAAGAGGAAAAAGGGCAGCGCATAGAAAGTTGGACTCCGTTGCCCTCCCCCTTCTCGCCATTCTTGCTTTCTTCACTGAAGACTTGATAGGGAAGACCTGAGGGGATGAGCGGTGTTTCCGAAAACTGTGACTCTTACATGACTGACGTATTATAACTAGAATTACAGTGCATAACATCCGGAGGAAAATTCTTGGCCGGTCCAGTTCATACCCTGGGGTGAAAAACATTCAACAACTTATAATTTAGGAGTTATCCATGGATAGAACTTGATGTATAAAAACAACCTCGAATGCCCATATCAGTTTTGGCTGTCTATCACACGCACCAAAAAATGCTTGCTTTATACTGCGGGGTTTATTTGGGGATAGTGCATATATACCCTGGTGTATAAAAAGGCTTTCATACCCATCTAGGCAACTTTTTACTACGAAGTATACTGTATTTTGCACTTATTCCAGTTTAAAGTACCGAATTTTTCGGACTATAAGTCACAGTTTTTTTCATAGTTTGGTCGGGCTCCAGTGCGACTTATATATGTTTTTTTCCTTCTTTATTATGCATTTTCGGCAGGTGCGACTTATACTCCAGTGCGACTTATACTCCGAAAAATACTGTAGGAAAAAACAAAATGTCCATACCCTTTAAGTGTACTTTATGCCCTAGGACAGGGGTCGGCAACCCAAAATGTTGAAAGAGCCATATTGGACCAAAAATACAAAAACAAATCTGTCTGGAGCCGCAAAAAATTAAAAGCCATATTACATACAGATAGTGTGTCATGAGATATAAATTGAATTAAGAGGACTTAAAGGAAACTAAATGACCTCAAATATAGCTACAAATGAGGCACGATGATGCAATATGTACATATAGCTAGCCTAAATAGCATGTTAGCATCGATTAGCTTGCAGTCATGCAGTGACCAAATATGTCTGATTAGCACTCCACACAAGTCAATAACATCAACATAACTCACCTTTCATGCACAACGTTAAAAGTTTGCTGGACAAAATGAGACAGAAAAAGAAGTGGCATAAAACACGTCCTCGAAAGTCGGAGAAAGTTATACATGTAAACAAACTACGGTGAGTTCAAGGACCGCCAAAATTAGTAGGACAAAACGGCGCTCGCCAAATACTCGAATCAGTGAAGCATGTTTAATATAAACAATGTGCTTTGTAACAATTAGGGAGGCTTGTGTCATGTTTGACCTCCTACAGAAACCATATTAAAACAAAAAAATAGATTTTTTTCCACTCATCTTTTTCCATTTTTCATACATTTTTTAAAAAGCTCCAGAGAGCCACTAGGGCGGCGCTAAAGAGCCGCATGCGGCTCTAGAGCCGCGTGTTGCCGACCCCTGCCCTAGAACGTAAAGAATCTTTGAAATATTAAAGTTTTACATCAAAGTACATTTTAATAAGAGAGAGAGAAGAGAGAAGATAATTATATTTATATAGCACTTTTTCTCTATTGACTCAAAGCGCTTTACATAGTGAAACCCAATATCTAAGTTACATTTAAACTAGTGTGGGTGGCACTGGGAGCGGGTGGGTAAAAGTGTCTTGCCCAAGGACACAACGGCAGTGACTCGGATGGCGGAAGCGGGGATCGAACCTGGAACCCTCAAGTTGCTGGCACGGCCACTCTACCAACCGAGCTATACCGTCCCAATAATAGCAATTATAAAAAATAATAGCAAACCCAGTCTGTAACCTGGTATACTTTATAGGATAGTTAAAGTTAAAGTACCACTGATAGTCACACACACACTAGGTGTGGTGAAATTACCCTATGCATTTCACCCATCCCCTTGTTCCACCCCCTGGGAGGTTAGGGGAGCAGTGAGCAGCAACGGTGGCCGCGCCCGGGAATCATTTTTGTTGATTTAACCCCCAATTCCAACCCTTGATGCTGAGTGCCAAGCAGGGATGTAATGGGTCGGATAAGATTTGGATTAATCGATTAATTTGATGCTTCAATTTATATTATGTTGCTTAGATTAATCATTTAATGAATGTAACTAATAAAAATTGATACAACCCCCGGACCACGCTGGTTGCCCGGCACATAGTATCTGATTTGTGTGGTGGCGAACAGCTGAAAGTTGTTTCTCTTTATTTTTTATTAATGCACACATGTATAAAGGGAACTGCACTTTTTTTTAAATTTTGCCTATCATTCACAATCATTATGAAATACATGTTTTAATGCATTCTAACTCGTAAATAAAAGTCCGCTTACAGCGGGGCCAACGGGTGCTCTACTATTAAGCCCATAAAACCCAAAAAATAAACATCCAAAAAGCGTCAACAATACTCCATTTACATTTTTCATTTACAGACCCACTCGACATCCATTGCTTTCGGTCTCCCCTAGAGGGGGGGGGTTACCCACATATGCGGTCCTCTCCAAGGTTTCTCATAGTCATTCACATCGACGTCCCACTGGGGTGAGTTTTTCCTTGCCCGTATGTGGGCTTTGTACCGAGGATGTCGTTGTGGCTTGTGCAGCCCTTTGAGACACTTGTGATTTAGGGCTATATAAATAAAGATTGATTGATTGATTGATTGATTTTGTGACGTAAATATTAACCAAGTATTATTGATATTGTTATTATAAGTGCTAACGCAGACAAACAATTTTTAGCGCCATCATGATCACTAGCGTTTGTGCCTATGTTTACATCATTGAGTGATAACCTCTTTCCTCGCTTCCCTGCTCGTGGAAGTTTATTGTAGATCCCAAATCATGCCTCTCACCTGGATGAGGATGTAATCCGACAAGTTGGTACACTTTGACGGACAATTTAGAACCGGAAATGGCGAGAACGACACGAAAAGACGCTTGGTTCCACCCCTTTTTTCTTTGTGAGGATTACGAGTCATTCTTCATCTAAATGGCAATATATGAACATCCGAGCTGTCGGCATCCTAACGACAGCAGACATTGTACAGTAAGTGATGTTTTATTGTTTCTTGGCGGAAAAAAAAACGAACATTGTGATGCGTTTTTGATGCTATTGCGCCGCATATGCTTTAAATTAACAAAATACATAAATATTAAATGTTATTATGAATGCGCCTGTTACTACAATACATATATATACTTACATTATGTATATAAAACTTTAATGGAGGTGTGTGGATGTTTTTTTAAGGGATTTGTTGGCAAATTAGATCGACTCCCATAAGCTCCATTATCAGTGGACTTTTAATAGCATTTATTTACTAATTAGAATGCAAAAAAATGTATGTGTTATTGTCTTGCATAAGGATTGTGAATGATGGGCAAAATTCCTAAAAAAGTGCAGTTCCCCTTTAAAAGTGCAACATTTCTATTTCGATGTTTGAATTTATTTAAAAAATGAAGTTGAAAATCTAAGATGAACATTTTCACTATAATAAAGGGACACGTTTCTCATAGTCATTCACATCGACGTCCCACTGGGGTGAGTTTTTCCTTGCCCTTATGTGGGCTCTGTACCGAGGATGTCGTTGTGGCTTGTGCAGCCCTTTGAGACACTTGTGATTTAGGGCTATATAAATAAACATTGATTGATTGATCGATTGATTGACAAGCGGTAGAAAATGGATGGATGGATGGATGCATTGAGGCTATAAAGTGTATTTTTACTGAATAATCAAAAAGAACAATGAATAGCTATCGATTACTCAAAAAATTGATAGCTGCAGCCCTAAAACAATATACTGTAAAAGTCAACTCTGATTCTTGGGGTGACGATCCATTGGGATCGATTGTCGATTCAATACAATTTTTGCAATATGTTATTTGGTTGTGCAAATTATGATAAGTCCCTTTTAAAACAGGTTACAGGTTGCAAAGCTCCTCCTTCGGCGACTGTCGTATGATTTATATGGGTGACGAGTAGGCGTGGAAATGGCCCAAACAACTTTTATAAAAAATATTTTCCTGAATTGTTTTAATTGAGTCAGAATTGTAACAAATATGAATGACGATTTTGATGCAAATCAATTATTTCCAGCACTCCTACTACTTTTTTTACCTCGGGTTTAATCATAGTCATGGCCAGTTCAGTTCATTTGGTAGTGTGTAAAATATATTTTGATACCGTTCTAGTCCACACAAATCGCACAAAAGTCATACAATGAAATGATCCATGTCAACGATTGAACTTCCATTGTGAAAAAAAATACAAAAGCAATGAACTAAATATACAACATAACATACTATACAAATATAATAAATATAACATTATAAATATAATATAATAAATATAATATAGAGAACATACAAACTCTTTATTTATTAAATCACAATTATTGAAATTCAACGATTTGGTGCATTTACAAACAGAAAAAATGATGTACAAAGCAAACTACAACCTGCTACCCAAGAATGTACGACAATTTTTCTCAACAAAAGAGGAGAAATATAACCTTAGAGGAAAATCTAATTTAAAACATTTGTATGCTCGAACAACACTTAAAATCTTTAGTATATCAGTATGTGGAATTAAATTATGGAACGGATTAACCAAAGAAATCAAACAAAGCACCGATATGATTCAGTTTAAGAGACTGTTCAAACTACAAGTGTTCACAAAGTACACAGAACAAGAATTATGATGAACATCTGGAACCCTTTTTTCCCCCCTTTTTTTTTATTTATTTGAGACAAATATTATTTATGAATTTAATATTTGTATGCTTACTATGGTATATTATTTCTTTGTTCACTGTTCCGTTACAAAAAACAAGTAGATTGGATAAAATTGCTATGGTATGAAAAGGGGTAGGATTAAATAAACTCTGCTTCTTCCTACTCCTTTTCGGAGGTGCTGTAATGAAACAACTGGCATTGTGTGATGCATTACATTGTATCGTACGCATGTTCCAAATAAACTGAAACTGAACTGAACTGAACTGGACTGAAATATATAAGGGACGGCGTGGCGCAGTGGGAGAGTGGCCGTGCGCAACCCGAGGGTCCCTGGTTCAATCCCCACCTAGAACCAACCTCGTCATGTCTGTTGTGTCCTGAGCAAGACACTTCACCCTTGCTCCTGATGGGTGCTAGTTAGCGCCTTGCATGGCAGCTCCCTCCATCAGTGTGTGAATGTGTGTGTGAATGGGTAAATGTGGAAGTAGTGTCAAAGCGCTTTGAGTACCTTGAAGGTAGAAAAGCGCTATACAAGTACAACCCAAATATGCAGAGTCTTGGAAGGGTTGAGTTGAGTTGAGTTTGAGTTTATTTGGAACATGCATGCATACAACACGATACATCACAATTTCCAGTTTCTCTTTTCAACATGTTCGAAAAGGAGTAGGAAGAAGCAGAGCTTATTTAATCATACCCCTTTTCTTTTACATAACAGTTGCTAAAAAAATTTTGTTCACTTTTTGTTCACAATTTATTCACAATATACTCCATAAGTAATCACAATAAAAATAAATAAATAATAATAATTTGTGAAGTAAGTCATATTTCATATGATGAGATGAGTAAGATTAGAGTAAGACTATTTTGAGAATGAATGAATGAATGGATGGATGAAATAAATTGAGAATGTTTGTCATGGTTCTTGTTCTTTGTACTTTGTAAACACTTCTTGAAGTGGATCATATTAGTACTTTGTTTGATTGCTTTGCTTAATCCATTCCATAATTTAATTCCACATACTGATATACTGAAGGTCTTAAGTGTTGTACGTGCATACAAATGTTTTAAATTACATTTTTCTCCAAGATTATATTTATCCTCTTTTTTTTTGAGAAGAATTGTTGTATATTCTTGGGTAGCAGGTTATAGTCTGCTTTGTGTATAATTTTAGCTGTTTGCAAATTCACTATATCGTGGAATTTCAGTATTTTTGATTCAATAAATAAAGGGTTTGTATGTTCTCTATATCCAACATTATGTATTATTCTGACTGATCTTTTTTGTAACACCGTTAGTGAATGAAGTGCACTTTTGTAGTTATTTCCCCATATTTCTACACAGTAACTCAGATATGGTAACACTAGCGAGCAGTAGAGAATATGAAGTGATTTTTGGTCTAAAACATGTTTTGCTTTATTCATTATTGACGTGTTTCTCGCTACTTTATGTTGTGTATTTTTTAACATGAGATTTCCAGTTCAATTTATCATCAATCATTATACCTAGAAATTTGGTTTCATTTACTCTTTCAATTTCTCCTCCGTCTATTCGTATTTGTGTTTGACTTTCTCTTCTACTCTTAACAAATAGCATTATTTTAGTTTTACTGAGATTCAACGATAGTCTGTTTTTGTCAAACCAAGGGTTCCAGATGTTCATCATAATTCTTGTTCTGTGTACTCTGTGAACACTTGTAGTTTGAACAGTCTCTTAAACTGAATCCTATTGGTGCTTTGTTTGATTTCTTTGGTTCATCCGTTCCATAATTTAATTCCACATACTGATATACTAAAGGGGTTATTTTTTGGGATAATATAAAGAGCAACTGACAATGTACACTACACCTAAGCACTGTAAAGGTTGCACTTTGCAGCAAATGTGAACACACACACACACACACACACACACACACACACACACACACACACACACACACACACACACACACACACACACACACACACACACACCGCAGAGCTTTCCAAGATGAACAATGTCAGAGCTCCAATGATACCCCATCATTATCTGCACACAGGGCCTCCTAGTACTTGCCTGCCTGTCCTCTCTACCACTTCTCTGTGGAGGTAGTAATTACTAAAGTTAACATTTCTTTGTGCAAAGATCCACTTCCTCTTATTGTTCCTTCTTTTTCGGTCGTAAAATGCCATTTTCCAAGTGGTGTAACGACTAAAAAGTACTAGGAAAGATGGAGGCACCTGTGAGTGTGACAGTGTATCACTGCCCTGCCATCGTGGCGTTATGAGATGACTTGGTGGCCAGCAGGTGGGCAATAAAAGGCACGGTGTGCTATCCCAGATCCTGATCAGTCCTCTGGGTGGACAAGAGCAGAGCGAGCCTTGATGTGCCACTGCACTATTTGTTGTACTGTACAAATGATGCTTTACCAGGCTGGGATCACAGCCATGCTCCCTCCCGCAAGGCCTTTTTTGCCCAACCCCCCCATTACCAACAACGCTTCTTCTCCTTGCCTTTCTTCTCCCTCTCCCAACGGAACTTTGGTCTTATCAAAGGTGATCGCTTGCTAAAACGCATTTTCTCAAACGTCGTCTTACGCCAGCCGGTTCCCTAGTCGCTCTTGGGTAAACGTCACTCATAAAAAAACAAAAAGCAGGGAAGATTTGATGGCGAGATCAAAAAGGCAGGAAGGATGGCAAGGAGAGAAGGGAGACGGGGGAGAAAAGGACGAACGCCGTCTGACAACAAGTGCTGAGGCTAATATCTCCGAGCAGGGACTGTGTTTTCAAACGCAAATACAACAAACTGCCATGAGACGTCGGAATGGGTGATATTGACTTCAGAGGGTCTTTAGATGCTTAAGGAGATGTCAGAGTCAGGCCTTTGGGACAGAACAGTGAGAACAGAAGGTGCCAGAAGGCAGTTAGCAACTCATACAAGAACCCTTGCAGAAGCAAAGAAAGTCTCCTCCCAACCTGCCAACTGGTGCCAGATCAGTTAAGGCTCGCACTTTGTACTACACCTTGGTACAGTACGCATGTCGTATCCACTGTCAAAAGTTGTAAAGGCTACACAAACAGATACCAGTACCAACTGGTTGACGGCCAATCGTTTGTGACAATCTGAATGAAAAACATGAAGTGGAAACAGTTCTGTTGTATTGTACTATTACACTTACGGCTTGATATGCCAAGATCCAAATACCACGCGCTATGGTACATTTTTAGTCTGCTTAATACCTGCATTATCATTTCCATCCTTACCCTTTCCATCCTTTGAAACAGAGCCTCTGTGTGGAACAATTTTCCTTGTGGATCAATAAAGTTTGTCTAAGTCTAAGTCTAAACAGCGTGTGGAAACTATGAAATAGCGTGTACTATTAGTGGGTGATCTACTAAGACTGTGTGTACAATTGAAAAGTGGTGCAGGCCGCCTTATTTAAGTGAGGTTTTGCGTGTACTACATGGGTCATCACCACGGAGACACTCTCATTTACTGCACATTCATGTTATCATCTGTGGCGTTTTGCTATGTTTTCAAACAAGCAGGAGACATTTACCACATTTTATGGGCATTTTGAGACACTCGTGATTTAGGGCTATATAAGTAAACTTTGATTGATTGATTGATTTTAGAAGCAGTTCTGCAATGCATCTACATTTTATCTATTTTTTTTACAGCAAAAGGTGTGCTCATTGGAAAGAGGCTGCACTTACTTAAGAATAAAAACATTGCATAGTATATATATATATATATTTTTTTTTCCATGTAAGAAATATTTTAATAATATATATCCTATGTGAAAAAAAGAACGGCATTCAAAAATACTAAAGGACACCAAAACGCATCAATTGAATTTGTTTTAATCAGCCACTTAAGTCCTCCAGCAGCTATACAATTATAAAATGATGTTGCTGAATCGGTGTGTCTAATATTTGTTATTTCTGAACCATCCCAGAAGTTGACAAACACACGTTTGGATTAGAGATGTCCGATAATATAAGCCTGCCTATATCATCGGCCGATAAATGCGTTTAAATGTAATATCGGAAATTATTGGTATCGTTTTTTTTATTATCGGTATCGTTTTTTATTCATTTTTTTTATTTTTTATTAAATCAACATAAAAAACACAAGATACACTTACAATTAGTGCACCAACCCCAAAAAAACCTCCCTCCCCCATTTACACTCATTCACACAAAAGGGTTGTTTCTTTCTGTTATTAATATTCTGGTTCCTACATTATATATCAATATATATCAATACAGTCTGCAAGGGATACATGATTGTGCGTGCTGCTGGTCCACTAATAGTACTAACCTTTAACAGTTAATTTGACTAATTTTCATTAATTACTAGTTTCTATGTAACTGTTTTTATATTTTTTACTTTCTTTTTTATTCAAGAAAATGTTTTTAATTTATTTATCTTATTTTATTTTATTCATTTGTTTTAAAAGTACCTTATCTTCACCATACCTGGTTGTCCAAATTAGGCATAATAATGTGTTAATTCCACGACTGTATATATCGGTTGATATCGGTATCGGTAATTAAAAAGTTGGACAATATCGTAATATCGGATATCGGCAAAAAGCCATTATCGGACATCCCTAGTTTAGATAGATTCTCGTCTATCTGTGCAACGCAAGTACTGATCCTGCAGTTGTGTGTGTGAGCTTAAAAAAAACTAGCAGTACTATGCTAACATGCTAACAATGACATGCTTATAGTTAACATTAGTGAATAACACAATATATGACTCTGTTGATTTTAAAAAGCTAGCAAACTAACATTAGCATGCTAAGAGGTTTCATTTGCCAGGTAACAAAATATTTGACGCTGACGTTTATACCTGCAAAATTTGCAAAAAAGCTAGCGTGCTAATATTAGAACGGTAACGGTTGTGCCGAGGGCCTTTTACAAATTACCGTATTTTTTGGAGTATAAGTCGCCCCGGAGTATAAGTCGCACCTGCCGAAAATGCATAATAAAAAAGGAAAAAAAACATATATAAGTCGCATTTTTGGGGGAAATTTATTTGATAAAACCCAACACTAAGAATAGACATTTGAAAGGCAATTTAAAATAAATAAAGAATAGTGAACAACAGGCTGAATAAGTGTACGTTATATGAGGCATAAATACCCAACTGAGAACGTGCCTGGTATGTTAACGTAACATATTATGGTAAGAGTCATTCAAATAACTATAACATATAGAACATGCTATACGTTTACCAAACAATCTGTCACTCCTAATCGCTAAATCCCATGAAATCTTATACGTCTAGTCTCTTACGTGATTGAGCTAAATAATATTATTTGATATTTTACGCTAACGTGTTAATAATTTCACACATAAGTCGCTCCTGAGTATAAGTCGCACCCCCCCCCCCCCACCCCCGCACTATGAAAAAACTGCGACTCATAGTTAAAAAAATATGGTAGCTATGGGCTGCACCCTGATCTATCTAGGCCAGTGAAGTGGCCAGTACGCCAAATATTCACTTGATTAAAGTACAGTGTTTTATTTTACTATATTCAAACACAGTGTGACCGTTCAAACTGTGTGCAATGTCGCAGTGGCCAAAAATATTAAATATACTTGTTAAACAAAACCTCTGCATTGTTTTTAATGAATACTTAGGCCTACTATGCTGCTCTATTTTAATGTTGGTCATTATGGAGTGTTTTCTGAGATGGTACTTGGTGAAAAAAGTTAGAGAAACACTCCTCCAGACTGGATGCCCGTGTACCGTGCTCAAGTCCTCTTTGTAAAGAAAGTGTACATCATAGAGACTTTACACTAGATCTGGACTATAGAAAAGCGTGCCAGAGTGTGGTGAGGATTACATAGTGTGAGCAGTGTGAGACGGTGTTGTATCAATCATGCAGCACTGTACTGTACACACTTCCTGGCATGATGTCACGCTATTTATGTCCAGGTTGTCGCCAGCCAGCCTAAACACCTCACATCGGAAACCCAAGTCAGACCAGGGTTTATCGTTCCAAACCGTACAGTGGAAAATCAAACTTAGTTGAAATGTGGCTCGAGATGCTTCCGCCAGTGTAAAAGAACCCACCTGAGCGCTCTCGTCAGCTGAAAAGAGACAGCCGTTAAAGTTTATCAGCTGTTCTCTGCCCACTATTTATTGAACATTTGGGATCACGATAAAGCGTCCACACATCATTCAGGTAAGGAGAAATAAAACCTGACCCAAGACCACAAGTATTTCAGCCACAGTGGCTACTGCACATTACACTTGACGGTGTGTTTTGGATCCCCACCATAATGACCAACATTAAAATACAGCAGCGTAGTAGGCCTAAGTATTATTAAAAACAAGGCAGAGGTTTTTTTAAACAACTGTAACATTACACACAGTTTGAACAGCAACACTGTGTTTGATTTAGTGTTGCCCCGATACCAATATTTTAGTACCCATACCGGTACTAAAATGATTTTGATACTTTGATACTTTTCTAAATAAAGTGGACCACAAAACATTGCATTATTGGCTTTATCCATCCATCCATCCATTTTCTACCGCTTGTCCCTTTCGGGGTTGCGGGGGTTGCTGGAGCCTATCTCAGCTGCATTCGAGCGGAAGGTATTTTAACAAAAAATACATTAAACACATGTGTCTTATTGCAAGTTTGTCCCTAAATAAAATAGTGAACATACAAGACAACTTGTCTTTTAGTAGTAAGTAAACAAACAAAGGCTCCTAATTAGTCTGCTGACATATGCAGTAACATATTGTGTCATTTTCCATTATTTTATTTTGTCAAAATTATTAAGGACAAGTGATAGAAAATGAATTATTAATCTACTTGTTCATTTACTGTTAATCTCTGCTTACTTTCTCTTTTAACATGTTCTGTATACACTTCTGTTAAAATGTAATAATCACTTATTATTCTGTTGTTTGGATGCTTTACATTACTTTTGGATGATACCACAAATTTGGGTATCAATCTGATACCAAGTCGTTACATACATTGGTCATATTCAAAGTACTCATGTGTCTATGGACATATTTCCTGAGTTCAAAAACATAATATACATTTAAAAAAACCCAAAAGAATATGTTATGATTAAGGATGTCCGATAATGGCTTTTTGCCGATATCCGACATTCCGATATTGTCCAACTCTTTAATTACTGATACCAATATCAACCGATACTGATATATACAGTCGTGGAATTAACACATTATTATGCCTAATTTGGACAACCAGGTATGGTGAAGATAAGGTCCTTTTTTTAAATATTAATACAATAAAATAAGATGAATAAATTAAAAACATTTTCTTGAATAAAAAAGAAAGTAAAACAAAATAAAAATAGTTACATATAAACTATTAATTAATGAAAATTTGTAAAATTAACTGTTAAAGATTAGTACTATTAGTGGACCATAAGCACGCACAATCATGTGTGCTTACGGACTGTATCCCTTGCAGACTGTATTGATATATATTGATATATAATGTAGGAACCAGAATATTAATAACAGAAAGAAACAACCCTTTTGTGTGAATGAGTGTGAATGGGGGAGGGAGGTTTTTTGGGTTGGTGCACTAATTGTAAGTGTATCTTGTGTTTTTTATGTTGATTTAATTAAAAAAACAAAAAAAACCAAAAAAAAACCCGATACTAATAATAAAAAAACGATATTGATAATTTCCGATATTACATTTTAGAGCATTTATTGGCCGATAATATCGGCAGGATGAAAATATCGGACATCTCTAGTTATGATGCCAAAAATACTGTACTTGGTATCATTACAGTGGATGTCAGGTGTAGATCCACCGATGGCGTTTGTTTACATTTTGACGCCGGTGAGCTACGGTGTGTAGTGAAGCATCTTTAGCTATTCCTCGTCCTGCATGGATGATACTTGTAAGAAACGTACTTTATTTGTCACCATGGAGGCGAGGATTAGTGATTTAGAAATAGCTAAAACTTTAGCCGCTAGCTCGCTGGCCCTGTCTTAAAGCACCTCTTCCTGAGGGAGTTTCAGTGTTATAGCTTCACCTTTATCGTTAATCTTTAAGCCAAAATGCGTCCGTTCTCCCTTGTCTGTCTACACACCTTGTCTGCTTGTAAGTACTCAGTGATTGTGCGCTGCCGAACATGCTCCTCTGCTTGTAATCCAGCAATGACACAACGTGACGACGACGGGGTTTAGGGGGGGTGGTATAGTACCGGATATGATTCATTAGTATCGCGGTACTATACTAATACCGGTATACCGTACAACCCTAGTTTGAATATAGGAAAATAATACTTAAATAATGAATGAAATCTTTGGCGTATCACTAGATGAAACCCGTGGCAATAGTTTGAGAGACCTGACTTGTGCGGCGACACGCCTTTGTGCAGGCGTTAGGTTGACTCTGAGTAGCCTGAAGGAGATTAGGTTGGCTCATATTCAATTGGCCATTTCTTATAAAGCGCACTGCACGGGTGGACCGAGGAGATCAGCGGAGCCACCCGGTGAGGCGGCAGTCGGAGGAGATTGTGTCCCGTGTAAATCAGCTTAAGGGACGGGGAAAGAGAGGGAGAGGCTGAGGAGGTAAAAGACAAACAAGCGTTGGCTCTGCTATACGAGTTTAGTTAGCTGGAGAGTTAGTGCGTGAGTTATGGCGAGCAAAAGGCTGAGGGACGCTGTATTTATGAGGGGACTGAGTGAGTGTTAAATCCCCGGTAAGAAATAAAGTTGTCCCTGAGCGAAGAGGGGAAACATTTCACTCAGTCACTCAGAGGTGGCTCTGAAAAAAAAAAAATGAAGCCTATTCCTCTTTCCACAGGAAGCCCTCTTCCGTATTCTCCCAATTTGTTTTCTAGCTTAAAAAAACGCCATAGATCACGTACGAGTGAATTAAATTCAACAATCTGAATAGCGAGGTGGATACCCCGGTGAATAATAATATCCTGGGAACTCAGCAGCCAAGAAAAGGGGAATGAATCAAAAATTGCATATAGAGACTCACTGCGAGATTTCAGGCTAAGTGGGGCAGCCAAGACACACAGTGCACTTGTTGCAGTGCAAGAGGTCGTCCAAGACAGCTTTTCCACTGTGGTTTCCACAGGAACAAGTACTTTTTTCTCCATTATTTGAAGTTGGCCACTTAATTCATTCCCACTATATACGCCTCACCAAATTATTATTTACCATGCACCAAACCTGCTCGTGAACGGCGTCAAATGTGGCCAAGGGGAAAGAACGCACCTCACTCTACACTTCAACTGCACCCGGCAGTACTACCATCATTTTATGGATGATTGCCACTACTTTTTCCTCTGCTTTGAACCCTGCGGCGTATGAAATGGTGCGGATAGTTTATGGATTTTTCCTAGATGACGGCCATAATGTTTTGTATGCAACAAATAGTTTTTAACACCGACAGAGACACTGAAAAGGTGTGTTATTGTTTGCTCTATGACACCATCTTTTGGACGAGTTCATTCACTGCAGGTGCTGCGGGTATAAACATACTTCTTGTTTGGTGCCTTAGACCGAAAGTACATCCCGTTCCGTCTACTATTCGTCGAAAGGATTCTTCATCTATCACTCCATGCAACGTCTGTAAGTTTACAGTATAACTAAAACAATTCATACTTACTAAACCGTCCTGTGTGTGATGTCTGTAGGAGTGTTTTTATACATATTTCTACGTGCTATTGTACTGTAATCAAGCTAGCATTAGCTAATATGCTAACATGTTTACAAGTGTCCGTGTGAGTATCATTACCTGACAATGGCATTCTTTTTGTATTGTTTCAGTTTAGTACATTCACTAACACGTCACCGTAGAGTTATTGAGTCTGTTTGGCTGATTGGAGAGCTAGCCTTCGCCGCTAGTGGGTCTATGACGATGACTTCTGTTTTGTTTGAGCAGCCGTTTTACTGCTGTGTGCAATTAGGGTATGTAAATAAACCTTTAGAAAATCTTTCGTACTGATACATACAGTATCTGCGGCTTATAATCCGGTGCGGAGAATGTATGTAAAATATGTACAGTATTTACTCTAAAATTTGGTGGGTGCGGCTTAAATACCAGTGCGCTCTATAGTCCGGAAAATACGGTAATAACCGTAATTATTTAAAATGGCTATATTTTTGCATTAACTTAAAAGGCTATATGTTTTTTCTTCCTCCATCCTGTGCGGCCTCACTTACCCTAAGTATCTTCATAAATCACCAGTTACTGTTAACATGTACTCCACAATTCAGTCATCAATCTCCTACCAGGTCAGAGTGAAAACAGAGGGGGAAATGTCTGCTTACTTCAATGTCTCTCTGGTGAATGCAGCTACCACCTCCCACTGCTCAAACACACACACACGCAAAAAGTTAAATAGCAAACACACGCGCTGGTGCACAGCAACCAGAGCAGTCCTGGTAGACACAGTCCAGGTTTCAGGATCGCCATGGTAACACAAGCCAAGTTCAAGGCCGACTTTACTTCTCAGTCAAGAAACTGCTTTCCTACATGTATACTCTTTTTTTTTTTTTTTTTTTTTTTATTCAATTAAAGCGAGCAAAAAGTTCACCAACTTTGCCCCTTATCTTGACTTACAAGGATTACATTGTGGCAGCAGGCTGAGGCAGACACCCACAGGGCCGCATGTTAATCTGTGTTTACGCTCGCAGACACTGTGTTTATTTAACCAAAAAAATATATATAATTGTACACGAGGAGGATTCTCTCCCCTCGAAGAAAAAGACTCCGGAGCCCCAGACAGTGTTTACATCAGCAGAGTGGAAAATCCCTCAGATGACAAACCTCTCCATCACAACATCTGCGCCTGAACCGCCAAATCAATCTCCACACTGCAAATTATTTCGATGTCGGCTCCGTAAAAAAACATCTGCACACGACATTAGAGCAGTGAGATTTAAGGTGCTTTTGAATCATTTCCCTTTTTAGCCTGAGCAACGGTGCACTTTGACCATGTATTGGTGTAGCCTTTAATCACTGCCACGGCTTGAACAGGGGCTTCATAAAATATCAAATGCATTTGCAATAAAGTAAAATAATATGTAATTAGTGGTGGACGGAGAATAGTAATCCTTTACTTGAGCAGAAAACCGACATACAAAATAATATAGTTTAAGGAAAACTCACTTCCTACTAAAGTACGTTTGACAGCAAAATTAAGGTAAGCAAAAAAAAAAGTGCTGTGTTTGCAGAATTATATTTAACTTGTGGATTGATATTCATTGAAGTAGCCTTCTTTCATGGAAGTACTAGGAAAAATACATTTCAATGATTAAATTAATTAACTTATAAATAACTAAAATTACCTTACTTATAGGCCTAAAATAACTTTAAATCTGTCACATTTAAATGCATGTGTAAAATATTTAAATGACATATTTTTAGCCTGTGAATTTAACAAACTTACAGCATAAAAGTAAAGAAAACAAAAAATGTAATAAAGTTGCTTCTGAAAAAAGTTCATTACTTTTCTACAGTGGTAATACACTGTTTTTTTTTAGCCTGTGGAATAAACAAATATGGGGTGTAAAAGTAAAAAAAAAAAAAAAAGATCAAATAAGTAAGGTTGCTTCAGAATAAAGTTAGTTACTTTCCAGCAGTGAAAATAAACTGAAAGTTTTTAGCCTGTGAAATAATGAAATAAACAACTACGGTGTAAAAGTAAAAAAATATATAAAATTAATACAATTGCTTCTGAATAAAGTTAGTTACTTTCCGGCAGTGGATATAAACTGAATGTGCTTAGCCTGTGAAATAATGAAATAAACAACTATGGTGTAAAAGTCAAAAAATTATAAAATAAATACAGTTGCTTCTGAATAAAGTTAGTTACTTTCCAGCAGTGGAAATAAACAGAAAATTCTTAGCCTGTGAAATAATGAAATAAACAACTATGGTGTAAAAGTAAAAAAAAAAAAAAAGTTGCCTCTGAATAAAGTTAGTTACTTTCCAGCAGTGGAAATAAACTGTTGTTAGCCTGTCAAATAAACACAACTGTGGTGTAAAAGTAAAGAAATCAAACAAAAAAATAAATATTCTGAATAAAGTTTGTGGAAGTAAATAAACAAACAATGTGGTGTAAAAGTTCCTTCTTAATAAAGTTGGTAAAAAGTGGGTGAAAATTCAAAACTTTTAAGAAAGCGAAAAATTGAGAAACCAGAAATTTCCATGAAACTTTTGTATGTGACAGTGTGTCATCACTATTATCATAAGAGCAAACACAAACAGCAAGCTGAACACCTACACCTGTTCTCTCTCTTCCCTCCTTGACACCACACACACATCGCCAGCTGCAACTAGTAGCACAGCAGCTCACCTCCAGCTCGCACTGTGTGTCTGTGAGGGGTGGGAGGGGAGGAGAGTGTGTGTGTGTGAATGTGTGTGTGTGTGTTGTAGTTGTGTGTGAGAGTCTTACCTGGCAGCAGACCGCCCTCCCTGCTCTGCCTCACCTCTCCCTCCTGCCCTGGAAGGATTCTCTCCACAAAGCAAGGCATTTTCTCCTCAACTGTTCAACGCCGGGGCTCTGCTCTCTCTCTCCTCCTGCCCTCCCTCCCTCTCTCCTTCACACTCTTCTCCTTTTTCCTACTCCTCCTCTCTCGCTGTCTATCTCCACTCCCTCCTCCTCCTCCTCCTCCTATGAGCACAGATGTCGTGGCTGTGCAAGTTTACCCACTTTACCAGTAGGGGTCCTTCATCGCCCTTTCTCCAATCCACAGCCACGCGAGGAACAACAAACACACACACAATATATGACGCACACACACACACACACACACACAGGAAGAGAGAGCCACTTAACGGGCGCCCTCCTGTCACCGCTACAATGAGAACCCTGTGCTGAGCAGCACGGCTGTGAGCTGTTTTTGTGTGTGTGACAGGTGTAAAGAGGGTGGTGTGTTCAGGGAGCTGGCCCTCGGCCCTTTCCAGTCCAGTTGGACCAGGCTTTGCCCTGACTCCTGGTCCCTGAAGTGTATGGTATACTCTCTCTCACACACACACAAACTTACACACACACACACACACACACGCGCCAATCTTACCAACTGGGGACGTATCAGGCTAAACTGTCAAGAGGGGACCTTTGTTTCTGGTCACACACACACACACACACACACACACACACACACACACACACACACACACACACACACACACACACACACACACACACACACACACACACACACACACAAAGTCTGATGAAGTGAGAGAAGTTCATTTAACATTTTTCTTCGATGAGAATGCCATACGCCAGACACACACACTGTGTTACAGTGCAACACCAGCTGTTTTTCAGGACACACACACACACACACACACATTTCAACTGGTACACCAGAGTTTTTCAACCACTGTGCCGCGGCACACTAGTGTGCCGTGAGATACAGTCTGGTGTGCCGTGGGAGATGATCTAATTTCACCTATTTGGGTAAAAAATATTTTTTGCAAACCAGTAGTTATAGTCTGCAAATGATGTGTTGTTGCTGAGTGTTGGTGCTGTCTAGTGTAATACTCTTCCATATCAGTAGGTGGCAGCCAGTAGCTAATAGCTTAGTAGATGTCGGTAACAGCAGGTCAAAAGGGATCTAATGCTTAAACCAAAACTAAACAAAAGGTGCGTGCCCCTAAGAAAAGGCATTGAAGCTTAGGGAAGGGTATGCAGAACGAAACTAAAACTGAACTGGCTGCAAAGTAAAGAAAAACAGAATGCTGGACGACAGCAAAGACTTACTGTGGAGCAGCAGACGGCGTCCACAAAGTACATCCGAACATGACATGACAATCAACAATGTCTCCACAAAGAAGGATAAAAACAACTAAAATCTTCTTGATTGCTAAAACAAAGTAGATGCGGGACATATCGCTCAAAGGAAGACATGAAACTGCTACACCAAAATACCAAAAAAAGAGAAAACGCCCCCAAAATAGGAGCGCAAGACAAGAACTAAAACACTACATACAGGAAAACAGCAAAACAACTCAAAATAAGTCACGGCGTGATGTGACAGTAGACCTACTTTGAGACAAGAGCTATGCTTGGTTATGGTTTAAAGTCATATCCAACAATTGCGACAACAACTTTTACTGTCAACTGAGTTTCGTTTTTTAATGATTTCTGCTGGTGGTGTGCCTCCGCATTTTTTTCAACGCAAAAAACGTGCCCTGGCTCAAAAAAGGTTGAAAAACACTGTGGTACACAACACTAGCCATCAACTGTTTTGTGCTGCTGTTACCAGTGATAACAAGTGCTTTGTGCCCTGTGTGTAGTGTGTGTGTAAGGACACACCAATGCCTGCTGGCTCTCCTATTTCAACCTCCTGGGTCTATCAGTTTGAGGGGTTTTTTTATAGTTAAAAAAGGCAGTGCTCATTGACACCGGCCTGTTAGATTTGAAGGCTCTCAGCTAGTCTGCGGTGGGGAATTTCTAGTTTCTCTCCTACATGAGGGTCACTTTTCACATTGCAATATCAATCCTGAAGCATATGAGCTGTCCCGGTCATCTGGTGTATCTGCACAGTCCTGCGGGGATGATACGTTTTGAATGTCACTGTCAGGAGTCTAAACAAGCCCGTGTTTGTCTCTTATGCGCTGCGTCTTGTTAACGCCAAATTTAACGTGTTTGCTTTAAAAACATCACGCGGGGGAAAAAGGACAAAAATATTGTTTTAGATTCGGCACGGGAGTGCGATGTCTCATTAGCGGTAGAACGGCACTCGGCTGTTGTCAAGATTCCGGTTGGGAGATAACAAATATTGCTCAACTTTTAAAACGATTTATAGTGCAGAAAGAGCTGATGGCATGAAAAGTGCAATTATCAGGTCAAAGTTTGTGTGAGGACTTGTTTTGCTATTTATTGCCACCTGGAACAGGATAAGGGTATCTGCAGCCAAGACGTGATATCCTGGATTTGCTATCATTTGAACAGAGGGCGGAACACCTTTATTTCAATCAAACAAAGCCTTCTAATGACACAAAAATGGTGGCCAGGAGTCCACGCCCTGCAGTCAGACAACTTTGAAAAGAGTGCAATAAAGCAAGAAAGGATGTGAAAAGAGCAGGACGCGGATGTTGAATAACGTGTGCCTACTTGCGGCCACGATAAGAACGCCGCTCTCTTATCGCCTCTTCGTCAGAAGGGCTGGAATCACAGACCGATTCGGGCCGCGGCAGAGAAAACCATCCGTGTTAAAAAAAAGGGGAAATAATGCGCTGGCTTGCTGAAAGTGGAAGACGGAGGCTGTATTAGGTGATGGAGGAGCAGCACGAGGACACGTAAAACATACCTTAAATAGACTACAAATGAAGTCACTTAACACCCACTCGCCTCCCTCGCCACCCTCTGCTCTGTGTGTCTTCAACAGAAGGAAAAAAAAAAAAAAAAGTCTGTGTTTGACTATCTCGCACTCAGGTTCGTGCTTGCCTTTTGCTCACCCCGCCTGTCACGGCGCAGGAACGGGTGCATTCCCCTTAAACGGCTCCTTTTGACAACTGATCTGTAAATAAAGCCGGATCTTCAACTTCCCGCTGTCTGTCGCCGCCTCACTTTCGCTTTGCGCAAACCCCCCCCGCCCGGAAAAACTCCACACTCGAGACATGAAGGTCTCTATGTGACCCATCCCCTTGTGCACACACACACACACAATCATACACACGCATTTTACCCCCACACCCCTTCCCCCTCCTCAACTCCATTCCCCATGCCTCTATAAAAACACAAATATGCTATAACTCAGGCCGTGCTGCCACATAGCCTCCATCTTGCCCCGTGCCGGGGAGGGGGAGGCCTTTCGGGAAGGTCACCAACAAATGGTTTTCCGATTCACTGCCCCTGTGAAATAATTTTGTGTATTAAAACCTGAATCTGCACTTTCTGGCCTGAAAGCTTTTCTAATTATTGCCGCGTCCTTGGGACAGACACAGATCCTTCACACGCCGGGGGAAACAAGCTATAGAGCAAGCACAGGAGCCTCAACCCCCCTCCTCCCCCCCCCCCCCCCCCCCCCCCCCCCCCCCCCCCCCCCGCTTTACAGCCGACCCTTTCCCTCACCAATCTGTTTTCAAAGCGTGTCTGTCCTTTATTAAATTGTTTTCTTTTCCACATTATCAGTTGCCATGGAGACCCCATCTCTGGGATTATTTGAATTTCATTATATCTATTGATTTGGGAGCATTTCATCTTTTTTATTGTTTTTCTGTCAATTTTCGAAACGAATAACCATCTAATTTGCGTCAGCGCTGATTATGTTCGTCCCTCAATAGAGGTCGGCAGCTGCGCCGGGGAAACAAATCAATGGAAAAACATCATAAAACTCGAAAGTACAATCAACCGGGATATGGGTGACATTCCGTGGTAGCTGAAACGAAGTCATCAAAAAATATATACTTTTTTTTTCTTCCCCCCCCTCTCTCCCAGTGTATGAGGAGGACACATGTGTGCCTGGGCAGATATATTACTATATCACGCTGTGGTGAATTTCCATACTGATAGCAGCCTCTTCCTCTGCCAGACTAAAACAACAACAAAAATGCTTACTGTATGTAAATAATTTATGTAATTTTCGCATTTATATATAAATTTTTTAATAAGCTGCTTGGAGCAAAGTGGCCATTAACAAAACACACAGCTGTCCAATGGGCTAAGCCCAGCAGATCAATTGCGCTTTTTATGACATGATAAAATGCTTTTAAAGCAATTTACGCAAATATGGAAAAAAATGACTTCATGTGCTTCATTTATTCATAAGGACTTGGGACGAGAAAAAAAGAAAGGAAAAAAAAGAAAAAAAGTGGTACAATAGCAAGACAGGAGCGATCGTCCTGGTCCTAACTGGAACGGACTTGCTGCCCTCTCCTCAAGGACATAAAGTTTCATTACTGATGCACGCAGTCAAAGGCAATTTAGGAAACACAGTGTGCAAAACAAAACATCAGCATATTGCAAGTGTTCTTGTATCAAGCGGACCTTGCATGTTGTTTTCCAATTTTTATTAATTTTTGCAGGGGCAGGGTGTCGGCGGATTTTTTTTTTTTTTTTTTTTTTTTTTCCATCCTCCTGCCTAGTGTCACCCTGACCCAAAGCCAAGGGGAGGAGGAGAGGGGTGGGGGAGGACGCCTCAGTGACAGCGAAGTGCGCTTCCTGGCCAGCAAAGCCCAATAAGACCACGTGCCAGACACGAAGGCCTCGCAGCAGATCCCGTGGAAGATCTCACTTGAGCATTTAGCATCTTGGTGCAGGCGCACACATTATGCACAGCGGTATTAAGGGGGGGTCAGGCAGTGCCATTTGGAGGCTAATCTTGTTTCAAAGCATCCTCTCTTCATGTGCCAACAATGTGCCGCAGCAGCCCCACCAAGCACTGCTGCTGAAGGCCCCATGTTTGCAACACATGTCAACATTTGACAAAGCATTACTCCACCGACACCCCCACCTCCCGCCCTCCCCGACAATATTCTCCAGCCTTTGAAACCAATGCGCTAACAAATGAGCTTTTTATGTTTATTTGTGCGTGGGTGTGTCAGAGGGGAGCAAAAAGGCATATCTTCTTTTATAAGGCAACGGTTCTCAACTGACGGGCATGAAAGAGGAAGACAGGCGAAAAAGGATGATTTATTTATTTTTTTCTGAGTTGCGATTCTTCCGCGTCGGCTGTCTGGGTGCAAAACATGCCAGGAACACGGGCGACAGGATAAACACTATTTTAATGGAGCCACTATGAATCGTCAGACGGTAATTATAGACTTGTCCTGGCACCGACAAAAGAGTGCAGTCTTTGACACTGCAGGTGTGCCACACTGTTTGTCAGTGCCTCTCCCAAACTGATATCAATATTACACCTCAGTGACTAAGGGCCCTATTCTCTCATTCACACTTAAAGGGACCTATGATGATTTAAATCTACACTTAAAATACTTCCTTGTGGTCTAAATCAGTGGTTCTCAAACTTTTTTCCACCAAGCACCACCTCAAAAAAAATTGGCTCTCCAAGTACCAAAATCATGATCAACACTGAAATACAGTAGCGTAGTGGAACTAAATATGCATTAAAAACAAGGCAGAGGTTTTATTTAACAATTATATTTAATGTATTTGACCATTGTAACATTACACATAGTTTGAACAGTTACACCGTGTTGGAATATTTAATTCAGTGATACGTTGGCGTACCACTAGATGGAGCCCATGGTTTGAGAATCACTGGTCTAGATAATATGGATATACAGTCGTGGTCAAAAGTTTACATACACTTGTAAACAACATAATGTCATGGCTGTCTTGAGTTTCTAATAATTTCTACAACGCTTACTTTTTTATGATAGAGTGATCGGAGCACATACTTGTTGGTCACAAAAAACATTCATGAAGTTTGGTTCTTTTATAACTTTATTATGGGTCTACTGAAAATGTGACCAAATCTTGCCAGAAGCTTGTGGATGGCTACCAAAAGCGCCTTATTGCAGTGAAACTTGTCAAGGGACATGTAAGCAAATATTAACATTGCTGTATGTATACTTTTGACCCAGCAGATTTGGTCACATTTTCAGTAGACGCATAATAAATTCATGAAAGAACCAAACTTCATGAATGTTTTTTGTGACCAACAAGTATGTGCTCCAATCACTCTATCACAAAAAAAAACAAGAGTTGTAGAAATTTTTGGAAACTCAAGACAGCCATGACATTATGTCAGAGGTGGGTAGTAACGTGCTACATTTACTCCGTTACATCTACTTGAGTAACTTTTGGGATAAATTGTACTTCTAAGAGTAGTTTTAATGCAACATACTTTTACTTTTACTTAAGTATATTTATAGAGAAGGAACGCTACTTTTACTCCGCTACTTTTATCTACATTCAGCTCGCTACTCGCTACTAATTTTTATCGATCTGTTAATGCACGCTTTGTTTGTTTTGGTCTGTCAGACAGACCGTCAAAGTGCCTGCCTTACTGGTGACGTTTCATTTCGTTCCACCAATCAGATGCAGTCACTGGTGACGTTGGACCAATCAAACAGAGCCAGGTGGTCACATGACCTGACTTAAACAAGTTGAAAAACTTATTCGGGTGTTACCATTTAGTGGTCAATTGTACGGAATGTGTACTGTACTGTGCAATCTAATAATAAAAGTTCCAATCAATCAATCAAAAGTGTGAAGGAAAAAATATACTTTTTTATTTCAACCGCACGAGGACGTTCCTGTCTTCACAATAAAAGTGCCGCTCCATCGCGCCTGCGCTTTCAAAACAAGAGTCTCCGAAAGCCAGCGCAAACAAGCTAGCAAGCTACGGAGTTTGACGCCAATATATTTCTTGTAAAGTGTATAAAAACGAATATGGAAGCTGGACAAATAAGATGCCAAAAACCCACCACTTTCATGTGGTATTAGACAGAAAGGAGGAACTTTTCTTCTCCTCCATTTGAAAACGTGGACGTTATCATCACAACTGTCTGATTACAATCAACGCAAGTCATCAGAATCAGGTAATACACCAACTTATATTGTTGTCTTCATGAAAGAAAGGAATCTATATGTTAAACATGCATGTATATTCATTAAAACACCTTTAACATGTAAACAAAAACAGCAAAATAAATACATATAAATTATATACTGTATATATCAATGTATATGTATGTATGTATGTATGTATGTATGTATGTATATATATATATATATATATATATATATATATATATATATATATATGATATGAGTGTGTATGTTACTCATCAGTTACTCAGTACTTGAGTAGTTTTTTCACAACATACTTTTTACTTTTACTCAAGTAAATATTTGGGTGACTACTCCTTACTTTTACTTGAGTAATAAATCTCTAAAGTAACAGTACTCTTACTTGAGTACAATTTCTGGCTACTCTACCCACCTCTGCATTATGTTCTTTACAAGTGTATGTAAACTTTTGATTGCGACTGTAGATATGGGAATGCTTTGGTGTAAATTTTGCTCCACAGTCCCTTTTATAACCCGTTTTTTTTTTGAGTCTGTCTGCAAGATTTTCGATTCTGGAGGAATTCCCGGATTGCAAATGAAACCACACCCCCACCCTCTCCAAAAGTATCATAGCTGATCTTTTGAAAATGTACACTTTTTAAATACCGTATTTTTCGGAGTATAAGTCGCACCGGAGTATAAGTCGCACCTGCCGAAAATGCATAATAAAGAAGGAAAAAAACATATAAATCGCACTGGAGAAAAAAAACTGCGACTTATAGTCCGAAAAATACGGTATATATCTTAAAAGTTGTTACGGCTATATTTACTCCTGACTCACATTAGGTACACAATAGATCAATTCAGAGCAGCGTAAAAAAAAGCTGCTTATAGCAGGATTTATGTCACACCTCGTGTTATTATTCACATGTCACAATTCCATGAAAATAATACTTTATCCAATCTTTTTTTGGTTTTTGTATTTCCTCATAAAAGTACTTTCACCTTACTGTAACACCACAACATAGCCAGACTGCAAAACCAGAGGCATCCAAAACAGTCAAAATGAATGAACCTTATAATTTGATGCGTTGGCATTGTTTCACATGAGTAGCTAACAATCGAGCAACATTTATATGTCAGAAAAGACTAAATTAATCATATGCCCCTTTTTAAAAAAAAATATTTTTTTTAACCACCCTTAAGTTAGGTAAAAGCGCTTAAGTCTGGAATGAAGGCGGGATAATTAATGACGCCTGTTTATTGGCGGTGTGAAAACAGTGGAATTTGACAAACATGTGTGGAAGTCATTGAAATCGTGAAATCAATCATGAATAATTGGAGCAAAAACACTTTGAATTTGAAAAGGCTATATTAATCAAGGCAGTACTTTTAAAAGGACCCTATTATGCAAAACCAACTTGTCTAACCTAATGGTACCTGCCTATGTGTAGGCCTACTTGGAATCCCAGTAAGTCCCGAACATTTCAAATCACACCGTTGAGGAATTGCAGAGACATTTATAAAACAATCTTGCCTTCCGTCATACTTCCGCTTACCGAGCCGTTTGGGAATTCTGTCTATCCTGTGATGTTTTCTGCCCTGTCTCGTCAGCGGACATCTCCATATATGTTAAAGTTTTACCCGGAGAGCTTAGCGCAAGTCCGCCATTGTAGCCCGACGCTGTAGTCAATAAGCTCCTTGTTTTTCTCTATCTCTTGTCGTTGTCATGATCTGTTACTTCAGATCATGTCGTATTTTGAGTTTCTTGGTATTTTCCGGTGTTAAGTGTTTTAGTTCCTGTCTAGTGCTATTATTTTGGTGGCACTTCCGTTTCTGTGTTTCGTTGCAGCAACTTGACTCCTGCCTTTGAGCGATGTTTCACACACCATAATCCTATTGACAATTACAACTATTTAAGTTGAGTGGTGGTTTTCGTTGTTCTGGACGTTTCTCCTGCCGCACATCTCTGCGTGTAAATCTTTGCTGTGCTCCAGCATTCATTCAGAAGTAGGTTCGTATTTCATAGCCTTCACTATGCTTCGGTGCCCTTACAAGGGGCACTTATCTTTTGTTTATTTTTGGTCACTGGATTAAATAATTTTTACCTGCAACCTACCTTCCTCTGCTTTTTGCATTTCTGGGAACAGGCCAAATATCGGCGTCATGCGACACAGTTGTGGGGCAGACTTGCTCGTACATGCACATAAATCCTTTGCTGTTGTCATTTCTAATACAAAGTAGCGTAAAGGTTCAACCTATATCTGTCATTAGTACGGGGGCGATAAAAACTGCAACAAACTTGGTGGGGAGAAGACGCTGAGTAAGTAAGACAGAAAGCGAATTGAAGATGGTCTGTAAAACATAACTATGCAAATTTTGACCAAACAACCACCATTACATGTTATGTAGACCAGTGTTTTTCAACCTTTTTTGAGTCAAGGCACATTTTTTGCGTTGAAAAAATGTGGAGGCACACCACCAGCAGAAATCATTAAAAACTAAACTCAGTTGACAGTAAAAAGTCATTGTCGCAATTGTTGGATACGACTTTAAACCATAACCAAGCATGCATCACTATAGCTCTTGTCTCAAAGTAGGTGTACTGTCACGACCTGTCACATCACACCATGACTTACTTTGAGTTTTTGCTGTTTTCCTGTGTGTAGTGTATTAGTTCTTGTCTTGCGCTCTTATTTTGGTGGCTTTTCCTGTTTTGTTTTGATTGATTGATTGATTGATTGAGACTTTTATTAATAGATTGCAGAGTACAGTACATATTCCGTACAATTGACCACTAAATGGTAACACCCGAATAAGTTTTTCAACTTGTTTAAGTCGGGGTCCACTTAAATCAATTCATATTCATATGGTGTTTTCCTGTAGCAGTTTAATGTCTTCCTTACGCGCTATCTGCTTTGTTTTAGCAATCAAAACTATTTAAGTTGTTGCTATCCTTCTTTGAAGGAACATTGTTGATTGTCATGTAATGTTCCGATGTACTTTGTGGACGCTGTCTTTGCTCCACAGTAAGTCTTTGCTGTCGTCCAGCATTCTGTTTTTGTTTACTTTGTAGCCAGTTAGGTTTTAGTTTCGTTCTGCATAGCCTTCTCTAAGCTTCAAAGCACTTCAATCTTAGGGGCACTCACCTTTTGTTTATTTTTGGTTTAAGCATTAGATATAATGACAAACCCTCGTCTCACAAGATGTGTTCCCCACATCTACAAAGCAATTAGCTACCAACTGCCACCTACTGGTATGGAAGAGTATAACACGGTGACACTGCGGAGCTCTTGACGGCACCAACACTCAACAACGGCAAATTATTTGCAGACTATAATTACTGCATACTTGCCAACATTGAGACCTCCGATTTCGGGAGGTGGGGGGTGGGGGCGTGGTCGGGGGTGGGGCAGGGCGTGGTTGGGGGCGTGGTTAAGAGGGGAGGAGTATATTGACAACTAGAATTCACCAAGTCAAGTATTTTTTGTATATATGTATATATATATATATATATATACAGTATATATATATATATATATATATATATATATATATATATCTACATCCTGAAAATATGCAAACAAAACTGTGTTTAGATAATTGATACTTCAAACTTGCATAAATAAATATTCAGGAATATAACATAACTTGGCTTCTGAAAGCTTCAAAATGTAATGAATAAAATGCTAAAGTTGTTGATAAACAAGCAATTATTTTAATAATTAAATATGGTCATTTTAAATGAATTATTATGATAATTTATAATTAATTATTTCAAATATGTTTATTTTAATGTATAATTCTATGGCTGGATGTAATAAGGAGTCAGAAAAACTACAAATAAAAATACAATTAATTTTGATGTTTTTAGCAAAATATAGTAAAAATTTTTTTTTTTTTTTTTTTTTTTTAATTAACAAATATATTTATTTTTAGGTAAGATAAACATAATAATACAATTTATCTCTAGTCTGGATGATTTATTTCTTGTCACCCTGTTGTCCTCCCGTCAAGGCTGTCCTCACTCAGGTGCGCATGGAGCTGGAGGGGGCGTGGTCTCCAGCTCCGGCTGAAAATCGGGAGATTTTCGGGAGAATATTTGTCCCGGGAGGTTTTCGGGAGAGGCGCTGAATTTCGGGAGTCTCCCGGAAAATTCGGGAGGGTTGGCAAGTATGAATTACTGGTTTGCAAAAAATATTTTTACCCCAAATAGGTGAAATTACATAATCTCCCACGGCACACCAGACTGTATGTCACGGCACACTAGTGGTTGAAAAACACTGATGTAGACCACAAGGAAGTGTTTTAAATGTAAAAAAAAATAAGGGGAGCTCCACCCTGAACACGCATCTTGAATGAGAGACTTAAATCGTGGGGGAGAATTCACTCAGCGGTGCACTTTTTTTCACGTAAGCACATGAGAGAATAGGGCCCAAAATGAATAGTAACAAGCGCGTGCTAATCATGACAGACAGTGTTATCATGTGCAGTCGAACGTAGCCGTCGGGGGTTGGGGGCTGCAGGCTTTGGGGTGAAAGTCGGGTTGGCTGGCCGAATTCCTCTTTTTTGCTACCCTTGCAGTTTGGGCTTCCCTCTTCTCGACGCGACAAAAATAACACGCTTGTGTCCCAAACAAAACATTCCCACACGTTTTGCGGGCCGGTCGTCTCTGACAACTCCGCCCTTGCGCAATGTTTAAGAAACTTAATGTGATGACAGCTTTGCTCACCCAAGCTGTTTACTCGTCCGTTGGGTGATGACATGTGTTGTCATGGTGATGACTCCAGCGGGTAGAAGAGGAAAGAGACACATAAACTTCCTCCTCATCCGGTCAGGCCCAGTAAAATGTCGATGTCCGAGCATCTTAAAAAGCACAATTACAGAGGACCTCGACTGAATAATTTAAAGAGCATAATTATTGACCTCTATCTGAATTCCTCTGAAAGCTACATTAAGATATAGAAACGCACTGGAAGTGGAACTGAGGGGAAGTGTGTCTCCCCAGGCCTCCCTAATGCACTCTCCTGCTGTACTCCGACTTCCTGTGGACCCCTAATGTGCCCGCTGCTCGCTGGCCTGATGAAGACTGCAGTTAATGAGGCCCCTGCTTCTGAAATGAAGAATCGCTGAAACCATCAACATGCATTACTATCAAGCCCCCCGCCCCACAAAACCATGCGTTTAAACACACATGCCAACATGACCAGCCCCACCGCAAATATCCGCCATCCTGCATTGCCCATTTTTTGGTGCCGTCGTCGGTCGTGATTGGCTGCACTGGACTGAGGAGGAGGGTTTTTTTTTTTTCTGGGGGTGTGTGAGGGTTAACTGTCCCTCAGGGGGCTATCAGTGAACCGGACAGCCGTCACTGCTGGTGTCCCCGCTTCTTAATTGACAACCCGGCCCTGACAGATTAACAGCCAGTCAAGAGGAATCCATGGTTCAGAACACAATTAAAATAATCACTTTTCTCAAATTTGCCTGTATGTATGTGTGTGTAGCATGTAGATAAAGTACCCTCTTAGTGTGTGTGTGTATTGGTGGGAAGCCGGCGGCGGTCTTGGGGGAGGATATAGCGAGATGAGGTCTTTTTAATTAAAAGAAAATATTTGTGTTTGCATACTATTGGGGTTGGATCCTGGGATAAATCTGAGGAAACGACTTGCCTGATTCTGACTATTTCGCATTCCTCCTTGCGTGTATGCATTTTTAATATTTCAATTAGAGCGGATATTTTGTCAAGTGGAGCACTTACACATTCGGGAGGCTTGAGGAAAGTAAATAAAGCACCTAATTTTCCAATATGAACAATTTGGGAAGTTATTAAATCAGTAAGGGATCGCTGCTGTCTCCATTGTGTTCCGACCAGGCGACTGAAATAATTAAGCGACTTCTGCAACATTCTGAATGCCAAGGACAGGTGGATTAAAGTATTAAAACAATCGCATTTCGGTCTTGAAATAGTCCAGTGCTCGACTCAGCAGCGTGCGTATCCGTTCAAGTTCAGCTGGCAGCTCCATATCGCCACAGGAGAGGGATAGAGGGGAGGGGAAAAAAAAGCCCAATCCCATTAGCGACGTACATGCATCTCAGCAGACCTGCAGAAAACGTGAGCAAATCTCAGCGATGATTATCCCCTCCCCGAGCTTTCACGTGAGGATACATTGCCCTGAAAGGGTTTGCGCTAATTCGGGTCAGCTCGTTCGCTTTACAATTTGGTGGTTTTTTTTCATCAAACTGGAGGTCCAGGCCAGGTGGTCTTTCAATATGACTAAAAAAATGTTCCAGTCATAACGTACACCTGCAAAGTTGTATTTCTATTGAAGTTTGTGCTGTAAAAGAGTCGTGCATCGTACCTTTACCTTCATTGATGAAAATCTAAACCTCTTTGCTACCTTTGAACGCATCTTTCGCCACCTCCACTTGTGGAGTGAAGCTCAACGTCAACAAGCAGAACCAGAAACGTATGCCCTTCAGTGTCCTAACCAGGGCCGACAGCTGACATCGTCCTGGCAAATTGGGGTCACTTAAACGAAAAGTAGCTCAGATTTTGCTAATGCTTTAGCTTGTGAGATGTTCAGGAGCCACTGTCCACCGCAGCATCTGAGGGGATTAAAAGGATGAGGCCATCTGTTGCCAGAATACGCGTGAGCCCTTTCATGTGTCTGCCTGGAAGCAGCGTTTGTTGTGTTTGACGGGAAACACCTCATGGTTTAGAGTTAAAAGGGAACGGCACTTTTTTTTTCTTCACATTTTGGCTATGATTCAGAAACCTTATGTAAAACTAAATCACTTAAGTTTTTCTTGTTTTTATGCACTCTAACTAGTAAATCAATGGTAGCAAAAATCAGCTTCTAATGTACCCTATGGGAGACGCACTATTCTATCTACAAAGCAATTCAAAAACATCCAAACACTTCCATCCATGTTTTATATACACACTCTAAATACAAACGTAATGTAGTAACAGGCACATTTATAATAACATGTTATATTTACATATTTTGCTCATTTAAGCATGCGGCAGTGCATTCATTTCACAAATACAACACAACATTCGCTTTTAAAGTTAAAGTTAAAGTACCAATGATTGTCACACACACACTAGGTGTGGCGAAATTATTCTCTGCATTTGACCCATCACCCTTGATCACCCCCTGGGAGGTGAGGGGAGCAGTGGGCAGCAGCGGTGGCTGCGCCCGGGAATCATTTTGGTGATTTAACCCCCAATTCCAACCCTTGATGCTGAGTGCCAAGCAGGGAGGTAATGGGTCCCATTTTTATAGTCTTTGGTATGACTCGGCCGGGATTTGAACTCCCAACCTACCGATCTCAGGACGGACACTCTAACCACTAGGCCCTTCAACAACAACGACACTACTAATCATGGCACATTTCATGAGAGCCAACAAAAGAAAACATCACTTACTGTACAATGTCTTCTCTCACTGGGATGTTGATATATTCCTGTTTCGACAAAGACTGACTCATAACACTTACGAAGGAAAAAGGGGGGTGGAACCGAGCGTCTTTTGGGGTCTTTTTCACCATTTCTGGGTTTAAATTGGCTTTCAAAGTGTGCCAACTTCTTGGTTTATGGCCACAACCTTCTATTATCAAGGTGAGAGACATGATTTATATTCTAGAATTAACTTTCACAAGCTCTGTGGCGAGAAAGCAGCTCACCAGCTGATGATACCAATACAGCAGCATAAGGAAGTTAACTCTCTTGATCAATTAGTCATTGGAATAACAATATTGCTAATATTTGGTTAATGTTCAGGTCACGAAATATAAATGGATTATTGTTGGCGTTTTTTGGATATTTTTTAGTTGGTTTTATGGTCGGAATAGACGCAATGACTTAATGGCTTCCATTGGCTACATTGTAAGCTAACTTTTACTTACGAGTTAGAATTCATTAAAAAAAAACATACATGGTCTTGTCTCTTATAAGGATTGTGAATTACAGGTAAAATCCCAAAAAAGTGCAGTTCCCCTCTAAAAGGCAGTGGTACCACAACTTACGAGTACATTAACGCAGTGGTCCCCAACTTTTTTGTAGCTGCGGACCGGTCAACACTTGAAAATTTGTCCCACGGACCGGATCTGCACATTGTTTACAATCAAGGCCACCAGCAGCGAGAGCGATTCGGACCGAGAAAGCGATGATTTACCCATTAATTTGAGCGAGAATGAAAGATTCGTGGATGAGGAAAGTGAGAGTGAAGGACTAGAGGGCAGTGGGAGCGATTCAGATAGGGAAGATGCTGTGAGAGGCGGGTGGGACCTGATATTCAGCTGGGAATGACTAAAACAGTAAATAAACACAAGACATATATATACTCTATTAGCCACAACACAACCAGGCTTATATTTAATATGCCACAAATTAATCTCGCATAACAAACACCTCCCCCCTACCGTCCATATAACCCGCCAATACAACTCAAACACCTGCACAACACACTTAATCCCACAGCCCAAAGTACCGTTCACCACCCCAAAGTTCATACAGCACATATATTTCCCCAAAGTCCCCAAAGTTACGTACGTGACATGCACATAGCGGCACGCACGTACTGGCAAGCGATCAAATGTTTGGAAGCCGCAGCTGCATGCGTACTCACGGTACCGTGTCTGCGTATTCAACTCAAAGTCCTCCTGGTAAGAGTCTCTGTTGTCCCAGTTCTCCACAGGCCAATGGTAAAGCTTGACTGTCATCTTCCGGGAATGTAAACAATGAAACACCGGCTGTGTTTGTGTTGCTGCAGTCGGCCGCAATACACCGCTTCCCACCTACAGCTTTCTTCTTTGCTGTCTCCATTGTTCATTGAACAAATTGCAAAAGATTCACCAACACAGATGTCCAGATTACTGTGGAATTTTGCGATGAAAACAGACGACTTAATAGCTGGCCACCATGCTGTCCCAAAATGTCCTCTACAATCCGTGACGTCACACGCTGACGTCATCATACCGAGACGTTTTCAGCAGGATATTTCGCGCCAAATTTAAAATTGCACTTTCGTAAGCTAACCCGGCCGTATTGGCATGTGTTGCAATGTTAAGATTTCATCATTGATATATAAACTATCAAACTGCGTGGTCGGTAGTAGTGAGTTTCAGTAGGCCTTTAATGTTCACTTGTTGAATGCGATCATGGAATCCCAATAAGGCTGCTTTTATCATCAAAACAAAACTTCTATTGTTGCGCAACCTCGTTCCCCTTCTCACCCCTAATTTGTTGCCAATTCGAGGCGTAGCTCCACCTTGAAACACCTCCCATTTCCCCAGTGCTGCCTTTCCATCCGAGCCGCCGTGCGCTCGACCCACTGCCGACACGTATTTTCAGCGCTCTAATTGTCGTTTAATCACATATCAACCTGTCACTTAAAGACCCCGTTCGCAAGGGGGAACATTTGCATATGTTGTAAAACTAATTTCTATTGAAAGCTCCAGTGCTTGTGAAAGTAGGCGCTCCCTCCAATCCCCTCTCTCTCTCTCTCTCATTTTCACACTCCTGTAGACACAGTGAAGTAGAAGACCGAGACAAAGACACGCACGCATAGCAAAGTTGTCACCTTTTGCACCTAATATTCTCAATTCAGGTGAATATTTCTCACATTTGTTAACAGTGTTCAGTGACACGTAACGTGTTAGAAGGGGGACAGCGACAAAAGCTGGTTCGAGCCTTAGCGGAGGTGAGAGCGAAGGTATGGTGTTGTAAAGGAATCAATTAGAGTTAATAATGTATCACTCTCTGAAATGTTGCATCCATTTGTTCGCACTTAGATAAAACTAGCGTAGAATGGGCTGCGACTACTTCTTCTCCTGTCATGAGTACGCCGCATTTACATTATCACCCTTATACATCGAGGAGCCATGTTCCGCTTGAGCGGTGGCGGCGGTAAGGGGAGGGGGGGGGGGGGGGGCGCGAAGATGATTGGGAGTGAGAATCATGTTTTCGGGACCGAGGAATGCCAGTCCTCTGGAGATCTCCCCCTCTAATTACGGAGCAGGGGAAAGACAGCTCTTTGTTCCAGCTTTTATTACATTAATTGATAAAACAAGGGGGCACAGAGGTTGGGGTCTTTTGGACAGATGCGCTGGCTTTTCACAAAGCCAGGTTTTCAGAAGATTCCTAATCCTGTTAAGGCCTTGATGGTGGGGCTCGGGTCTGGGAGGGAAGCGCCAAAGGCAGGACGGCGGTGCGGTGTCTGGGAGTCCCAGCAGTGTTGTCTGGTGCCTAGACCTTAATTAACTGTCTCTTCAGGGGGTACTGAGGGCCACACTGAGACCCTGGGCCACAAACACCGGCAAGCACTAAGAAGCTTTAAGAGGAAGTGGCATCTCACCCACTGTGGAATCATTGGAAACCCCGTGGACCTTTAATATGGACCCCATACAGCTCCAAGCCATATAGATGTCGCGGGACATTAGTGGGGCTATTTTATGGCGGCTTATTATCTTAGCACACATTGCACAGGGAGGAGTTGATATTTTCAACACTGCCGCTGTTGAGGTGTGGATTGTACATCCACAAATATGGAATCATTTTGAAACAAAAGGGACACAAGTTATTTGTGCAAGATTGTCCAATCGTATTTGTCAGTGGTTAAGTAGCTGTAACAGGCTTTGTCATGGCGCTAATCTGCTTCTGCTCGTTTGGGCCAATCTGCAGACAACAGCAACGGGGAAGCGCAGGTACACCAGTCCAAATATATCTTCATATCTTACAGAGATTTAGGCATGAACACATGGCTATTCAAAGGGCGGCCGGGGGGCCAAATCCGGCCCAGGAATGACACTACATCGGACCCCAAGTTCAGTTCAAAATATGGGAGAAAAATAAATTTTGCAGCAAATTCCTAAAAACACAAGACTGCTCCTGTTGCATAGAGAAACTTGGACCACTGTAAACACATTTTTATTGACATTTTAAACTTGCTAACAAATATAGCACACTGGGGTCCAAACTTGTTATTTAAATATTGTAGGCATTACTCAAGGCACCCCTCTCCATTTTTCCTAATTTGATTTATGTAACTAAGGTGTTGTTGTTCAGATGTAGTCAGTAGTCAACTTTTTTAGTTATACCAGTACCGTATTTTCCGCTACTTTTTTTCCCCAAGCTTTGAACCCTGCGACTTATACAAAGGTGCAGCTAATCTATGGATTTTCCCGCTAACGGCTAAATCATGGACTGGATTAAGCAAATAAATCAAACAATGTACTGAAATGATCAACTTTAAAAAACTGTTCAAACTCAAAGTCTTTACAAAGTGCAGGGAAGAATAATCCTGATAAACATCTTGAACCTTGTTAAAAGAGGAGAACATCTTATTCATCTTCTAAAGGATGAATAAAGACAATAGTTACCTTTTTGTTTTGTTTGATCAGCCATTTTACTACCCTGTTAGAGGCACCAATTGGAAACAATTAAGGTAAGTAAATAAACATTTACAAAATCTTTCTATGTAGATATCTCATTTCACAATTTACCAATATTTATCTACGGTTTATAGCAGGGGTGTCAAACCCATTTTAGCTCAGGGGCCGCATGGAGGGAAATCTATTCCCGAGTGGGCCGGAATGATACAATCATGGCATGATAACTTAAAAATAAAGACAACTCCAGGTTGTTTTCTTTGTTTTACTTTGGCCAAAAATAGAACAAGAATATTCTGAAAGGTACAAATCACAAATAATCCTCTGGACAGAACACTTCAAGTTGGTTGGAAATTCTGAGGAAATTGGTGCAGTTTCAAAAACACAATGAGCTTAGACTTTGTCTCAGTGTATCTACAAAGCCAGGATTAAACTTTAAGTGACAGTCTTTCTTGGATTGAACCTTGTTTCTCATTGTTATCCCATTGGGTGGAGTTTTTCCTTGCCCTGATGTGGGATCTGAGCCGAGGATGTTGTTGTGGCTTGTGCAGCCCTTTGAGACACTTATGATTTAGGGCCGAATAAGTAAACATTGGTTGACTGATTGAAACTCTTCTAGGCATCTAATACCTCCTTTGTCATGTCCACATATCAATCTAGAGCTAACTCAACAAACCGTAAGAAACGGAGGTAAAAACTATTCAAAAGGGGGTTTTAAGTAGGGATGTACGATAATGGCTTTTTGCCGATATCCGATATTTCGATACTGTCCAACTCTTTAATTACCGATACCGATATCAACCGATACCAATATCAACCGATATATACAGTCGTGGAATTAACACATTATGCCTAATTTGGACAACCAGGTATGGTGAAGATAAGGTACTTTAAAAAAAAATAAAAAAAATAAAATAATTTAATAATAATAAACATTTTCTTGAAAGAAAAAGAAAGTAAAACAATATAAAAACAGTTACATAGAAATGAGTAATTAATGAAAATGAGTAAAATTAACTGTTAAGGGTTAGTACTATTAGTGGACCAGCAGCACGCACAATCATGTGTGCTTACGGACTGTATCCCTTGCAGACTGTATTGATATATATTGATATATAATGTAGGAACTAGAATATTAATAACAGAAAGAAACAACCCTTTTGTGTGAATGAGTGTGAATGGGGGAGGGAGGTTTTTTGGGTTGCTGCACTAATTGTAAGTGTATCTTGTGTTTTTTATGTTGATTTAATAAAAAAAAATAAAAAAATAAAAAAATAAAACGATACCGATAATTTCCGATATTACATTTTAACGCATTTATCGGCCGATATTATCGGACATCTCTAGTTTTAAGTTCACTTTTCTCGTGTTTGACAGAGACATTTTGGGTCAATGACGGTGCCAAATGACGATGTGTTCAAAGCAGAAGACATAAAACGACAGGTTTTAAGTTTCATGTGGGTCGAGGAACAGGAGCCACAGTCCCCCTTTACTGTGTACCTCTTGCTTGGCCCCGTTTGCTTGCCTAACAGAATTGCTATTGTGACATCCAGTGGACACATTTAGAACAGCAGTTTCTTTCGTTCCCCCCCAAAAAAGAAGCACATTTTAATACTTAAAACCTGTTCGGGCCGTAGGTTTGACACCCCTGCTTTATAGTCTAGTGCGGCTAATATATGAAAAAATATTTTTGTATTTCTAAAATTTAGTGGGTGCAACACATATACGGATGCGGCTTATGGTGTGAAAAATTTGGTAGTTTTCTTCAAAGTTCCTGTTTAGATCCTCTATTTTTCTTTATTTGGGCTATTCAACTGGTGGCCTGTGAGTTCACTGACTTGTGACTCACACTTTTGCAGAAGGTCCTTAAAAACAGCAGCAAAAAATGTCTACTGTGGAGGACGCTGGTTCTGGGAATATAGAAAATAAGAAAAAGTGAAGTGAAAAGTCCAGCCCCTCCGGTCCTTAGCTTTCTGGTAATGTGGCCCCCAAATCAATTTAGTTGAATATCCCTAATGTACACACACCGGGGTTGGAGGTGCTAATCCAAGGCCAAACATGCCTCATTGAAATGTCCATCTTAAACTTCCTGTGCCCCCTCCACCCTCCTCCCTGCCCTGCCCTCTGACAACCGAGATGCTTTCAAGACTGTCAAAAGCATTTTCCACAAAGCTGAGGAGAGGGCAAGAAAAAAAAAGGGACCTGCCACTGTCACATATTTGTGCGTGCACACACACTTGCTAGGCTGTCAGGTAAATTAGATCTGAAAGCTGACAATTTCTGACCATATTTCCTTGATTATTTCGAACAAATGCACACCAGCCGCTCTAAGGAGATTAAAGTGACATAAAAGTCCCGAGTGGGAGGAGGGAGGGCAGAGAATCCAGGTCACCCCCATTTGTCCCCTTGCCTGACAGCAGCTATATCGCTATCCAATCCAATAAAAGTCCACCCCCCACCCCTCCTTTTGCTTTAATTAATTTTACAGCTAGCTTGCTTAATTACTTTCAATCAAAATCCTCTTGCCATCACAAAATTAGAAATGGTTCAACTCCATTAGTCTAAATTCTTCATTTACATACACAAAGACTGTCAGCTCTTGCTAAGCAAACGGCCTCCTGCTTGATGAGATTGTTTTTTTCCACTCACTCGCGCACGGGCTTCTGCAACGGCGGCGTTAAATCCCTTTTTGAGAGGGGAAAAGTAGCATCGAATGATTTGATCCTCTTGCTAATAAGGGTGCAGGTAGGTGTACACGTAACGGCCGCCATTCAGCGTGTGCATCAAAAGTGATCACTCGAACAACACAGGGGGAAATATACCCGAGATGCATAATGAAGAAACAGAATTATCAAGGCAGTAAATGAAGCTATTTAAAGTTCTTCCCTGGGATTAGCTATTATTTCCAAAGCGCCAGATTACCCCCCACCCCCTCGCACCGCGCTCATAAATCTGGCTCCTTTGCGGACACTATTCGCCTTCGACTTGGCTCCCGCGTGAGAAGTGGCGACGCACGACATCGGCGTAAGCGGGCGGGCCGCACTGGGATTGTTTCAGCAGGGGCGAAGGGGGGCCGGCACATGGCCCCCTCCACCTCATCACTCCAACTTGGCACATGGGCAACCTCTCCATCACACACACCGCCCCAGGCCTGCACATCATCCAGAATTAAGGACATGCAGATAGCGTTTGTGCAATGACCAAAGTGAAAACGTAGGCGCACAAACACACCGCATTGTGCTTTTTTTTTCTTTCTTTTTTTTTTGCACGCACACACACACACACACACACACACTGGTTATCATTTGGAATGGGGACCAAGTTTTTGATCATTACCGTATTTTTCGGACTATAAGTCACAGTTTTTTTTCTTTGTTTGGGGTGCTACTTATACTCAGGAGCGACTTATGTGTGAAATTATTAACACATTACCGTAAAATATCAAATAATATTATTTAGCTCATTCTCGTAAGAGACTAGACACACAAGATTTCATGGGATTTAGCGATTGGGAGTGACAGATTGTTTGGTAAATGTATAGCATGTTCTATATCAGTGGTCACCACCAGGTCGCCCGTAAGGACCAGATGAGTAGCCCGCTGGCCTGTTCTAAAAATAGCTCAAATAGCAGCACTTACCAGTGCCTCTATTTTTTAAATTTTATTTATTTACTAGCAAGCGGGTGTCGCTATGCTCGACATTTTTAATTCTAAGAGAGACAAAACTCCAATAAAAATCCAAGAAAATATTTTAAAGACTTGGTCTTCACTAACTGACAAAGAAACAGATAACAGATCTGGTGTCCAGTTCAAAGTGTGACATGATTTATTTAAAAATTTGAGAGTTGACTTTTGTATTTTACATGAGTTATTATTATTTGTACAAACATGGTGCAAAAGTAATTCATGATTTGTTAAAAAATGTTAGTGGCTAGCTCGGGGGTCGGCAACTCGCGGCTCTAGAGCCGCATGCGGCTCTTTAGCGCCGCCCTAGTGGCTCTCTGGAGCTTTTTCAAAAATGTATGAAAAATGGAAAAAGATGAGGGGAAAAAATATATATTTTTTGTTTTAATATGGTTTCTGTAGGAGGACAAACATGACACAAACCTCCCTAATTGTTATAAATCACACTGTTTGTATTAAACATGCTTCACTGATTCAAGTATTTGGCGAGCGTTGTTTTGTCCTACTAATTTTGGTGGTCCTTGAACTCACCGTAGTTTGTTTACATGTATAACTTTCTCCAACTTTCTAGGATGTGTTTTATGCCACTTCTTTTTCTGTCTCATTTTGTCCACCAAACTTTTAATGTTGTGCGTGAATGCATAAAGGTGAGTTTTGTTGATGTTATTGACTTGTGTGGAGTGTTAATCGGGCATATTTGGTAACTGCATGACTGCAAGCTAATCGATGCTAACATACTATTTAGGCTAGCTATATGTACATATTGCATCATTATTTCTCATTTGTAGCTATATTTGAGGTCATTTAGTTTCCTTTAGGTCCTCTTAATTCAATGTATATCTCATGACACACTATCTGTATGTAATATGGCTTTTAATTTTTTGTGGCTCCAGACAGATTTGTTTTTGTATTTTTGGTCCAATATGGCTCCTTCAACATTTTGGGTTGCCAACCCCTGGGCTAGCTAGTTAAAATGGGATATTGTGATTTCACAAGACTGTCTTAGAAGTGATCATTTGAAAATGTTCAATTTGAAAAAATGTGCACTTAGAGAAAATATAAAAATAAAGTGTTGCATATTGATATTTATCTGTTTCTATATATATATCTATTGTGAGAAATCATTAAGGTGATCAGAGTTTCCACAAAGATAAATATCATTAATTATTAATAATATCATAGAGTTACAGGTAAATTGAGCAAATTGGCTATTTCTGGCAATTTATTTAAGTGTGTATAAAACTGGTAGCCCTTCGCAATAATCAGTACCCAAGAAGTAGCTCTTGGTTTCAAAAAGGTTGGTGACCCCTGTTCTATATGTTATAGTTATTTGAATGACTCTTACCATAATATGTTACGTTAACATACCAGGCACGTTCTCAGTTGGTTATTTATGCCTCATATAACGTACACTTATTCAGCCTGTTGTTCACTATTCTTTATTTATTTTAAATTGCCTTTCAAATGTCTATTCTTGGTGTTGGGTTTTATCAAATAAATTTCCCCCGAAAATGCGACTTATACTCCAGTGCGACTTATATATGTTTTTTTCCCTTCTTTATTATGCATTTTCGGCCGGCGCGACTTATACTCCGAAAAATACGGTACTTGTGGGGACCACCCTTTCTACAGGTTGTGGAGGCATAACATTTTTTTAGGTAAAATGGCCACTGTTCAGTTAGCTCATACACCGCTTTAAATCTCTGGATTGATGAAGTAATGTGCTGATCATTCTTATTAGGGACTCTGGGGGAAAAAGACTTAATATGGTTCATGGGGACCAAATTTAAATAATTTTGCATAATTCACACAAATTTGTGCGTGACTACTGAGGACCATTTAAAAAAAAGAAGTTCAAATGACATATGACATGATCCTCAGAATACAGCACTACAGCTGTCCTGTAGTGTTGATACCAACCAAACTTAACCCCCCCCCTTCATATCCCACACATTGTAAATAATGTAAATAATTCAATCTATAAACTGTGATGATTATCTTGTGTGATGACTGTATTATGAAAATAGTATATATCTGTATCATGAATCAATTTAAGTGGACCCCGACTTAAACAAGTTGAAAAACTTATTGGGGTGTTACCATTTAGTGGTCAATTGTACGGAATATGTACTTCACTGTGCAATCTACTAATAAAAGTTTCCATCAATCAATCAATCCTCTTATAGGAAGTTTCACCACTTAAATGTTAAAGTGAATCCTGCATCTTCTGTAACATGACTGAAAACTGCTAATTAGCAGTAATGAAGTTGTCTGCAACTCCAACTACCATATATAGAAGGATGGATAATTCTGAATGTGAATTCTACTTTAAGGTAATCATGTTTTATAATCATGCTGTATGAAAATGTCACTTAGGCATCTTCAGAGTGGATCTGACTATCATTTAAAAAGGTTGCCCTGTAGGGGACCTGTTTTTTTGTCCCCATACCGTCAGAGGTCCCCTAAAGGTGACTGTTTAAACAGACCGATGTCCCCATTAAGTAAGCATTGCCAGAACACACACACACACACACACACACACACACACACACACACACACTGCGACCGCCATAATTATCGTATTTTTCGGAGTATAAGTCGCACAGGAGTATAAGTCGCACCTGCCGGAAATGCATAATAAAGAAGGAAAACAACATATATAAGTCGCATTTTTGAGGGGAAATTTATTTGATAAAACCCAACACCAAGAATAGACATTTGAAAGGCAATTTAAAATAAATAAAGAATAGTGAACAACAGGCTGAATAAGTGTATGTTATATTAGGCATAAATAACCAACTGAGAACGTGCCTGGTATGTTAACGTAACATATTATGGTAAGAGTCATTCAAATAACTATAACATAAAGAACATGCTATACGTTTACCAAATAATCTGTCACTCCTAATTGCTAAATCCCATGAAATCGTATACGTCTAGTCCAGGGGTCGGCAACCCAAAATGTTGAAGGAGCCATATTGGACCAAAAATACAAAAACAAATCTGTCTGGAGCCGCAAAAAATTAAAAGCCATATTACATCAGTGTGTGAATGTGTGTGTGAATGGGTGAATGTGGAAATAGTGTCAAAGCGCTTCGAGTACCTTGAAGGTAGAAAAGTGCTATACAAGTATAACCCATTTATCATTTATTTATTTACATAGAGATAGTGTGTCATGAGATATAAAATGAATTAAGGACTTAAAAGAAACTAAATGACCTCAAATATAGCTACAAATGAGGCATAATGATGCAATATGTACATATAGCTAGCCTAAATAGCATGTTAGCATCAATTAGCTTGCAGTCATGCAGTGACCAAATATGTCTGATTAGCACTCCACACAAGTCAATAACATCAACAAAACTCACCTTTGTGCATTCATGCACAACCTTAAAAGTTTGGTGGACAAAATGAGACAGAAAAAGAAGTGGCATAAAACACGTCCTAGAAAGTCGGAGAAAGTTGTAAACAAACTACGGTGAGTTCAAGGACCGCCATAATTAGTAGGACAAAACGGTGCTCGCCAAATACTCGAATCAGTGAAGCATGTTTAATATAAACAGTGTGATTTATAACAATTAGGGAGGTTTGTGTCATGTTTGTCCTCCTACAGAAACCATATTAAAACAAAAAATATATTTTTTTCCCTTCATCTTTTTCCATTTTTCATATATTTTTGAAAAAGCTCCACAGAGCCACTAGGGCGGCGCTAAAGAGCCGCATGCGGCTCTAGAGCCGCGGGTTGCCAACCCCTGGTCTAGTCTCTTACGTGAATGAGCTAAATAACATTATTTGATATTTTACGGTCATGTGTTATTAATTTCACACATAAGTCGCTCCTGAGTATAAGTCGCACCCCCGGCCATACTATGAAAAAAACTGCGACTTATAGCATACTTGCCAACCCTCCCGAATTTCCCGGGAGACTCCCGAAATTCAGCGCCTCTCCCGAAAACCTCCCGGGACAAATATTCTCCCGAAAATATCCCGATTTTCAGCCGGAGCTAGAAGCCACGCCCCCTCCAGCTCCATGCGGACCTGACTGAGGACAGCCTTTTTTCATGACGGGAGGACAACAGGGTGACAAGAACTAAATCATCCAGACTAGAGATAAATTGTATTATTATGTTTATCTTACCTAAAAATAAATATATTTATTAATTTAAAAAATAAATAAATAAATACATGTTTACTATATTTTGCTAAAAACATCAAAATTAATTGTATTTTTATTTGTATTTTTTCCTGACTCCTTATTACATCCAGCCATAGAACTATACATTAAAATAAACATATTTGAAATAATTGATTTTAAATTATCATAATAATTCATTTAAAATGACCATATTTAATTATTAAAATAATTGCTTGTTTATCAACAACTTTAGCATTTTATTCATTACATTTTGAAACTCTCAGAAGCCAAGTTATGTTATATTCCTTAATATTTATTTATGCAAGTTTGAAGTATCAATTATCTAAACACAGTTTTGTTTGCATATTTTCAGGATTTAGATATCTATATATCTATATATAAATATATATATATATGTATGAAATACTTGACTTGGTGAATTCTAGCTGTCAATATACCCCTCCCCTCTTAACCACGCCCCCAACCACGCCCCGCCCCACCCCGACCACGCCCCCACCCCCCACCTCCCGAAATCGGAGGTCTCAAGGTTGGCAAGTATGACTTATAGTCCGAAAAATAGGGTAGATAGTCGGGATGAGGGCATTAGACTGGTATAATGCACTCACTACTATATCCTCAGTAAACCCACACCATTGCTTTTGTTGTCGCGTTCAGCTCAACTTATAAAAAAAGGAGAAAGCAAATCTGTTACATTCTGGAAATATTTCTGAAATATTTCCCAACAAGTGACCTGCAATCAGTGGATTTCTCTGCCCTCTCTAACCAGTCCCTATTAACACTTAATTAACCAAATCCATCATTCTTGCGGTAAATGAAGACTGCCTCTTTAATTCAATTTAATAAGATCATTTCCCTCCTCACGTTCACTTTAGCCCCAGCTGCCCGCCCACTTGTCCCCCGACTGCGTCCCAAACACCCCTCCTCCATCTCGACTGCCCCTCCCGTCGGTGGAAGAGTAGGGTAACGATGGAAGCTTAATGGCAGCGACGGGCCCACTCGCTGTTGATCTCTCATGTCTTGTCTTGGCTCGGCTGGTGGCGAGCAGCAGTTCTGGGTTCCCGTTTCGACACACACTCAAAGACACCACGCAGTACCAGCCATGTTCACCGGGGCTTATCTAATCCTGTCACATCAGGACACAAGGGCTGAGTTGAGGCCTCGAGCAGCTACCTCACCCCCCCCCTCCCCCCCGCCCACCCACGCCCTCCTCATGCACTACCTCCGCGCACCTCCACACTGACTCACGTTCTTTCTTGACTACTTCACAAGGTCACAGGTGGCAAACTTCAGCACGCGACGTACAGCAGCTTATCCTATAGGTGACGTTCATGCCAAGCAAATATGATACCAGTGTCTGCGTCCTCAAAGTCTACCTGGTAACTTACTTGTAGGGTTCTTGTTTTGGGGCAAGTGACTTGGTATTTGCCTTTTGCTTGTATTCGCCTTTTAAGATAGACGTAGGCTAGAGGTAAACCTTTCGTGTCAATATAAGTTGCAGAAATGTCCTGTGTTGGATCCAAACATTGTTTACAGGTTCTCTCTTTACTTGTAAATTATATTTTACAACAGTGGATTTTTTTGTCCTAAGTTTAAAAAAAAAATGCTATGAATAAACATAATATACCAGTATAATTATTTGTAATATTATTTTATTGTATCTAATAAATTATTAGGAATATTTTTTTATATACATTTTTTGAATGTACACTTTTTTTTCATAATTGGCTAGGAAAAGTCAGATTATGATCTATAGTACTTCCTTACACTGTACTGTAGTGCCTTATTAATACAACAAAAATACTAAAATTAAGGTTGTAAAAATATGTGTTATTGAATTATTAATGAAATAAAAAATAGAAGGTTTTATTTATTTTTAACATACTTTCTAAGTTAAACATTCTTTTTTTATTGAATAACTGGAAACAATTTTACTCCCAACTACATACTGTAGTGCGTTATTAACACATTAAAAGTGATTAAGTATTAAAATGAGGGCTGTCAAAAATATGTATTATTGAATTAATACTGAATCAAAAATTAGAAGGTTTTATTTTTTTATACATAATTTCTAAATTATTTTTCTTTTTTCTTGATTGGCTAGAAACAGATGTACTTCTTATTAAACACGATAAAAAAATTAACTAATAAAATCACGGCTGTCAAAAATATGTGTTATTGAATTAAAAATGAATCCAAAATTAGAAGGTTTTGTTTTTTTAAACATCTTTTTTTTTCTTTCTTAATTGACTAGAAAAAAATGTAGCTCCAACTACATACTGTAGTGCGTTATTAACAAAACAAAAATGATTACCGTATTTTTCGGACTATAAGTCGCAGTTTTTTTCATAGTTTGGCCGGGGGTGCGACTTATACTCAGGAGCGACTTATGTGTGAAATTATTAACATATTACCGTAAAATATCAAATAATATTATTTATCTCTTTCACGTAAGAGACTAGAACGTATAAGATTTCATGGGATTTAGCAATTAGAAGTGACAGATTGTTTGGTAAACGTATAGCATGTTCTATATGTTATAGTTATTTGAATGACTCTTACCATAATATGTTACGTAAACATACCAGGCACGTTCTCAGTTGGTTATTTATGCGTCATATAAAACGTACACTTATTCAGCCTGTTGTTCACTATTCTTTATTTATTTTAAATTGCCTTTCAAATGTCTATTCTTGGTGTTGGCTTTTATCAAATAAATTTCCCCCGAAAATGCGACTTATACTCCAGTGCGACTTATATATGTTTTTTTTCCTTCTTTATTATGCATTTTCGGCCGGCGCGACTTATACTCCGAAAAATACGGTAAGTATTAAAATGAGATGTGTCGAAAATAACAAGTTAACAAGTTAATTATCCACACAAATATATCACATTAATCATGTATATATGCAGATTAATCACACAAAATACAGTATATTCACCGTGCATGCTCCTTTACTTTAGGACGGCGTGGCGCAGTGGAAGAGTGGCCGTGCGCGACCCGAGGGTCCCTGGTTCAATCCCCACCTAGTACCAACCTCGTCATGTCCGTTGTGTCCTGAGCAAGACACTTCACCCTTGCGCCTGCATGGCAGCTCCCTCCATCAGTGTGTGAATGTGTGTGTGAATGGGTAAATGTGGAAGTAGTGTCAAAGCGCTTTGAGTACCTTGAAGGTAGAAAAGCGCTATACAAGTACAACCCATTTATCATTATCATTTATTTATAACCACGGATGGTTACCTGCATGCAAGACTTTAGATAAAACTGTTTGCAAGTTCTAAGCAAATAAATACTAGGTCTGTGAATCTTTGGGTGTCCCACGATTAGATTCCATATCGATTCTTGGGGTCACGATTCGATTCAAAATCTTTTTTTTTTTTAATTCAACACAATTCTCGATTCAAAAACGATTTTTTTCCTGAATCAAAAAGATTCTCTATTCATTCAATACATAGGATTCAGCAGGATCTACCCCAGTCTGCTGACATGCAAGCAGAGTAGTACATTTTTGTAAAAAGCTTTTATAATTGTAAAGGTTTTATCAACTGATTGCAATAATGTAAATTTGTTTTAACTATTAAATGAACCAAAAATATGACTTATTTTATCTTTGTGAAAATATTGGACACAGTGTGTTGTCAAGCTTATGAGATGCGATGCAAGTGTAAGCCACTGTGACACTATTGTTCTTTTTTACAAATGTCTAATGATAATGTCAATGAGGGATTTTTAATCACTGCTATGTTGAAATTGTAACTAATATTGATACTGTTGTTGATAATATTCATTTTTGTTTCACTACTTTTGGTTTGTGTCTCCTCTCAATTGCTCTGTTTATTGCAGTTCTGAGTGTTGCTGGGTCAGGTTTGGTTTTGGAATTGGATTGCATTGTTATGGCATTGCTGCGTATTGTTTTGTTGGATTGATTAATTAAAAAAAATAAAAAATTAAAAAAAATTAAAAAAAATAGATTTTTTAAAAATGAGAATCGATTCTGAATCGCACAACGTGAGAATCGCGATTCAAATTCGAATCGATTTTTTCCCACACCCCTATTAAATACCCAAGTCAGACATATAAAAAAGTGTTCCTGAATGACATTCTGAGAATAAAATTGCATTTGTGTCCAAATATTGGGCTTTTTTTTTTTTTTAGGTTTAAATCATGCAAGCGAGTAATAACCTGTGATTAATCATGATTAATTCAAATTCAAAAGTGTGATAAATCTGATTAAAAAAATGAAAGTAAAGTGAGCAGTCTGGATAAACACCCGTTTATGGTTAGGTGGCCATTTATGGCCTTATCTCATTATTCACCATGGGAGCAAAATTGGCCCCATTTTAACATAATGGCCCCAACCCCCAATGACAAAACACACTCATGCCCATATACATACGCACGTACACCCAAACACACACAGCATTGCCCTGAAAATGTTCCCAGACTTTCATTGTTTAGCCATTTGAGACAGACTCTGGGAGAGTTTCAGATGATTTAGCCATGATTTAATTTGGTTTGTGAAAGGGTGATGTCAGCACAATGGGAGGCAAGCCTCTAAATCCTCTACATTCACCCCAAATGCCTCCATGAGATGATCATTGGTGGCATCTACAAAAACACTTATTATATTTGCCCATCGCCTGGCTGAAGCTGTTAAAACTCATCAGCGTTATTCTTTTTTTTTCTCTCTCTCTTTCTCTGGGAACGAGAGAGAGAGAAAAAAAAAAAACAGCTCGACTTACAGTCAAAACTGTCACTCTTTTTAAAGAGACAGTGCGACATTGTTGTGGAAGAGGGCAGAGTTTATACATGGAAAAAACAGCGAGCGCAGGCTATCGGGTGTTTATTCAATAGTCATTGTGTTTGCGCCCAATACTAATTAAATAAAACACGCACATGTTCCTAATTGCTTTCACAGAGATGACCGGTTCCTGCCGAACAAGTGTGACGTCGGCTGCACGTTTTCCATGTGAAAAGAACAGGGCTAAAAAGGACTCGCCTAAAGGTATCAAAAAAAAAAAAAAGACTGGCATGGAAACGTGTTTATCAAATTGCAGTGAACAAACAATTTGGACGGAGTGTTCTGCAGGGGCCCGGCCCGTGGAGGTACAGGTCAGGATATGAAACGCAGCCTATTCACCTCCCTGCAGGATATCCTCGTGGATCAGCAGCAGTAGCCATGTTGACCCGCCCCGTTATTAAAGAGGCTAATCTGTTCAACATGTCAATGTTAGCACTTTTAGCCGCGATTAATAAAAGAAGACCCCATGAGTGCTGCGTGTGCTTTCTCGGTGCCCCCGGTTTGTTTCCCTTTGCTTGGTGTTTTTTTTTTTTTTTTACTTTTTTTTTTTTGCCGATGGGTTATTTAACATTCCTCTTTCCGATTAGCATAAGGAGTGTGAATTATTAACTTTGTTGAAAGAATTATATTCATGGGTGTATTGTAATCTACATTGATTTTTTTTTTTTTTTTTTTTTTTTACCATTCTGCCATTGCCTGCAGTTATCATGAAAACACATGTTCCTTTATGTGGAGTCCAAAGTGCGGCCAGGGGGCCAATTTTGGCCTGCAACTCGTTTTTTGATTGAAAAATATAAATCATTTTTAATGAGATATGTTATTAGTAGTGCTGTCAAACGATTAATTTTTTAAACCAGATTATTCAATGTTTTAAATTTGGATTAATACATGATTAATCAGAAGTATTACTAAAAAGGCCCCACATATTTGGACAGAAATGCAATTTTAGTTTTGATAGATTAGAACAGTGATTCTCAAACTGCGGTATGCGTAATATCTACTGTAGTGGCACGCCAAATATTTGATTAATTACTTAAGTACTACTCTTCAGGGCGCAGCCTCCCGCCTTCAGGCCAGGGTCTTCTAAAAATCCCCAAAACTCGTTTTAAAACCCGTGGAGACCTGGCATTCCAGCTCCCAGACTCTGGAGCAATTTGCACCAGTCCCTCCGTGATTTTAACTGTTTTAAGGAACATTTGAAAACTTCTCTTTTTAGTAAAGCTTTTTAGTTAATGCACCTTTTAACTGTCATTTTTAATCCACTTTGTATCCTTTGTATGATGTTGCCCCTGTTGTTCTACAATGAATTGTTGTTTTACTTCACCTATAATTTGTACAGCGCTTTGTGATTTTATCTGTGACAAGCGCTCTATAAATAAAATGCACTTACTTACTTACTTAAGTACAGTGTTTTATGTTTCTATATTCAAACACAGTGTTACTGTTCAAACTGTGTGTAATGTTACAGTGGCTGAAAGAATTGAATATACAACCTCTGCCACGTTTTCAATGAATACCTAGGCCTACTGCGCTACTTTATTTCAATGTCGGTCATTAAGGTGGTACTTGGAGAGCCAAGCGTTTTCTGAGGTGGTACTTGGTGAAAAAAGTTTGAGAACCTCTGGATTGGAAGGTATATGAGCATGTGCAGTCGAAATTCATTGTCTGATTAATCTGTGTATATGCATGATTAACGCAATATTTTTTGTGATCAATCTCATGAGTTATCTTATTTTTGACAGCCCTAGTTAAAGTTGAAAAGTTAAAGTACCACTGATTGTCACACACACGCTAGGTGTGGTGAAATTACCCTCTGCATTTGACCCATCCCCTTGTTCCACCCCTTGGGAGGTGAGGGGAGCAGTGAGCAGCAGCGGTGGCTGCGCTCAGGAATCATTTTGGTGATTCAACCCCCAATTCCAACCCTTGATGCTGAGTGCCAAGCAGGGAGGTAATGGGTCCCATTTTGATAGTCTTTGGTATGACTCGGCCGGGGTTTGAACTCACCACTAGAGATGTCCGATAATATCGGCCTGATGCTTTAAAATGTAATATCGGAAATTATCGGTATCGTTTTTTTTACTATCGGTATCGTTTTTTTTTTTATTAAATCAACATAAAAAACACAAGATACACTTACAATTAGTGCACCAACCCAAAAAACCTCCCTCCCCCATTTACACTCATTCACACAAAAGGGTTATTTCTTCTGTTATTAATATTGTGGTTCCTACATTATATATCGATATATATCAATACATTCTGCAAGGGATACAGTCCGTAAGCACACATGATTGTGCGTGCTGCTGGTCCACTAATAGTACTAACCTTTAACAGTTAATTTGACTCATTTTCATTAATTACTCATTTCTATGTAACTGTTTTTATATTGTTTTACTTTCTTTTTTATTCAAGAAAATGTTTTTCATTTATTTATCTTATTTTATTTTATTATTTTTTTAAAAAAAGGACCTTATCTTCACCATACTTGGTTGTCCAAATTAGGCATAATGATGTGTTAATTCCACGACTGTATATATCAGTATCGGTTGATATCGGTATCGGTAATTAAAGATTTGGATAATATCGGAATATCGGATATCGGCAAAAAGCTATTATCGGACATCCCTACTCACCACCTACCGATCTCAGGGCGGACACTCTAACCACAGGGCCACTGAAACCAGTTAGGCGCTGCTGCTCACTGCTCCCCTCACCTCCCAAGGGGTGGAACAAGGGGATGGGTCAAATGCAGAGGGTAATTTCACAACGCCTAGTGTGTGTGCGACTATCAGTGGCATTTTATTGTTTAACTTTAACTAGGGCTGTCAAAAATAAGATAACTCATGAGATTGAACACAAAAAATATTGCATTAATCATGCATATATTAATCAGACAATTAATTTTGACCGCACATGCTCATATACCTTCCAATCCAGTGCTTCTCAAACTCACTTTCTTTGTCACTATCACACCGCGGTGACGGATGTCTTGTCTTGGTTTTTTCCGTCTTGTGATTTGCATGTTTTAGTTTGAAAAGTAACTCTCCTCTCGTTTCAGGTCACTTGCCTTTCCTTTTGTGTCATCAGTCTGACGTCATCCCTGTTCCCTGATTGTTTCCACCTGTTCCCTATTACCCTCATGTGTCTTATAAGCCCACTCCTCCCTTTGTTCTGTGCCAGATTGTCTCATTTATTCGTGCTCTCTAGCATCCATGTCCATGCCTTATCTTACCTTGCCGCGTCTCGTGCTTATGTTCCTTGATCCTGAATCCCTTCGTTGCTATTTTGAGTTTTCCTTTCTTCCTCCTCAGCAGAGTGATTTTTTTGTTATTTAGTTTATTCAGCCGAAGTGGTGAGTTATCAGTTATTTTTTATTCTTTCCTCAAATTTTTGAGTGACAATTTTTGTTAAACTTTATTAGATTAGATAGTGTAGAATTGTTCATAGCTGTTGTTTCTTCCTCCTGTTGGAGTGTTTTTTGTTAATACATTTTATAGCATATACGGCGCCGATTATAGTTCGTTTTTGCTTTTGTGTTTTCCTCCGTTGTTCCTATTTATTGGAACCTTTTTAGCCGATTAGATTTTTGGTTAATATATATATTGTAATTCCTTGACTTTGGAGGTGAAAGGAAGCTGTCAAAATAAAAGCCTGTCAAAGTTCCCTACTACTGCATTCGAGTCCTATCCTTTTTACCAAGATTGACAGTCACCTATCCCACAAAGTTGACCCTGATGTTTTGTTCATAGCTTAGAGCAGTGGTTCTCAACCTTTTTTTCAGCGATGTACCCCTTGTGAACATTTTTTTTAATTCAAGTACCCCCTAATCAGAGCAAAGCATTTTTGGTTGATAAAAAGAGATAAAGAAGTAAAATACAGCACTATGTCATCAGTTTCTGATTTATTAAATTGTATAACAGTGCAAAATATTGCTCATTTGTTGTGGTCTTTCTTGAACTATTTGGAAAAAAATATATAAAAATAACTAAAACCTTGTTGAAAAATAAACAAGTGATTCAATTATAAATAAAGATTTCTACACATAGAAGTAATCATCAACTTAAAGTGCCCTCTTTGGGAATTGTAATAGAGATCCATCTAAACATTTCTTCACGAAAAAAATAAATCTTTAACATCAATATTTATGGAACATGTCCACAAAAAATCTAGCTGTCAACACTGAATATTGCATTTTTTGCATTTCTTTTCACAGTTCTTTTTGACAGACATTTAAAAAAAAATCTCACGTACCCCTTGGCATACCTTCAAGTACCCCCAGGGGTACGCGTACCCCCATTTGAGAACCACTGGCTTAGAGTATATTAACGCACATCGGTTTGCTTTTAGCATCTTTAATAAAAAATGTATCAACGTGGTGCCCCGCATCCTTCATTTTTTTCTGAAAGCCTGTGGTGCCAGACATTGTGGCATTTGAGTTGAGTTTTATTTGGAACTTGTATACAATCTCAATACGATACATCACATATTTCCATTTCTCATTACAACATGTCCGAAATGATAATATTGAAAGCCAGGGGCGTCACTAGCTTTTAAGGACAGGGGGGCTTAGCCCCCAGGAGATGCACAGGATGCGAGCGAACGTTACGCACAAGCACAAAACTTCACAAACGGCAAACAAAGACTTAGAAATTATTCATTGTTATTATTATTTTAAAAAAAAATGCATGGGACGAAATGAAATGCTCCCCGGGACGATGGCTTTTAACCATTTTTTTTCTTTTTCTTTTTATGTATTTATTCATTTTGCATTTTATATTAAATGTCTTGGTTTTTCCTCCCTCTGAAAATCCTATGAAATGTTTAACAAGCCATCCTATAATAATACAACAGCTATTAATATAACAATACATTAAAACAAATATATTTAATTATGTTTTTTTCATTATTTTAACAATAGGCTAATGTATATTACTTTATATAGATTCTACAAGAAACACAAAACTTAAAAACTAAATTATTTACAATTGCACACACAAGGTTTTGTGCCGCTTCACTCATTGTAAAGGAAGATAATGTGCTTCGTACAACTGCAGGACCGCAAGCAAGGTCGCAGAGAAAATGCGGACTGGAATTTGAGTGATGTGGGCATTTTCTATATGAACAAGTGGAATGGATTGGATACCGACACACTACCTTACGCTACGAAGTGAGGGGAAACCGAGTGAATAATAACAGGTTATATGATTATTTATTTAAACTCATATTCGGGCCACTTTATAATGACTATGTCGGCATGTATTTGTAAAAAAAAAAAAACAACACCAAATTATTTAGGGGGGCTTAAGAATATTTTAGGGGGGCTTGAGCCCCCCTAAAATAGGCCTAACAACGCCAATGTTGAAAGCTTTGGATATACGGCCTGGTGGTCGTCACAACTACTCTCCCGCTTTCTAAGTGCCTGGTGCCGTGTCTTAATTTGTAATCTAGTCAAACCAATTGTCCGCTGGCTAAAAAGGTCACAGAGACAATAGACTACACAGCCTCCTCAGGCACGGGGTGTCTTTAGTAGCCTTTTATTTATTTATCTATTTTTTTTTTTTCAACAAAGATGTAATTAGAACACCTCCATTTTCAAGGGGGAGAGGGCAGCGGCAAAACTCAAGAGGAGCTTGGGAGAAAAAAATACAAAATAAATAAATAAAAGGAATCACCTGCGGAAGAGAAGTGGTAGTCAACGAGCGGAGGAAAGACGCTTGTTGGGGGGGAAAAGTGAGTGATGCACAGCAACGCAGGAGAGGCAGAGCGGGGAACTTAAAGGACGTGATTTATCTGGGCTTGATTGCGTGTTAATCGAGGTTACGTGAATTAAGTGGAATCTAATTGGAACAGACACTGGCAGTCTGACAGATCGACATGATGCAGATGGATCGGGGGGGGAGCGAGGGAAAGTGGGAAGGAGAAGGACGGTGCAGTCGCGGAAAAGAAAAAAAAATAGACACTTTACCAAAAAAGAGGAATCGCTAACCGTGGCTCTTGAGCAAAATTGGGGTCCTAAGCAACATTTTATTTTGAGAGCCTCATGACAAAACTTTGTTTTTATTGTTATGAAACAATTATACTTGTTTGAATCAAACTTGAATTTGATTCGATGCCTTGCCTCTCTTACTTTATATGCTTATGCACCTTATTTTTTAAACTTTCTTACTGCGATATTGTCATTCTTATAAGTTAAAGTACCAATGATTGTCACACACACACTAGGTGTGGTGAAATGTGTCCTCTGCATTTGACCCATCCCCTTGTTCACATCCCTGGGAGGTGAGGGGAGCAGTGGGCAGCAGCGGTGGCCGCGCCCGGGAATCATTTTTGGTGATTAAACCCCCAATTCCGACCCTTGGTGCTGAGTGGCAAGCAGGGAGGTAACTGGTCCCATTTTTATAGTCTTTGGTATGATATTAGATACACCAGGGGTTCTTAACATTTTTTGCTATATTGTCATTGTTATATTAGAGCAGGCATGTGAAACTCACTTTAGATCGGGGGGACACATGGAGAAAAATCTACTCCCAAGTGGGCCGGGCTGGTAAAATCACGGCACGATAACTTAAAAATAAAGACAACTTCAGATTGTTTTCTTTGTTTAAAAATACACTAAGCACATTCTGAAAATGTACAAATCTTAATGTTGTTGTTTTTTTTTTTACACTCACATGTTGCCTTTATTTGTCGTTATTTATACTTTCTGAATAAATTATGTGATAATGTTCATCAGTCTGAGGTGGCGACTTGTCCAGGGTGTACACCGCCTTCCGCCCGAATGCAGCTGAGATAGGCTCTTAGATAGGCAACTTTGCGCCTATAACAATCCGGATGGTTATTTTCCTCTTTGGTCCGGAGGACACGACGTCCACAGTTTCCAAAAACAATTTGAAATGTGGACTCGTCAGACCACAGAACACTTTTCCACTTTGTATCAGTCCATCTTAGATGAGCTCAGGCCCAGCGAAGCCGACGGCGTTTCTGGGTGTTGTTGATAAACAGTTTTCGCCTTGCATAGGAGAGTTTTAACTTGCCCTTACAGATGTAGCGACCAACTGTAGTTACCGACAGTGGGTTTCTGAAGTGTTCCTGAGCCCATGTAGTGATATCCTTTACACACCGATGACGCTTGTTGATGCAGTACAGCCTGAGGGATCGAAGGTCACGGGCTTAGCTGCTTACGTGCAGTAATTTCTCCAGATTCTCTGAACCCTTTGATGATATTACGGACCATAGATGGTGAAATCCCTAAATTCCTTGCAATGACTGGTTGAGAAAGGTTTTTCCTAAACTGTTCAATAATTTGCTCACGCATTTGTTGACAAAGTGGTGACCCTCGCCCCATCCTTGTTTGTGAATGACTGAGTATTTCATGGAATCTACTTTTATACCCAATCATGGCACCCACCTGTTCCCAATTTGCCTGTTCACCCGTGGGATGTTCCAAATAAGTGTTTGATGAGCATTCCTCAACTTTATCAGTATTTATTGCCACCTTTCCCAACTTCTTTGATCAGGTGTTGCTGGCATCAAATGCTAAAGTTAATGATTATTTGCACAAAAAAAAAAGTTGTCTTTGTAGCATATTCGACTGAATATGGGTTGAAAATGATTTGCAAATCATTGTATTCCGTTTATATTTACATCTAACACAATATCCCAACTCATATGGAAACGGGGTTTGTATTAACACTGAAATAGTAATCTTACCCAGGATTTTACTGCATAAGAAGGTACTTAATATAATGAATATGTTTCTTAACTAAACTGCCAATGAATTAAAGTGTGAATGGAAATACAGCTTCACCACTTTAGTCATAATTTTTGCACTTAAGAAACTTCTTTGTAACTTTAGCACCAGATTTCTTCTACTTGTTTGATATTATCATTACTGCCACAAGTGGTGGAAACGTGTATTACAACTGCGGACCACAGCTGAGAAATATATATATTTTTTGCTACTCTCCAGGGGACGTTGCAGCTCAACAATAGGCCCTATGGATAAGAAAAAACTGTTATGTACTATAATGTGATTAAACCGCAGAGAGAGGAAAACACCATTTTCATGCTGGGTGCCTTGGACAATAAAGGCTCTTGGCTCTTTTGTAGTAAAAATTAATCCGTGGGAACTGAATGGTTCAATAAGTTTATTATTTAGTGCAAAATAAGAAATGTAACATAATTATAGCGTAAATGTAAAAGAAAAGGGGTAGGATTAAATAAGCTCTGCTTCTTCCTACTCCTTTTCAAACATGTTGAAAGGAGAAACTGGAAATTGTGAAATAAACTCAAACTCAAACTCAATGTGCCATTACATTGTTATCAATGACAAAGCAGGAAGGGGCTAGAAAAACGTTTGTGGTAAAACCCCCCACCATTTTTGTCATTTATTGACATTTTTCATGCACTACTTCATGCCCCCCCCTGACCCCCCCCCCCCCCCCCCCCCCCCCCCAAAGGATAGCGGGGCCCCGGGCACAGTGCATGATATGCGATGAGGGAGGGTCCGGCTGGAGGAGGACACACATGGTTGACATTGTGATTGACAGGGCACGCAGCATCCGTTGGCCCCTCCCCTTCCCAGTTGCCACAAACACTCATTTCTGCTTTATTGGAAATGAGGAGGAAAAAAGCCCAAAGAGGCCAAAAGACAGCTGCTGGAATATTTCTCACCTCAGTGAAGGAGGATCAGCAACTGTTCAACCGATCCTCTCGGCGACAACTGTTTCCAAGGCCCTCTCCCCAAATATGAGGTATTTAGCGAGCGGGACTGAATGACCCTTTCAAAATGTTACCAGAGTAATAGGCTGTAAAACATCACCACCTGTTGCACGCTGTCCAAAGGCTTCAACAGGAGAGAAATTTGGATGTGAAGGTTAAAAATATGTGGTTGCACAAACATAATTTGAGATGTAGCTTTGCTCTGATCTGGTCTTTGGTCTTAAAGCCTGGTTGGACGTGTGAGTGACAGGAAGGGCCCGAAATAACTCGGGAGTTGATTGTGGCTTGTCACAGCACCGTTATCTAAATCTGGGTTAAAAATACTGGAGTTCTCTTAGACCGGATCACTTCTACTAATAGCAGGCCCAAACCTAGGACGGCTTTAACCAATCTTTGTTAGACGAGAATGTATACCCGGAAGAGCACAAATAAAAAATATATCAAAATACTTTGACTTTTCATTATGAAGCCAGTGGTGGAAAATGTTTGATTAATAGTCTGGTTCAGTGATTATCAAACTGTGAAACTAGAATCACTTGATTAAAGTACAGCGTTGCATTTTCCGAAATTCAATGTAATGTTATGTTACTGTTCAAACTGTGTGCAATCGAAAACAGTGTTTTTCAACCACTGTGCCGCGGCCGTGAGATACAGTCTGGTGTGCCGTGGGAGATTATCTCATTTCACCTATTTGGGTTCAAAATATTTTTTGCAAAGCAGTAATTATAGTCTGCAAATGATGTGTTGTTGTTGAGTGTCGGTGCTGTCTAGAGCTCGGCAGAGTAACCGTGTAATACTCTTCCCTATCAGTAGGTGGCAGCTGGTAGCTAATTGCTTTGTAGATGTCGGAAACAGCGGGAGGCAGGGTGCAGGTAAAAAGGTATCTAATATTGGACTCTTTAGTTTCTGTTTACGCTCCATTGTTTTTGTTTCCATGACTACCCATTAGTTTTCACCTGTCCTCATGTCACGCACCTGTCTCACGCTTTGCACTTGCGCACCTGTCACTGATCATGTCACTGCTATTTAAGCCTGTTTGTTTCTGTTGATTGTCCTGGTGACATTATCCATCCATACTACCTCTGCTACCCATGATTTTCCTGTTTACCATAGTTCATGCTTCATGCCATGCCACAGTAAGTGTTTTTGTTTCGTGTTCATAGTTAATTGCCTTTGTGCGAGTCTTTTGTTTTCATTAGTCAAGTTTGTTCTCCGCCATTGTGCGCGCTTTTTGTTTGTTTCCTTTTTTGTAGTTTGTTAGTGTTTTAATAAATATGTACTCACCTCCAAGCCATGTCCGATCCAGCTTTACTTGCATCTCGGGAAAACAAAACCCTCACAGTCCAAGTCATGACATTAGGAAGGCTATGCAAAACGAAACTAAACTGAACTGGCTACAAAGTCAACAAAAACAGATGCTGGATGACAGCAAAGACTTACTGTGGAGCAAAGACGACGTCCACAAAGTACATCCGAACATGACACGACCGTCAACAATGCCCACACAAAGAAGGATAAAAACAACTGAAATATTATTGATTGTCGCTCAAAGGAACACATGAAACAGTTACAGGAAAATACCCCAAAAAAAGAGAAAAAGCCACCAAAATAGGAGCGCAAGACAAGAAGTAAAACACTACACACAGGAAAACAGCAAAAAAGTCAAAATAAGTCAGGGTGTGATGTGACAGGTGGTGACAGTACACCTACTTTGAGACAAGAGCTATAGTGATGCATGCTTGGTTATGCTTTAAAGTCAAATCCAACAATTACGACAACGACTTTTTACTGTCAACTGAGTTTAATTTTTTAATGATTTCTGCTGGTGGTGTGGCTCAAAAAAGGTTGAAAAACACTGATCTAAAATATTAAAGGTACTTGTTAAATAATACCTCTGTGTTGTTTTTATTAAATACTTAGGCCTACTACGCTACTGTATTTTAATGTTAGTCTTTATGGTGGCACTTGGTGGAAAAAGTTTGAGAAGTAAGTATGTACATTTTATTTATAAAGCGCTTTTCACAGATAAAATCAAAAAGCGCTGTACAAAACATAGATGAAGTAAAACAACAATTCAATTTAAAACAACAGGGGGCAACATCATAAAAAGGATACACAGTGGATTAAAAATGATAGTTAAAAGGTGCATTAACTAAAAGCTTTACTAAAAAGAGAAGTTTTCAAATGTTTCTTAAAAGTTTCAACACAGTCAAGATCACGGAGGGACTGGTGCAAGTTGTTCCAGAGTCTGGGAGCTATAGCCTGGAATGCCAGGTCTCCACGGGTTTTAAAACAAGTTTTGGGGATCTTTAGAAGACCCTGGCCTGAAGACCGGAGGCCACGCCCTGAATAGTAAGGGCATAGCAAGTCCGTGATGTACTGAGGGGCCCCACCATCCATGCAACGCACGGAATGTCAGGACTAACATTTTTAACTCATCTAGTCAAATAAGACGAAGTTAACAAATAAAACATACTAGCGTTGCCAAATTATATATATTTTTTTAAATCAAATTAATCACACTTGAGAATTTCAGTGGCCTAGTGGTTAGAGTGTCCGCCCTGAGATCGGTAGGTTGTGAGTTCAAACCCCGGCCGAGTCATACCAAAGACTATAAAAATGGGACCCATTACCTCCCTGCTTGGCACTCAGCATCAAGGGTTGGAATTGGGGGTTAAATCACCAAAAATGATTCCCGGGCGCGGCCACCGCTGCTGCTCACTGCTCCCCTCACCTCCCAGGGGGTGAACAAGGGGATGGGTCAAATGCAGAGGACACATTTCACTACACCTAGTGTGTGTGTGACAATCATTGGTACTTTAACTTTACTTTACTTTAATTTGGATTACCGTATTTTTCGGAGTATAAGTCGCACCTGCCGAAAATGCATAATAAAGAAGGAAAAAAACATATATAAATCGCACTGGAGCCCAGCCAAACTATGGAAAAAACTGCGACTTATAGTCCGAAAAATACGGTAATCATGATTAATCACAGGTTATTACTCACCTGCTTAATTTAAAATAACTTCAAAAATGTCATACAGGAACAAATGTTTCACTTCAATGCGCTGCATTGAAGGACGATGTTGGTCGAATTCAGCTGCGTGATTAATCTGTGTTCAATCAATCATCAATCAAAGTTTATTTATATATAACGAGTGTCTCAAAGGGCTGCACAAGCCACAGCGACATCCTCGGCTCAGATCCCACATTCATGATGAATTTTTTTGTGATTAATCACATGAGTTAACTCGCTATTTTTGACATCCCCAAAAAATGACACTTTAACTCCACTTTTGAAATCAATATGAGGCCCGACTTGTTGCGCCTACCTGCATTCTGTCAAAAAGACCAAGGCATCATACAAAGAGACAATGTTAACGACGTTTCTAATATTCTGGTGGAAGATTATACAGATAAAATAGCAGAGGTAAACAGTCCGGGCAAAGTGATAAGAAGATAAGGGGGGGGGGAATAAAAAGAAGCAGTAGGCATCCTTTGGTTTGCAGGATTCGACCGCACAGTAAACTTCCCTCATCAACTCAAAATGCCCAAATTGTTCCTGACATGATCCCGTCACAGCGCAGAGACAGAGGAGTAGCTACGGTCATCCCTTGATTTGATCGACTATGACTGTTACACTAATGGCATTAATAAGGGCAAAATTACTATTTTGAAACACACTTTTCATCCTCTTCTGTGTGTGCATATGTGTGTGTGTGTGTGTGTGTGTGCGTGTGTGTGTGTGTAAGGTCATCTCTACTTTCCAGGCCTGGTGTATAATGTCCTTGGATTGCATCATTTTGCAGAGTTTAAAAACAACCTGAAAGTTGACACGGCTATTTTGACTACAGCCTTTTATTTACCAGATGGCCTTTAGAAAATCGCCAAACGTCATTCAACACCGTCCTGGAATAAATAATTTGTTCCGAAGCCGTGCCGTGCGATCCCGTAAGAATTTGTGCTGAATGCGAGTAAATAGCGAAGAGTATGTGCGTTCCCCGGGCAGCCTCTAACATTGAGAGGGATGACACTCGCTGTGATCAAGGACATGAATTGCTCATTGATTTTTAGGGGCCAGCTTAACTATCCATTCCAATTGATTTTTAGCTTTGCTGGGTGTGCGAGGTATGGCAGTTTTAATGTATCATCTGTATGTGTACTCAGCAACCACTGCCAGAGGATTTACAATAGTCTTTGCAAGATCATATGTGCACTAGTGGGACAGTTTTTTTTTTTTTTTTTACTATATACTCCACATAAAATCTTCATTTCTTCCATAATAGTTGAAAAGTAGACTCATCCTTAACACCCCTTTTTATACCTGAGACATTATCTCGCCGTGGACTTGGTATAAATGCTCTGTTGGGGCTAAACGGCAGCGTTTTATATTGAAAAAGAGACGGTTATAACATTCAATCTAAATGTGCTTATTGAGACAAAGGGTTATACTTTTTATTTTATTTTTTACAATAGGTAGAAATGACATTATCCTGGCAGTCAATTACCAAGTCAGCTAAATAATTCATAATCAATGGTAAGCAATGTGATCCAAAATAGAGTCTTAACTCATGTCAGGCAGAAAGGCAGTAAAATAGCGGCTCATTCTCCTGCGTACAGCTTAGGTTTCACTGATCCTGGGATGCATTTCAATTCAGCAGCAAAAGGCTGAGCTCTCACATGATATCATCCTCTCAAAGGCGACTCTTTCATGTATTAGTAAGTCAATTCGGACATTTATTTTTTTGTGGTTATGAGGTAGCTGTTTTTGTTCCGTAAAGGGGGAAAGGCTGTTTAAACTACACTTAACTTCCTTTTTTTTTTTTTTTTTTTTTTTTTAAGTCTGGTTAATTAATGTTTTACAAGTGCTGCTGTATTCTAAGTGAAAAAAAAAAAATGAAAAAAAAAAGCGCCTATCAAAGCCAGCAGGTTCAGATTACATACGCTAATTGAAATTCTGAATTTGTAAGCCAATATCTTTTTTCTCTCCTCTTTCTGCAGGCTCCTTTTTTCCCGTGCACACAATAAAGCTTAGCATTTTCTAGTCCACAAATGACATAAAATCATTTAAGTAATATGGGCTTTTCCTTTTTTTTCCCTCCCTCCCTTTATTTTCATGTTCTGCTGGTGGGTTCATGAGACAGCTTAATAAAGCAGTAAATGCTTTGGGACGGCAGACACTGTGTGTGTGTGTGTGTGTGTGTGTGTGTGTGTGTGTGTGTGTGTGTGTGAGAGTGTGTGTGTGTGTGTGTGTGTGTTACTACCTACACTGGGGACCTCGAAGAAGGAGGCTGGTTCAACTCAAGCTGTGTCTCCTCCAGAATAAAGCCAAAAAGTGAAAAGGGAAGTGACTAATGCTGAAAAAAATGGCCAAAACTTAGATCACGGGTGTCAAACTAAAGGCCCAGGGGCCACATCTGGCCCGCCACATCATGTGGCCCGTCAAAGCCTGGAAATAAACATCTTTCTTGCTAAATCTAGCTCAATTTTGACATGGTTTTTTTTCTGCATGTAGCTGTAGTTCTTCTTAACTGACAATAATTTGATTATTTTACGCATAAACTTACAGTCATCCTTTGCAATATCACAGTATACATATTGCAGGTTCACCAGATCGCTTTCTTTGGAGATGTTTATATATATATATATATATATATATTCTACAATTTTCTGGCCTAAGATAGGCATTTTCAAGCATAAAAAAAGCCAAATAAACAAAACATATTGAGGCTACAGTAGTATTGGCCACTAGATGAGACCAATACTGTTCAGCATTTTGACTACTGATTGGCTCATCCAAGGGCAGCATTACTATCTTGGATTAAAAGACTGTGACGGTGATTAAAGGGATGTTGAAAAATGTATCAAGGAGGTAGTAAACAGTTTGTTATGCTCTATCTATGAAAATATTAGAATTATAATGAGTGATTCTTGCTTTGCAGTCCGGGACCAATTAACAGCGATACAAGACGGGCGATTGAATTACTTACATATGTATTTTTTAGTCATTGTAACCCTTTTCGAAATAAATTCTACAATAGGTGAACTTTAATATCTGCTTGTCACCTTGATCCATACTTGCCAACCCTCCCGGATTTTCCGGGAGACTCCCGAAATTCAGCGCCTCTCCCGAAAACCTCCCGGGACAAATTTTCTCCCGAAAATCTCCCGAAATCCATGCGGACCTGAGTGACGTGTCGACAGCCTGTTTTCACGTCCGCTTTCCCACAATATAAACAGCGTGCCTGCCCAATGACGTTATAACTGTAGAATGATCGAGGGCGAGTTCTTGGTTTCTTATGTGGGTTTATTGTTAGGCAGTTTCATTAACGTCCTCCCAGCGCGGCAACAACACACAACAACAGCAGTCACGTTTTCGTCTACCGTAAACAGCAATGTTGTGACACTCTTTAACAGGACAATACTGCCATCTACTGTACATGCATATGTGACAATAACATCTAGGGCTTTTAGAGAGTGCAGTGCACAACTGCGCACACAACAAGGAGACGAAGCAGAATGCATCATCAGAGAGGGTGTTCAGCATGGTTAGAAAAATAGTGACAGAGAATAGAACAAGGATGGACAATTCAACCCTTAACTCAACAATGAGTAGATGAGTGTTATGTGTGTGTATATGTGTAAATAAATTAACACTGAAATTCAAGTATTTCTCTTATTTATATATGTATATGTATATATATATATATATATATATATATATATATATATATATATATATATATATATATATATATATATATATATATATATATATATAATAAATAAATAAATAAAATATACATATATATATATATATATATATATATATATATAAAAATATATAGCTAGAATTCACTGAAAGTCAAGTATTTCTTATATATATATATATATATATATATATGAAATACGGCGTGGCGCAGTGGGAGAGTGGCCGTGCGCAACCCGAGGGTCCCTGGTTCAATCCCCACCTAGTACCAACCTCGTCATGTCCGTTGTGTCCTGAGCAAGACACTTCACCCTTGCTCCTGATGGGTGCTGGTTAGCGCCTTGCATGGCAGCTCCCTCCATCAGTGTGTGAATGTGTGTGTGAATGGGTAAATGTGGAAGTAGTGTCAAAGCGCTTTGAGTACCTTGAAGGTAGAAAAGCGCTATACAAGTACAACCCATTTATCATTTATTTATTTATCATTTACTTGATTTGGTGAATTCTAGCTGTAAATATACTCCTCCCCTCTTAACCACGCCCCCAACCACGCTCCCCCCCCCCCCCCCCCCCCAAACCCCACCTCCCGAAACCGGAGGTCTCAAGGTTGGCAAGTATGCCTTGATCTGTGATTTCAAAGCAAGTTTTCCATCAGTTTGTTGGTAAACAATAATGATAATAATATTAATAATACAATTAAAGAACAATTGAATATCATCATGAGGCAATTTTACATTCATATCGTTACAGTCGTCCACTGTTAATTGGTTCCGAATATGACCGCGATAAATGAATTTACGCAAGTAGGAATCATTAATTTTAAGACAAATATTTTCATAGCTTGAAACATAAAAACCTGTTTAGGACCTTCTAGATATGTTTTTTTCAATATTATGAAAGCCCTCTCAACACTTTTGCACCTTTGATGTAGCCATTTCTATGCTTGAAAAAGCTTAAAGGTGCTGTTTGCAACTTCCTCACAGTAACATTTTTTGAATCAAACAATATAACACCACCACCACCACTTATATTACCATTAGTGGTTTAACAGAACACCTGTGTTTGACAATTGTCTATATTTTTCACAATTACAAAGTTTATGTAAGACTTATTTTTAACGGCACAAATAAAATGATTGGTGTTTCCGTCAAGTCACTCAAAACGTACACCCACGGAGCGCGGGCATCCATTGCATTCGGTCTCCCCTAGAGAGGGGGGGTTACCCACATATGCGGTCCTCTCCAAGGTTTCTCATAGTCATTCACATCGACGTCCCACTGGGCTGAGTTTTTCCTTGCCCTTATGTGGGCTCTGTACCGAGGATGTCGTTGTGGCTTGTGCGGCCCTTTGAGACACTTGTGATTTAGGGCTATATAAATAAACATTGATTGATTGATTGATTGATATACACAAGCAGTCCAAGAGAAATAACGAACAATTTGCAGTCATGTTGTTGTTATGATAGAACAATACAGTAAGAGGGATATACTGTGTAAAATACTGTGGAAAGTTATCCGTGTAAATGTTGCCTCTTTAACTGAGGATACATTTATCTTTAAATATGCTTCAAGGGGAACATTATCACCAGACCTATGTAAGCGTCAATATATACCTTGATGTTGCAGAAAAAAGACCATATATTTTTTTAACCGATTTCCGAACTCTAAATGGGTGAATTTTGGCGAATTAAACGCCTTTCTATTATTCGCTCTCGGAGCGATGACGTCACAACGTGACGTCACATCGGGAAGCAATCCGCCATTTTCTCAAACACATTACAAACACCGAGTCAAATCAGCTCTGTTATTTTCCGTTTTTTCGACTGTTTTCCGTACCTTGGAGACATCATGCCTCGTCGGTGTGTTGTCGGAGGGTGTAACAACACGAACAGGGACGGATTCAAGTTGCACCAGTGGCCCAAAGATGCGAAAGTGGCAAGAAATTGGACGTTTGTTCCGCACACTTTACCGACGAAAGCTATGCTACGACAGAGATGGCAAGAATGTGTGGATATCCTGCGACACTCAAAGCAGATGCATTTACAACTGGACTGGACAGATCAGCTTTCAGGAAAAGAGCGCGGATGAGGGTATGTCTACAGAATCTATTAATTGATGAAAACTGGGCTGTCTGCACTCTCAAAGTGCATGTTGTTGCCAAATGTATTTCATATGCTGTAAACCTAGTTCATAGTTGTTAGTTTCCTTTAATGCCAAACAAACACATACCAATCGTTGGTTAGAAGGCTATCGCCGAATTCGTCCTCGCTTTCTCCCGTGTTGCTGGCTGTCGTGTCGTTTTCGTCGGTTTCGCTTGCATACGGTTCAAACCGATATGGCTCAATAGCTTCAGTTTCTTCTTCAATTTCGTTTTCGCTACCTGCCTCCACACTACAACCATCCGTTTCAATACATGCGTAATCTGTTGAATCGCTTAAGCCGCTGAAATCCGAGTCTGAATCCGAGCTAATGTCGCTATAGCTTGCTGTTCTATGCGCCATGTTTGTTTGTATTGGCATCACTGTGTGACGGCACAGGAAAATGGACGGGTGTTTATAACGATGGTTAAAATCAGGCACTTTGAAGCTTTTTTTAGGGATATTGCGTGATGGGTAAAATTTTGAAAAAAACTTCGAAAAATAAAATAAGCCACTGGGAACTGATATTTAATGGTTTTAACCCTTCTGAAATTGTGATAATGTTCCCCTTTAACATTTTTTTTCAAAAATCTGTGACGGGGTGAAAAGGCAATATTGGTAGCGCGATGTGGCGAGGGACAGTATATGTTTTGCACACTGAGGGCAGCTGTGACTGTGATGAAAATGAGTGACGCCCCAGATGAAAAAAAAAAAGTTAAAAGCCCCCTAAAAAAAAACCTGATCAAGTGACGATAAAAATGTAAGAATACATATTTAATTGTGGTTTGAGTTGGAGACTGAAGTGCATATATAGGAATTACTGCATATCAAAAACGTCATCCTAGATAAGCTTTGTTCTGAGTTAATCATTACTTCTCATCTCTTTCATATTCACCCAAACTTTTCAATAGCACATTCGTTTATTGGCTTGTTTTGCAAGCGTTACAACTGGGAATACTTTCCATCTCCAAGGTCAGCTGCTCCAGTGTGCCACGAGGACTATTTGCACATGGGGCCTTTTCAGGTCACATCTATTGTATTTGCGTCAAGTAATTTTTGATAAGGGATGTAAAAGACCTATAAAACCCTGCGTTGTAAACAGGACAAGTGTACCTGAAATAAGGCCAAAAGATCAATGGCTGATTCTTTTCTTATCTAAGACAAGTTTATATTTTGAGCCAACTCTCACTAAGCAGAGTAGAAGCTTGTTAGATTTAGTCCAATGGGCTCCCAGTGCGGCCGGCAAGCAAGCTCTTGTTTCATAGTAAAGTACCTCCCCTGTTATCTCCCTAGCACTATAATCACTTAACAAAGACTTGGGCATTTGCACAAATTAAAACATCAATAATGCATAAGTGCTTTTCAGTTTTGAGCTATAGTGTCCTGGTATTGGGATGAAATACCTCCTGTGCCAGTGGAAAAAAAAACAAAAAAAAAAACAAGGCTTGCCCGCGATGCTTCATCCGAGCACAAAAATACCTACAGCCACTTGGTCTTTGCAAGGCCAAAAGCCGGGACAGATATTTGGGAGATGCAACAGGATAGGTTAGAACTGCATGAGCGAGACGTGCAAGAAGGCGTTAAGTGCTGGTGGTGCATCAGTGCAAACAGGCAACACCCTTAAGTGGCACACGCGTTGGCATCCCTCCATGAAGAACACCGCAGCCACATCCCGGACTTTAACATGTTTGATTAGTTATGTGGCTTAAACGGTGCTCACGCTGTTGCCTCGCACAGCACAAAGGTTGCAGGGTACCCCTGAAAAAGCCTTGTGTCTGTATGTGTCAGATCAGTGGGATAGGCTCCAGCTTCCCAGCCAGAACTGGTATACTCAACAGCTCAACCCCAGTTGTCGCCGTTTACCTGACACGTGAAACGTGACAAACTGGGGAAGTGCACTATTCACTTTAGCCGCCAAATGGCAGCAGAGTGTTGACTATCTTAAAGGGGAACATTATCACAATTTCAGAAGGGTTAAAACCATTACAAATCAGTTCCCAGTGGCTTATTTTATTTTTCGAAGTTTTTTTCAAAATTTTACCCATCACGCAATATCCCTAAAAAAAGCTTCAAAGTGCCTGATTTTAACCAATCGTTATATGCACCTGTCCATTTTCCTGTGACGTCACACAGTGATGCCAATACAAACAAACATGGCGCATAGAACAGCAAGATATAGCGACATTAGCTCGGATTCAGACTCGGATTTCAGCGGCTTAAGCGATTCAACAGATTACACATGTATTGAAACGGATGGTTGTAGTGTGGAGGCAGGTAGCAAAAACGAAATTGAAGAAGAAACTGAAGCTATTGAGCCATATCGGTTTGAACTGTATGCAAGCGAAACTGACGAAAACGACACGGGAGAAAGCGAGGACGAATTCAGCGATCGCCTTCTAACCAACGATTGGTATGTGTTTGTTTGGCATTAAAGGAAACTAACAACTATGAACTAGGTTTACAGCATATGAAATACATTTGGCAACAACATGCACTTTGAGAGTCCAGACAGCCCAGTTTTCATCAATTAATATATTCTGTAGACATACCCTCATCCGCTCTCTTTTCCTGAAAGCTGATCTGTCCAGTTTTGGAGTTGATGTCAGCAGGCCAGGGAAGCTAGGGTCGATATTCTTCTATGCCATCTCTGTCGTAGCATAGCTTTCGTCGGTAAAGTGTGCGGAACAAACGTCCAATTTCTTGCCACTTTCGCATCTTTGGGCCACTGGTGCAACTTGAATCCGTCCCTGTTCGTGTTGTTACACCCTCCGACAACACACCGACGAGGCATGATGTCTCCAAGGTACGGAAAACAGTCGAAAAAACGGAAAATAACAGCTGATTTGACTCAGTGTTTGTAATGTGTTTGAGAAAATGGCGGATTGCTTCCCGATGTGACGTCACGTTGTGACGTCATCGCTCCGAGAGCAAATAAAAGAAAGGCGTTTAATTCGCCAAAATTCACCCATTTAGAGTTCGGAAATCGGTTAAAAAAATATATGGTCTTTTTTCTGCAACATCAAGGTATATATTGACGCTTACATAGGTCTGGTGATAATGTTCCCCTTTAAAATGTGTTTTGTGGCTATTCAAATTTTGACCACAGCGTCAGTTGCTACGTAGAGTGACCCTTTCCATTATTTTTAGCAGGGCATCGCAAAATGATTAACCCTCCACTTTCCTCTCATGTGAGATCCACGCAGGCACGGGGCCATTTGTATCCTTTCCCTACTGTGTATGATAGTTAACTACCGTATTTTTCGGACTATAAATCGCAGTTTTTTTCATAGTTTGGCCGCGGGTGCGACTTATACTCAGGAGCGACTTATGTGTGAAATGATTAACACATTACCGTAAAATATCAAATAATATTATTTAGCTCATTCATGTAAGAGACTAGACGTATAAGATTTCATGGGATTTAGCGATTAGGAGTGACAGATTGTTTGGTAAAGGTATAGCATGTTCTATATGTTATAGTTATTTGAATGACTCTTACCATAATATGTTACGTTAACATACCAGGCAAGTTCTCAGTTGGTTATTTATGCCTCATATAACGTACACTTATTCAGCCTGTTGTTCACTATTCTTTATTTATTTTAAATTGCCTTTCAAATGTCTATTCTTGGTGTTGGGTTTTATCAAATAAATGTACCCAAAAAATGCGACTTATACTCCAGTGCGACTTATATGTGTTTTTTTCCTTCTTTATTATGCATTTTTGGCCGGTGCGACTTATACTCCGGTGCGACTTATACTCCGAAAAATACGGTATTACCCAGTTGATTCAGTACCTCCATTATCAAAAGTGGTAGAAAGGCACCAGTACAACCAATCTGTCAGGTGACAGTATAATTTATGATGTCCTTTCTGTGCAACTGTATAAATACAAGATATAAAAATATCGTGGATTATGATTTTTGTGGATTCTCTTTATAGGTCATGTCATGGTACAACTGTCGCATTCTTCTTTGTTGAATGGATTGGCAGATTATACGTTGTCATGTCGATATGATGTCATGCTATCACCATCCTGTCTACACACAGGGTTGCCCACTCCCTAAAAAATACGTATTTGTGTGATGTAAGTTTGACAGAAACCTAAACCTAATTAGACGGGTGTTTTGCAGTAATTCAAATACATGGCAACAAACTGTTCAAAAACATTTTTTTTTCGTGCAAATAAAATAAATGTCTTTTAGTTTTTCTCGTTAGGGGTCACCACAGTAACAATATCGCCTGATGATTTTGCCTAATACAAACCCCGTTTCCATATGTGTTGGGAAATTGTGTTAGATGTAAATATAAACGTAATGCAATGATTTGCAAATCATTTTCAACCCATATTCAGTTGAATATGCTACAAAGACAACATATTTGATGTTCAAACTGATAAACATTTTTTTTTTTTGCAAATAATCATTAACTTTAGAATTTGATGCCAGCAACACGTGACAAAGAAGTTGGGAAAGGTGGCAATAAATACTGATAAAGTTGAGGAATGCTCATCAAACACTTATTTGGAACATCCCACGGGTGAACAGGCAAATTGGGAACAGGTGGGTGCCATGATTGGGTATAAAAGTAGATTCCATGAAATGCTCAGTCATTCACAAACAAGGATGGGGCGAGGGTCACCACTTTGTCAACAAATGCGTGAGCAAATTGTTGAACAGTTTAAGAAAAACCTTTCTCAACCAGCTATTGCAAAGAATTTAGGGATTTCACCCTCTACGGTCCGTAATATCATCAAAGGGTTCAGAGAATCTGGAGAAATCACTCCACGTAAGCAGCTAAGCACGTGACCTTCGATCCCTCAGGCTGTACTGCATCAACAAGCGACATCAGTGTGTAAAGGATATCACCACATGGGCTCAGGAACACTTCAGAAACCCACTGTCAGTAACTATAGTTGGTCGCTACATCTTTAAGTGCAAGTTAAAACTCTCCTATGCAAGGCGAAAACCGTTTATCAACAACACCCAGAAACGCCGTCGGCTTCGCTGGGCCTGAGCTCATCTAAGATGGACTGATACAAAGTGGAAAAGTGTTCTGTGGTCTGACGAGTCCACATTTCAAATTGTTTTTGGAAACTGTGGACGTCGTGTCTGTAGTTCAGACCTGTCTCCCATTGAAAATGTGTGGCGCATTATGAAGCCTAAAATACCACAACGGAGACCCCCGGACTGTTGAACAACTTAAGCTGTACATCAAGAAAGAATGGGAAACAATTCCACCTGAGAAGCTTAAAATATGTGTCTCCTCAGTTCCCAAACGTTTACTGAGTGTTGTTAAAAGGAAAGGCCATGTAACACAGTGGTGAACATGCCCTTTCCCAACTACTTTGGCACGTGTTGCAGCCATGAAATTCTAAGTTAAATATTATTTGCAAAAAAAAAAAAAAAAGTTTATGAGTTTGAACATCAAATATCTTGTCTTTGTACTGCATTCAATTGAATATGGGTTGAAAAGGATTTGAAAATCATTGTATTCCGTTTATATTTACATCTAACACAATTTCCTACCTCATATGGAAACAGGGTTTGTATTACTGTAGGTGCACCCTCACACTTGTTTACACCAAATACCATTTCTGATGCTGGCCGGGGATCAAACCGCACCTTTTTCCATAAGCCAAAAGTGATTAAGTGAAAAGTTAAAGAATTCTGCTATTTTATTCTCTTATTGGAGACGGAGCAGGAAAGGGTGGGGAATGAGATTGTTATAAAAATGTCATATAAATCTTCCTGTTATTCATTAATTCCATTGACATTTTACAAACTACTTTTGATTCTCACTGTAATAACCAACAAAGTGTAGAACATTTACTCTTGTTACTTAATACGAGACAATTATGTTTTTTGAAGGAGCGGTTGGGCAAGCCCACCTGCACTCCAAATGGTGCAAACAGGTGTGTAGCACCACATTCTAAGCCCCCATTCACAAGACTTGTAAACGGCCCCTCATCTCACCCTAAACCCAACATCACTGCCCCGTACACACATGATTGAAAGGTGTTCATGCACTAAAAAACACATTTTTGCATGAAAAGGTTGAAATCAACTTTTCAAATCACACGTAAAAACCTTGATTAGGTTTTTCACTTTTTAAAGACGGGATCAACATATCTTGAACATAATTAGAAACCCCCCCCCAAAAAAATAATTTGTATTTGTTTAAAAAAATTTTTTTTTTTTTTTTTAAATAGTGCCAACAAATTCAATACAAAGATCAATGCATTCAAAACATCATGTAACCTGTAATTATTAACATAAATATAATTATAAATATGTCAATTTTCTCGTTACTTTAGAGTGTAAAGTAGAGATTAGCTGATACACATATGATTACCAATAGTGCGTAATAAGAATCATAATAATACACCATTATTATTATTAATATATTATTCTTAGTGCATATACTGGGAGTTAAGGGCCCCCTGTCTTTGAAACCTGTTTCTAACTTTAATCAAGGGTCTGTGAACGCACAACAGATATGGGCAATGAGATGGAAAAGTAAAACTTGTACATAACTTTCTTATAAAATCATAACACTTTTTATAAAATGCTGGTGCTGTGAGTAAATGCTTAAAGGGGACCTATTTAGCAAAATCAACTTTTCTTACTTATTGGTACCTGTTCTTGTGTATTAAACCATGGAAGCATAGCGGATATATTTATGAAACAATCTTGTCTTCTTTTATACTTCCTTCAAACGAGCTGTTTAGAATTTGTGACGTTTTTTTTCCCCATCGGTGGTGTCAGCGTATATCTCCAAATATGGCAAAGCGAGTCCGCCATCGTAGTCCGACGTTTTAATCAATAAGCTCCTTCTTTTTCCTTTATCCTCTTATTGCGGACAGACTAGCTTGTACATATATATATATATATATATATATATACACATATATACACACACATATATATATATATGTATATATATATATATATATATATATATATATTAGGGGTGTAAAATTTCGGTTCGGTACGTACCTCGGTTTAGAGGTCACGGTTCGGTTCATTTTCGGTACAGTAAGAAAACAACAAGATATACATTTTTTGGTTATTTATTCACCAAATTTGTAAACGATGGCATAACATACATATACACACACAGGGTCCATTGCCAGGGTTAATGTGGTCAACATATATAAAATAAAATAAGATAAGGCTCAGAATGGTTTCTTAACAAGACATTTCTACATATAAAGTGCTTTTTTTGATTGATTGATTGAGACTTTTATTAGTAGATTGCACAGTACAGTACATATTCCGTACAATTGACCACTAAATGGTAACACCCCAATAAGTGTTTCAACTTGTTTAAGTCGGGATCCACGTTAATCAACATTAAACTGTCTCAAGTTGTTGCTCAGATTAAATAAAATGACAAAACTTTTCTTCTACATATAAAAAGTGCAACATTAACCAGTTTCAATTCAACTCAGCCTCAGATTAACTTTCCCCCCCCCCCCCAGCCTGGCTAACTTGGCAGAAAGAGGATATATATGGCCTCATTGTTCTTCCACCATAGAAGTGGGTCAAAATCTAGTTTTTAATGCAATATGGACTTATATCTGCTTCTATAAAAACATTTGTTATTGCTTTAGCCCTGCCTGACTCGCCGAGGAGAGGCTGTTTGAAATCGGTGGTGACGCTTCAAATGGGTTAGCATGTGAGGTGAGTGTGTGGGCGAGCGAGGTGAGGGAGCGGTAGCGTGAGTGCGGGGAGTGGCTAGTGTTTTGTTGGATTGGCTGTGTGCAAGACCTCAATAAAGCCACGATTTGCAACTAATCGCCGGACTTGTCATTTACCCTGGAGTCCGGAGCTGTGAAGACCCACTGCCGGGTAAAGTGAAGGGTGTTGCCCCCGAGAATACATCGGCCCTGGAGGAGTGTCTCCCCTGCGCTCCTCAACTACGGTCTGGGAGCCGGAAGCAGGAATGGTGCAACACATGTTTGACGTGTTGTCAGAAGCAACTGCTGAACAATGTCGGCAAACCTCTGTCCTCCATTGTTGTATCGCGCAGCCAAAGTGTTCCCAAACGGGAGATCTTAACGAGGCAGGAGGGTCTTCCAGCTCTGGCTTTTACATGTTGTCTTAGCCCGGTCGCTGCTAGCATGTGTACTCGTTCGGTACACCTCCGAACCGAACCGAAACCCCCGTACCGAAACGGTTCAATACAAATACACGTACCGTTACACCCCTAATATATATATATATATATATATATATATATATATATATATATATATATATATATATATATATATATATTAGTGTTGTCCCGATACCAATATATTGGTACCGGTACCAACATTTTTTCGATACTTTTTGATACATTTCTAAATAAAGGGGACCACAAAAACTTGCGTTATTGGCTTTATTTTAACAAAAAAATGTTATGGTACATTAAACATGTTTCTTATTGCAAGTCTGTCCTTAAGTAAAATAGTGAACATACAAGACAACTTGTCTTTTATTAGTAAGTAAGCAAACAAAGGCTCCTAATTTAGGTACTTTTCAGAGGCGGTATAGTACCGAATATGATTAATTAGTATCGTGGTACTATACTAATACTGGTAAACCGTACAACCCTAATATATATATATATATATATATATATATATATATATATATATATATATATATATATATATATATATATATATATATTAGTGTTGTCCCGATACCAATATATTGGTACCGGTACCAACATTTTTTCGATACTTTTTGATACATTTCTAAATAAAGTGGACCACAAAAATTGCATTATTGGCTTTATTTTAACAAAAAAATCTTAGGGTACATTAAACATATGTTTCTTATTGCAAGTTTGTCCTTAAATAAAATAGTGAACATACAAGACAACTTGTCTTTTATTAGTAAGTAAGCAAACAAAGGCTCCTAACTTAGGTACTTTTCAGAGGCGGTATAGTACCGAATATGATTAATTACCAACATGTTTTCGATACTTTTCGATACATTTCTAAATAAAGGGGACCACAAAAATTGCACTATTGGCTTTATTTTAACAAAAAAATCTTAGGGTACATTAAACATATGTTTTGTTATTGCAAGTTTGTCCTTAAATAAAATAGTGAACATACAAGACAACTTGTCTTTTAGTAGTAAGTAAGCAAACAAAGGCTCCTAATTTAGGTACTTTTCAGAGGCGGTATAGTACCGAATATGATTAATTAGTATCATTTTTTCGATACTTTTCGATACATTTCTAAATAAAGGGGACCACAAAAAATTGCGTTATTGGCTTTATTTTAACAAAAAAATGTTACGGTACATTAAACATGTTTCTTATTGCAAGTTTGTCCTTAAATAAAATAGTGAACATACAAGACAACTTGTCTTTTATTAGTAAATAAGCAAACAAAGGCTCCTAATTTAGGTACTTTTCAGAGGCGGTATAGTACCGAATATGATTAATTAGTATCGCGGTACTATACTAATACTGGTATACTGTACAACCCTAATATATATATATATGTATATATATATATATATTAGTGTTGTCCCGATACCAATATATTGGTACTGGTACCAACATTTTTTCGATACGTTTCGATACATTTCTAAATAAAGGGGACCACAAAAAATTGCGTTATTGGCTTTATTTTAACAAAAAAATGTTACGGTATATTACACATGTTTCTTATTGCAAGTTTGTCCTTAAATAAAATAGTGAACATACAAGACAACGTGTCTTTTATTAGTATGTAAGCAAACATCCATCCATCCATCCATCCATCCATCTTCTTCTGCTTATCCGAGGTCGGGTCGCGGGGGCAAACAAAGGCTCCTAATTTAGGTACTTTTCAGAGGCGGTATAGTACCGAATATGATTAATTAGTATTGCGGTACTATACTAATACTGGTATACCGTACAACCTTAATATATATATATATATATATATATATATATATATATATATATATATATATATATATATATATATATATATATATATATATATATATATATATGTAAATGGCAGGAAAACAATGACTTTGACGCACCTGGGTGCAAACCCAATCCAGATGAGGGTTAACTATTCCAAAGTGTTCCACACAGCAGAGATTGGTGGAATGTTACAGGTGGAGCAGAATAGAAATCACCAACCCAATGATCCTTGCTGTTGGTGCTTTCATTTCATTTAAGAGGTAGAAAAAATATATATATAAAAAAACATTTGTTACTGCAGCTGAGCGCATCGGACGTTTTGTGCTGAGTTGGGTGAGTACTTATAAATCCATGACCAACACAGCGGCAGCGACACGGGCAGAGGACGAGGCAGCCTATACAGTACAGATGGCCTCAAGGACAATTAGCAGTAATGATTGGTTGCCACATAAATGAGAGGATTCCTATTTGCCACTGCACTTGCTGATAATCACGCACCAAATGCCGCTGACAACAACATGATTTAAAATGGGACCTGCGTCGCTTAAATATGCACACGCGCGCAGGAAGCAAAAAGTGTCTCTCGCCATTTAACAAAAAGGACGAAGGTGGAACTTTAAATCATACACAAAACACCTGACTATCACCAAGAATAAAGAGATTAGACAAATTGCACGGCCATCTAAAATATTATCTCTTCAATCATCCCTTCCTCCCCCCCCCCCAATTCCCTCTTCTGCGAGCGAGGCTGGCAAACAATCCCCTTGTTAGCAAACTGTTAAGACAGCCGCTCGGTACACAAATTGCGCTCGACCAGGCGAATTTGTTTTGCAAGGGTGACCTGTTTAATCATCTCATTTTCTTTGGCGGACATTTATTCATCTGGTTTCCACGGTTACAGGGAACATTAAGGGGCTACAGTAATAAGGCTGGAGAGTCAAACAGGTAATAAAAAAATTAACGCCATTTTCCAGCAGCCGAGGACAGTGGGTGAAATGAATCAAGGGAGAGAGGAGTGGAACAGAGGGGGGGAGTTCCAATATTGTCCAAACAATAAGCCTAAGCGGTTATTTTACTCTGTAGATCAAGGTGGTGCTGTTATGGACATGACACTTTGAGCGCAGAGCAGCAGATAAAGCCTTTAAAGCGGCCGTGCACCTTATTTTTTATTGTCATTTAGCGATTACATATCAGAACAATTAAAAGTTAGCCCGAGATATCTATTAACTTTGTTCTTTTTTTTATTTCTCCTGCGCTTCAAGGGGGAGGATCATTTGCGCCCCGTGGTAAAAGGCGACGTGTTAATATCATACATGACATTTAGAAGTCCCCACTGAGAAATGCTTCGACCTCCTCGTGGGTTTTGAATCCTGTTTTCTAATATTGTCTCGTGAACAACTGCGGGAGGTGGGCGGGCGGGGGGGGGAGGAACAGAACAAAAATAGACATGAGAATATGAAGTTTGGAGTATAAACTTCTTGCCAAATATAGAAAATTCCGGCACAATAGAGGAACAGGTGCAGAAATATTAAACGGGGGGCTGCGTATTGCCAAATAAGGCAGTGGGAAACGTCGCGCCACAATGTGATTTTCTCATCGCCACTTTCCAAACTGTCTCCAGGGCCGAGACAATACTTCACCACTGTTTTCCTCTTGAATAATAGACGAACAAGAGAAAACAAGTAAGGCATTTTATGCATTACTCATTTCCCCACTCCTTCTGAAACTATTTCTGATTGACAACATGTCTTTGGCACTCCTAAAATGTGCACAAATGTTTTCAACCGAACCCTTAATCATTTAAATCGTCTGGTTTAACCAGTATTTGGGCATTTTATGACTCTGCCAACACCTGTCCCTCACCCTTGTGGAAAAACAAAACGAAAATGACATTCTTTGTTTGGCCCGCCGCCTGTGTCGTGTTAACGCGCTCGCCTCGGAGGTCAGAGAGGGAAGCAAGACTGGACTGGAGACAATGAGTCTCGGGGGAGGGGAGGGCGACCCGGGCCGACACTCAGACACGCGCTCGCATGTCACCAGACAGTGTGCGCCACTTGCCTGGCAAAAAAACACTCAGTGCGGGTGATTCCGGCCACAGCCACTAGGGGGGCCACGTGATCGTTGCCTGGGCTTTTGTCGAGATTTGTTTCCTTTTATGTAGCTCTGTCACGTTTGTTGTCAAAGTTCAATAATAAGGTTGTTTGAATCAAATTAGGAATGTGTAACTGTGGCCACACCCCCTTGCAAAAAATGCAAAACGGTAGCGGCAAAGCAAGCATGGAACACTTCCCGGGTTCACTCAACACAGGTGTCTTTAAAGCTCACTTTTTGGCATTCACACATTTGGTAAAAATATGATGAATGCATTTGTGGCAGCGTCGGACAAATTTATGTTTAAGTTTACTTACAGCATAACTGTGGCGTGTTCAAGGAACCTTGATTCAAGTTCGAAACGGAGGCGTCACTAGTTTTTAAAAACAGGGAAGGCTTAACCCTGAGTGGATGCACTAATAATAATGTTATAATGATGTACATCAGTGTTTCTTGACCTTTGATGGGCCGCTAGCGCCCCCTAGAGAGCCATCAAAAAATATAGTTTTTTCAGCTGTGGTGCATATAAGCCTCAGCTGCAATACACTTTTCCACCACATGTGGCAGTAATGACAATCTCAAACCTGTTGAAGTCATAGAAAAGTTTCTTGAGCGCAAACATTACGACTAAAGTGGTGAAGCTGATTTTCATCCGCTTTTAAATGCAATTAACAGTTTATGTAAGAATAATTATTATTATTATTAATAATAATGAATTATATTATTAGTAATAATATTACATAATATTTATTATCAATTTAGTTAGAATGTATTTATTTTAGCACTGCATAATTGTTTTTCATCAGTTTTTATGAGAACCTTCTTTTTCACTATCTTTGATTAGTAATTATGTATTTTTGTAATCAGCTGGACCTAAGCCTTGGTAATAATCTTTGTGGTTAACACATGGTCTCATATCATTTGACAAGGTGTATTCTATTAAACGGTAAGTAGGTTGGATATAATTATTGAATAAGATTAAAATCAAGATAAAGATTACTTATTCAGTGTTATTATTTGGCCGGGGCCTGTTGTTGGGTCGCTAGCGCCCCCTAGAGAGACGTCAAAATGATTTTATTTTTTTCTCCTGTGGTCCATATGGGCCGCAGAAGTACTCAGTTGTAATACACTTTTCCACCACTTGTGGCAGTAATGACAATCTCAAACAAACAGAAGTCTGGAGCTTAAGTCATGGAAAAGTTTAAGCGCAAAAAATATGACTAAAGTGGTGAAGCTGATTTTCATTTGCATTTAAATGTAATTACCAGTTTATGTAAGAAACATTCTCATTATTATTATTAACAATAATATTATATAATGTTATTATTATCAATTTAGTTAGAATGTATTTATTTTAGCAGTGCGTAATTGTTTTTAATCAGTTTTTATGAGTACCTTAATTTTCACTATCTTTGATTAGTATTTATGTATTTTTGTAATCAGCTGGACCTTAGCCTTGGTAATAATCTTTGTGGTTAACACACGGTCTCATATCATTTGACAAGGTGTATTCTATTAAACTGTAAGTAAGTTAGATATAATTATTGAATAAGATTAAAATCAAGATAAAGATTACTTATTCAGTGTTAATATTTGGTCGGGGGCCCGTTGTTGGGCCGCTAGCGCCCCCTAGAGAGCCGTCAAAAAATATAGTTTTTTTTCAGCTGTGGTCCATATGGGCCGCAGAAGTACTCAGTTGTAATACACTTTTCCACCACTTGTGGCAGTAATGACAATCTCAAACAAACAGAAGTCTGGAGCTTAGGCCCCGGAAATATTTCTCGAGCGCCAAAATTACGACTAAATTGGTGAAGATGATTTTCATTCGCCTTTAAATTTAATTACCAGTTTATGAAAGAAACACTATCATCGCTGTTATTATAATAATAATATTACATACTGACAAGCGGTAGAAAATGGATGGATGGATGGAATATTATTTAGTTGGAATGTATTCTAGCACTGCGTTTTTCATCAGTTTTTATGAGTCCCTTCTTTTTCACTATCTTTGATTAGTATTTATGTATTTTGATAATCAGCTGGACCTAAGCCTTGGTAATAATCTTTGAGGTTAACACATGGTCTCATATCATTTGACAAGGTGTATTCTATTAAACTGTAAGTAAGTTTGATATCAATCAATCAATGTTTATTCATATAGCCCTAAATCACAAGTGTCTCAAAGGGCTGCACAAGCCACAACGACATATAATTATTGAATAAGATTAAAATCAAGATAAAGATTACTTATTCAGTGTTAATATTTGGTCGGGGGCCCATTGTTGGGCCGCTAGCGCCCCCTAGAGAGCCGTCAAAAAATATAGTTTTTTTCAGCTGTGGTCCATATGGGCCGCCGAAGTCCTCAGTTGTAATACACTTTTCCACCACTTGTGGCAGTAATGACAATCTCAAACAAACAGAAGTCTGGAGCTCAAGCCCCGGAAATATTTCTTGAGCGCCAAAATTACGACTAAATTGGTGAAGATGATTTTCATTCGCCTTTAAATTTAATTAGCAGTTTATGTAAGAAACATTATCATCACTATTATTATTAATAATAATATTACACACTGACAAGTGGTAGAAAATGGATGGATGGATGGAATGTTATTTTCTATCAATTTAGTTAGAATGTATTTATTTTAGCACTGCGTAATTGTTTTCAATCAGTTTTTATGAGTCCCTTCTTTTTCACAATCTTTGATTAGTATTTATGTATTTTTGTAATCAGCTGGACCTTAGCCTTGGTAATAATCTTTGAGGTTAACACACGGTCTCAGATCATTTGACAAGGTGTATTCTATTAAACTGTAAGTAAGTTAGATATCAATCAATCAATCAATCAATGTTTATTTATATAGCCCTAAATCACAAGTGTCTCAAAGGGCTGCACAAGCCACAACGACATATAATTATTGAATAAGATTAAAATCAAGATAAAGATTACTTATTCAGTGTTAATATTTGGTCGGGGGCCCATTGTTGGGCCGCTAGCGCCCCCTAGAGAGCCGTCAAAAAATATAGTTTTTTTTCAGCTGTGGTCCATATGGGCTGCCAAAGTACTCAGTTGTAATACACTTTTCCACCACTTGTGGCAGTAATGACAATCTCAAACAAACAGAAGTCTGGAACTTAAGCCCCGGAAATATTTCTCGAGCGCCAAAATTACGACTAAATTGGTGAAGATGATTTTCATTCGCCTTTAAATTTAATTAACAGTTGATGTAAGAAACATTATCATCGCTATTATTATTAATAATAATATTACATACTGACAAGCGGTAGAAAATGGATGGATGGATGGAATGTTATTTATTATCAATTTAGTTAGAATGTATTTATTTTAGCACTGCATAATTGTTTTCAATCAGTTTTTATGACTCCCTTCTTTTTCACTATTTTTGATTAGTAATTATGTATTTTTGTAATCAGCTGGACCTTAGCCTTGGTAATAATCTTTGAGGTTAACACAGCGTCTCATATCATTTGACAAGGTGTATTCTATTAAACTGTAAGTAAGATAGATATAATTATTGAATAAGATTAAAATCAAGATAAAGATTACTTATTACTGTAGTGGAAAAGTTAGGCCCTGGGGTCAAAAAGGTTAAGAACCCCTGATGTACATAATAAGCTCTACTTTGCACTATGGCATCAAAGGAAACTTGCACATTTACACCTGTTTTAAAAAGCTAGTGTCAAACCAAATTAAGTCGATGACTTGTTTTTTTTAGCACATGTAAAAAGGTTTAGGGTGGTTTGGAGTGGGGGCCTTTTTCAGGAGTCTAATGAAAATAATATATACCGTATTTTTCGGAGTATAAGTCGCACCTGCCGAAAATGCATAATAAAGAAGGAACAAAACATTTATAAAACGCACTGGAACCCGGCCAAACTATGAAAAAAACTGCGACTTATATCCGAAAAATACGGTAATTGATATCAAAGATCAAAACGGAGCCACAAAAAAAAAAAAGATTTAGGGTCCCACAAAGCCTAGGGCCGGCCCAGGGCACTTCATGGAATGAACTCTGTGTAAAATCCCCACAGGAAAACACAGAATGGACAGCGGATAAAAAGAAAAAAAAAGAAAAAAGCTTAGCTGCACGGCCAACTGTTCTTCTAACAGCCTCTTAACAGGTGTAGGCTCCATAACCATGTAATCCTATCAAGTTACCCACTCAAAAAAAAAAGGAAAGAAATACAGCAAACTCCTGCTCCTTTCGCTCTCTCCTGTTCCTCCATCTTCGCCTTGGCAGAGACAAAAATGAGCAGCTGGCCTTCAGATGTAGCGCGCACCGAGCGGAGGAATCGCTGCTGACCTCAATGTCACCGTGAAGCACGAGCAGGGTGGGGGGGGAACCTGAAGTGGAGGGCGAGTGTTTAGACCTTCCTGTTTGCAGTCAATTACGGATGAGGACGGGGCTACTGGCCGCGCAACTCAGCAGAACAAACATTTTCTCACTTCCAGCGCAGAGGGGGGAACAAAAAAAGCTCCCGTGTTAAAACAAGTTCATTAGAAACAAAGCCGAGTACTTTAAAAAAAATTCAAGATTATGAATAAAATGACTAAAAGTGAGGCTTGCGCAGATAAGAGGAGGTCAGGTGATGAAAGTCCCATCCTTCGCATCAAAGTTGCACATTCCTCGACAGCGAGCGTACGCGCGCTGGCCGCCCCGGTTTGCACCTTAAAGACCCCACTGCCACGTTTAAAAGGATTAGTCACCACATTTTGTGCCGGCTTAATCTCTCTTTCAGCCGCCCCTAATAAGTGCGCCTCGATAAGCGGAGCATGCAAATTCATTCATGGCCGGTGGAGACCGCGCTTTCAGGCAAACACGGCAAAGTCTTCCACTCCGCTAATTACCTCTTCAATTTCCCTTTTGCCCTCTTATACAGCATATCAGTGACTGGAGATTGTTCCTCTTTCTTTGCCTCCGATGAAATATGAATTTTGCATGTAAGATTAGCGGATAGACACGAGTTACCGGAAGCTTTTTCTTTTTTTTCTTCTTAAAAGTATGAAAATAATATTCCCTCTTTTTTTGTTTGTTTATTTTACAAAATCCCTTTTTCCAATTCATCAAAATGTAGTCTTTTTAAAGGCATTATATTAAAACCAGTGCAGTAAAATAATACTTTTTTTAAAATCAGATTAATCACATGTTTGAAATGTGATTAATCCTGATTAATCACAGGTTATTACTTGGTTCCAAAAAAAAAAAAAAAAATGTTATTTAATTTTTAACATTTTACTTGAATGCATGTAATTTTTGTTTTGCAGTCCAGTTAGGAAAAAAAGATGAAAGATTAGGGGATGGATGTTTGTTACCAGATGCTTTTTTAAGAGTATAAAAACTTTTTTTTTTGTACTAAATAATGCATGAAGACACTTTCTGAATTCTATAAATGTAATTGTTTAACCCATTGTAATAAAAATAGTGCTGTCAATTACCATTTTTTATTCATCCAATTAGTCACACAGTTGAAATTGGATTAATCATGATTAGAGATTTATCGGCCGATAAATGCTTTAAAATGTAATATCGGAAATTATCGGTATCGGTTTTTTTTTATTATCGGTATCGTTTTTTTAATTTTTTTATTATTAAATCGACATAAACACAAGATACACTTACAATTAGTGCACCAACCCAAAAAACCTCCCTCCCCCATTTACACTCATTCACACTCATTCACACAAAAGGGTTGTTTCTTTTTGTTATTAATATTCTGGTTCCTACATTATATATCAATATATATCAATACAGTCTGCAAGGGATACAGTCCGTAAGCACACATGATTGTGCATGCTGCTGGTCCACTAATAGTACTAACCTTTAACAGTTAATTTTACTCATTTTCATTAATTACTAGTTTCTATGTAACTGTTTTTTATATTGTTTTACTTTCTTTTTCATTCAAGAAAATGTTTTTAATTTATTTATCTTATTTTATTTTATTAATTTTTTTAAAAAGTACCTTATTTTCACCATACCTGGTTGTCCAAATTAGGCATAATAATGTGTTAATTCCACGACTGTATATATCGGTATCGGTTGATATCGGTATCGGTAATTAAAGAGTTGGACGATATCGGAATATCGGATATCGGCAAAAAGCCATTAATCATGATTAATCACAGGTTATTACTTGTTTGCGTAATGTAAATTAAACTGGGGGGGGGGGGGGGATACCTCCAAATTAGGACACAAATGCAATTTCATAATCAGAATGTCATACAGGAAACATTTTTAAACATTTTATATTAACGCACACATTTTTTTTTCCAAAGTCGGAGTCTCTTCATTCATCTTTGCATTGACCTAATCACTGATCGTATAACAACACACACCTTTCAGGTAACCATCAGAAAAATAAACAGTGTATTTAACATATACATAACTAATGCGATTATTTTTTAATTTTGACAGCCCTAATCAAAACACATGATTTGTGCTAAAAAGGCATACAATTAAAAAATAAAAATAAAAATAGATACCATTGTGCAACCTGTTTATCATTCCGTAATATTTCTTCCAGGAGTATTAATTAGACCATTACTCCAGATTGGTGACAAGGAGCTTTGAGGTTTTAATTAGGTGCCGGCCTTTGCATGAGTGCACAGCCATGAAGAAAGGGGGTGTTGATGCTACTTGCCTTACTCGTGGCCCATATCAAGTAGCCGCCAACACTTGGACTACCCTTGCAAGACTACAGGACAGCCCACGTGCATCTGGACTTTATTCCGACGTTTGATCTCACGTGTTTCCTCTGTCTTTCTCGTTTGAAAAAAAAAAAAAAAAAAAGGCCAGTTGGTGTGATTTGGGTATTAAAAGATGGGGGGTAAGGTAATTATGGTGCGGGGTGTCTGATGACTAGGCACATGTTCCATCAGGACTCAGCTGTCCCTCTCTTTCTGCCCGCTCTAACACACACACACACACACACACACACACACACACACACACACACACACACACACACACACACACACACACACACACACAACTACTCCCTCCCCTTGTCTCCCGTGTTCCCCCTCTCTTCTCCCATTGCTGCTCTGCTGAAACCAGGCAACACACACACACACAGCTGCGCGTTACATCAATCAAACACACTATAAAACTTACAAAACATATAACTTCTGTATTTTACAATTAATTCCTAATGCAGTCCCTCTCTTTGAGCCCAAAAATATATATTCTAATAATTACTTCAAATGCATCTAGAAAGATGAAATATATAAAACTTTTTGAAATGCAAGGACAATACAGGAATATTGTATCTTATTTAATGTAATGCAAATAAATAATACATTTTTTTTTTTTGTTTGTTTCCATCTTGCATCACATAATCACGCCCTAATTTAAGAATGTATTTAGCAGTGATTTGAAGAATAACACAAGATGTTTGTTGAAGGCTAAATGTTTTTAGCGGTTGACAGGGGCAATGCTAATCACCTGGTTGCCGAGGCGCACCGTGCACTGGCAAGGCTCCTCACAGAATACAAGGAACCCCCAGGAGAAATCGGCTTGAAAGAGGTTAAAGACAATGACTCACTTTTTTTTTTTTTTTTCCTCCCTTCCAAATGTCTGCCTGTTAAATTTATTTCAAAACTCTGTTAATCTGCTGTACACAACATTCCCATTAGCATAGCCCAGCCCCCAATAAAAAAAAAAAAAAAAAAAAAAAAAAAAATCTGGCTAGTTTAATTAAAAAATGTAAATTTACTGTCATCGGAGGAGCAGGAGAAATAGGAGCACAACAGCATATTTTATTGCTTAAGACATCAAAATGATTCAGGTTATGGCTAAATTGTGATATAAGGTTATTGGGGCCCGTCAGACCTCGACTTGTTTTCCTCCCTCGTTTCATCCCCGTTTTGTGGAAGGCTATAAAAGATGGAGAGGGCCACAAAGGGTTAATGAGACAACTCCACGAGGGTGAAGGCAATCAAAATTATGACTCATAAGGGGGACGAGCGGGGGGGGGATTGGGGGGGGACACATCTTCCATGCAGGCAAAAAGTTTAAAATTAGGGTGTGTTGTGATAAGAGCGACATGTTGGACTAAAAGTGGCCGCGCATGACGGACGTGTCCACGAGTCTGAGTCTCGCACGAGTTTGTGGTCACGGCCTGAAACGCAACATCAACACTGCTCTTTAGAATCTCTTTAATTTCTTCTTCGTGACAAGCGGAAGTGTGTTTGTGATGGGGAGGGGAAAAAAAACAAAAAACTAACAGAGAGAGTTCATGATTGTCGTATAAACATTTTTTAAAGACAGCTTGGGTAAAATGTTCACTGGCTTAAAAAAATTGCATGATAATAATTCAACATCTGAACTGTTTTTTTTCTGTAGTCTATAACATGTATTATTCAGTGTATAAACAGTATAGTGTTTACATATAGTTAGAATGTACAATTTACTTTTTTAAACAGCAAATATAAAACCGAAAGTTCTGTAAAAACGTATAAATGGGGTATGGTCTGAAATAAGGGAATATATACAGTAGACTACTCCACACACACACACACACACACACACACACACACACCCACATACACTAGTCAGTGAACGCCAACAGAAAACACACCCGTATAAACATAACACTCACAGACAAAACAGAAAGAAGTAAATGTTACTGTGGTATATAAGTTATGAGCATGAGTCCTTCTCGAAAGTAGAAAGTCCAGTCCCACCCAGTAGCTTTAATTCACACAAAATAGGGCAACAAGTTCATCCCCTAAACTACTTAACCAAAAGGCTGTCTATAAATGAGACTTTTATTAAATGAACAGCATTTTTGCCACAGTGCCATTCGCACACACACCACCACACAAAAAACCCCACTCCATATTTTAAAATAAAAGTCGTTTTTTTAGTTTGAGCGTCGATGCACGGAACACATGCCACTCCGAATTATACCTGGAAAGGTGGTCGTGTTTCTACCCTTCGCCATTTACATGTGTGGCAACAAAACAGTTTGTTTGCTTTGTCCCCTTGGCAACAAATCCTCAGGCCATTCATTGTATCCTAATGGCATTGTCAGTGCCTCTGTGGGGAAAACCAACACCTGTATTTGTACAGTAAAATATGCTGGCCTGCACATAAAAAAACTGACATTTTATGAAGGGAGGAGTTGGAATTATAAAAAAAAAAAAAAAAGATAAAAATACAAGTTACAAGAGTTGTGCTACAGAAAATGAAAGTAGTCTTGTGAACTTTCAGCACATGTGTGCTGCACGAGTGAAAAGAGGCGATCGTATTTGATATTGCAGTCACCTTTGGGCAGCTGTAAATACGGGTGTTCATATACATATATATATACATATAGATCTATCTATATGGGTGCATTTGCTGGCACATACTATCGCTTAAAACTAGATAAGGGCACACCTTTAACTGTCTTTAAATGTGACAACAACAACAACAAAAAAAACATACCTGACAAAGTGAGGGGGGGAAAAAAAAAAGTACTCACCATATTCAGGGAAGTCGAAGTTAAATCCTCTCAGACATGTAACTTTCATAATACTGCTCAACTCTGTTGGAAAGTCATTCAAATGTTGCTCAGTGGAGGGGCAGAGAACGCGGAAAAGTGACTATAAGAAAAAAAAGAGGGAAAAAAAAAAGGGCTTCCTTCAATCATGCACTAAACTCCTTGACATGTAATCTGTCAATAGTTTGTTGCTGAGATAATGCCGGCTGCCACGAGCAGATTTGATTGGCAGCTTCGGGTCTGGCCCCTCCTTCCCGTGGCTTGACAGTAGGGGGGAGGTAGGTGAGAGAATATGGAGCCTCCCCCTTCCCTCCTCTCTCTCTCTCTCTCTCTCTCTCTGCCTCTCTCTCGCCCTCTGCTTTGCTTCCATGCACACACCACAGACCAAGCTGCTGGTGATGTTGTCTCAATAGGCTGATAGGAAATTATGGCAGAGGAGCCCCCTGCACTCCTTTTTTTTTTTTTTTTTTTCTTCTTTCTTTTTACTCCCTCCCTCAGTGGGCTGGCCTTTTCCATCCCTGTAGTTTTCTAGCCTTTCAACTCTCTCGGGGAGGAGCCTGTGCTGGCTCCATTCAAATGAGGGGAGCGAGACACACCTATTAATGCAGTGTTTTTCAACCCTTTTTTGAGCCAAGGCACATTTTTTTTTGGCGTTGAAAAAATCCAAAGGCACACCACCAGCAGAAATCGTTAAAAGGCGAAACTCAGTTGACAGTAAAAAGTCGTCGTCGCAATTGTTGGATATGACTTTAAAGCATAACCAAGCCTGCATCAATATAGCTCTTGTCTCAAAGTAGGTGTACTGTCACCACCTGTCACATCACACCCTGACTTATTTTGACTTTTTTGATTTTTTCCTGTGTGTAGTGTTTTACTTCTTGTCTTGCGCTCCTATTTTGGTGGCTTTTTCTCTTTTTTTGGTATTTTCCTGTAGCAGATTCATGTCTACTTTTGAGCGATATTTACCGCTTCTACTTTGTTTTTGCAATCAAGAATATTTCAGTTGTTTTTATCCTTCTTTGTGTTGATTGTCATGTCATGTTCGGATGTACATTGTGGACGCCGTCTCTGCTCCACAGTAAGTCTTTGCTGTCGTCCAGCATTCTGTTTTTGTGTACTTTGTAGCCAGTTCAGTTTTAGTTTTGTTCTGCATAGCCTTCCCTAAGCTTCAATGCCTTTTCTTAGCGGCACTCACCTTTTGTTTATTTTTGGTTTAAGCATTAGACATCTTTTTACCTGCACCCTGCCTCCCGCTGTTTCCGACATCTACAAAGCAATTAGCTACCGGCTGCCACCTACTGATATGGAAGAGTATTACATGGTTACTCTGCCGAGCTCTAAACCAGTGTTTTTCAACCTTTTTAGAGCCAAGGCACATTTTTTGCGTTGAAAAAATCCGGAGGCACACCACCAGCAGAAATTATTTAAAAAAAACGAAACTCAGTTGACAATAAAAAGTCGTTGTCGCAATTGTTGGATATGACTTTAAAGCATTACCAAGCATGCATCAATATAGCTCTTGTCTCAAAGTAGGTGTACTGTCACCACCTGTCACATCACACCCTGACTTATTTTGACTTTTTTTATTTATTCCTGTGTGTAGTGTTTTACTTCTTGTCTTGCGCTCATATTTTGGTGGCTTTTTCTCTTTTTTTGGTATTTTTCTGTAGCAGATTCATGTCTTCTTTTGAGCGATATTTACCGCATCTACTTTGTTTTAGCAATCAAGAATATTTCAGTTGTTTTTATCCTTCTTTGTGTTGATTGTCATGTCATGTTCGGATGTACATTGTGGACGCTGTCTTTGCTCCACAGTAAGTCTCTGCTGTCGTCCAGCATTCTGTTTTTGTTTACTTTGTAGCCAGTTCAGATACAGAAATGCAGATACTTTTTCTTATGCCTTCTGATCTCGCTCTCTCGCTCTTTCTCTCTGCCCACTACTTGCTGTCCATATCCTACCAAGTCAGACCTACTCTGTTCCAATATCCATTTATCTGTTCTCAATTGTTGATGACTGATGATAACAACCAAACCGAACCCCCCCCCCCCCCCCCCCCATCCCCCGCCCCCCTCCACACCCTGGATTGTAAATAATGTAAATAATTCAATGTGATGATCTTGTTTGATGACTTTATTATGATGATAGTATATATCTGATAGTATATATCTGTATCATGAATCAATTTAGGGTTGAAAAGTGGACCCCGACTTAAACAAGTTGAAAAACTTATTCGGGTGTTACCATTTAGTGGTCAATTGTACGGAATATGTACTTCACTGTGCAACCTACTAATAAAAGTCTCAATCAATCAATCAATTCAGTTTTAGTTTTGTTCTGCATAGCCTTCCCTAAGCTTCAATGCCTTTTCTTAGTGGCACTCACCTTTTGTTTATTTTTGGTTTAAGCATTAGACACCTTTTTACCTGCACCCTGCCTCCCGCTGTTTCCGACATCTACAAAGCAATTAGCTCCCGGCTACCACCTACTGATATGGAAGAGTATTACATGGTTACTCTGCCAAGCTCTAGACAACAACACATAATTTGCAGACTATAATTACTGGTTTGAAAAAAATATTTTTAACCCAAAATAGGTGAAATTAGATAATCTCCCACGGCACACCAGACTGTATCTCACGGCACACTATTGTGCCGCGGCACAGTGGTTGAAAAACACTGTATTAATGCATCAGCAACACTGCACTAAAGTGTGTGGAATCAAATCAAACTTCACTTCCAGTACGTAAAAGGGAGTTTTGACTATATAAAATGTCACCTTAAATAATAAAAGCATGTAGTGATCAATTTCATTTTTAGCTTAAATTTGTATTTTGATGAAACTCTGCCTTGTAATAAGGAGGAATCAATGTCATCACTTTATATTGTTGGACCAGGCAGGACACTTGTCATGCTGGCACGATGCTAGTACTTGGCAGGTTTGCATGCTTGATCATTTCAATACCCACACTCTTTTAGCACAAACACTTGGCTTTTTGGAAGCTAAAAACAAATTCAACACTTACACCGACTATTTAGCAAGATGATTACACTTGGCAACTGTAGGGGGAGTCGTTGGGTGAACAAAACAATTGTTATTTACCTCTACACTGCAAAAAGTGAAATCTAAGTAAGATTACATATCTCAAATAAATTCTATCCCCTCTTGCTCTGGCCCGGCTGCACCAAATGATAATATAAATAAATGTAATAAAGTCAAATACAAATAAGGCAACAAGAGAAGTATCCTACACTTCTCTTTTGTAAAGTCAATCTGAACAGCCAATATGGGCATCTACATCAACTATATGATTTGCCTGAGAAGCTGGACAGGACAAAAAAAAAAAAAATCTGAAATAAAGGAGATATTTGCTTATTTTCTGTCTGATAAGATAGATCTTCTCACTAAGCAGATTTTATGTTAGAGTGTTTTACTTGTTTTAAGGGTTTTGGTCCTAAATAATATCAGTAAGATATTACAGCTTGTTGACATGACTTGACTTTATTAATTCATGCTGAACTTTTCTGAGATTTGATGACCTATATTGAGTAAAACATGCTTGAAACTATAATATCAACTGTTGCAAAGCTGTGTCATCAACACTCACAAGTATAAAACTACTTTTTTAAAGTAATAATTTGTTATTTCAAGCATGAAAAAAACTCATATAGTGTAGTACAGTTGGCACAGTACAGTAAACTGACAGTTAATATTTAAACATTTAACATTTCAAACAATTTTGAACAGAAATAGTTCATGCACATTAAGATAAATTCCTCAAAATTACAATTAAAAAATGTTTGGCCGGGCTGTATATATGCACACTAATTGACTGAAAAAGCACGCACTTGGTGCGATGATGTCATGTTATCGATGGAAAAATGCATTTTTAGACAATATGATTTGCCTGAGTGGCTAGGAATCCCCGAGAGTAACAAGCGGTTTCCTTGTTGCTTTTCCATTAAGAACAATAAATCAGTTTTTAGTATAAGTTTGCTGGTTTCAAGAAATGTAATGCCGAGCGCATATCATTATGTCAAGATAATGGCACTAGCATTTACTTAATCTAAGAATATTTTTCGACATATTGAGCAAAAAGGTCTCTTTTTTTTTCTACCAAGAAAAGTGCACTTGTTCTTAGTGAGAATATACTTATTTTAAGGTATTTTTGGGTTCATTAAGGTTAGCTAATTTTACTTGTTTTGGAAAGTCTTGACAAGCCAAATGTTCTTGTTCTATTGGCAGATAATTTTGCTTAGTTCAAATAAAATACCCCTCATTTTTTAATTTTTTTTTCTTGTTTTTGAACACTGACTTTTTGCAGTGTACCTTAAGAGGTACTGTACATTTGAAAGAAAACACTCTTGATATATTTTTTTTTTATTACTGGGTGTGTGCTGTCCTTAAATCACCACATGTTGACAGAAAAGATCACATTTGTGCACTTTTAGCTTAAAGCAATTAAATTCCAAACGTCCCACAAAAAGAGTTCCCATGTCATACAAAACCTTCCCTTAGAACTTTTTTTTTTTTTTTATCTCAGCGCCTCCCTCTGATAAGCTATCAGTTTTCGTTGTAATTTCAGGTGAAATGATAAACGCCGGCCGTTACCAGGTGACAATGAATACTTTATAAGTCAAACCCCTTATTTGCCTGGCAGTTTCTTCCGCACTGGCATGCAAAATGCCTCTGGACCAGTTGTACATAATACCCATACACTGTAAACACGGCTTGGTATAAAGAATGCAGAGTTTAAAATTATAAGATAAGATAATACTAAAGTCTAGAATCTGACATGTGGCTGGATACTCCAGTATTTTATAAAGGTAGTGTCTAACCAACATTTACTGGAGGCAGAAAAGAGGAAATGGACAAGTTTATGACTGTGAACCAGCATGCAATGAAACACCGTGCTGGCTTCAGTTCCTGAGTGCTGTCAGCAAAAAACCCAAGTATGTACATAAAACAGGTTTTGGTTGAATTCTAAAAAAATTATTACTAATCTAGGTTCATTAAAGACAAAACGGTTGACAAAAAATATATAATGCTTACTTGCTTCACTACTATCATTAAATATAGTACAGCGGTACTTCATCTTTCAAGTGTACCACCATATCAATTTTTTGAGACACAAGCAGTCTCTAGGGCAATTTTTTTGCCCTAAATTGCAAGCAACAATTTGAGTAACAAGCCAGCTTGAGATACCCCCCAGGCTGTTATAGGCCTACTGAAACCCACTACTACCGACCACGCAGTCTGATAGTTTATATATCAATGATGAAATCTTAACATTGCAACACATGCCAATACGCTTAGCTTACTAAAGTGCAATTTTAAATTTTGCGCGAAATATCCTGCTGAAAACGTCTTGGTATGATGACGTCTGCGCGTGACGACAGAGGACATTTTGGGACAGCATGGTGGCCAGCTATTAAGTCGTCTGTTTTCATCGCAAAATTCCACAGTATTCTGGACATCTGTGTTGGTGAATCTTTTGCAATTTGTTCAATGAACAATGGAGACAGCAAAGAAGAAAGCTGTAGGTGGGAAGCAGTGTATTGCGGCACCCCCGCCGTAGAATGCACCCCCTGACTGGTGTGCCGAATAACACAGCCGGTGTTTCATTGTTTACATTCCCGAAAGATGACAGTCAAGCTTTACCATTGGCCTGTGGAGAACTGGGACAACCGAGACTCTTACCAGGAGGACTTTGAGTTGGATGCGCAGACACGGTACCGTGAGTACGCATGCAGCTGCGGCTTCCAAACATGTGATCGCTTGCCCATGCGTGCGTGCCGCTATGTGCATGTCACGTACGTAACTTTGGGGACTTTGGGGAAATATATGTGCTGTATGAATTTTGGGGAGGTGAACGGTACTTTGGGCTGTGGGATTGAGTGTGTTGTGCAGGTGTTTGAGTTGTATTGGCGGGTTATATGGACGGGAGGGGGGAGGTGTTTGTTATGCGGGATTAATTTGTGGCATATTAAATATAAGCCTGGTTGTGTTGTGGCTAATAGAGTATATATATGTCTTGTGTTTATTTACTGTTTAAGTAATTCCCAGCTGAATATCAGGTCCCACCCGCCTCTCACAGTATCTTCCCTATCTGAATCGCTCCCACTGCCCTCTAGTCCTCCACGAATCTTTCATCCTCGCTCAAATTAATGGGGAAATCGTCGCTTTCTCGGTCCAAATCGCTCTCGCTGCTGGTGGCCATGATTGTAAACAATATGCGGATGTGAGGAGCTCCACAACCTGTGACGTCACGCTACTCGTCTGCTACTTCCGGTACAGGCAAGGCTTATTTATCAGCGACCAAAAGTTGCGAACTTTATCGTCGATGTTCTCTACTAATTCCTTTCAGCAAAAATATGGCAATATCGCGAAATGATCAAGTATGACACATAGAATGGACCTGCTATCCCCGTTTGAATAAGAACATCACATTTCAGTAGGCCTTTAAGTCTATAGCACTTTATTGGATCAGGCTTGCTCTTGTTTTTATGCATATTTGAAATAAAAATATATCAATCAATCAATCAATCAATTGTTGGTGTACCATTGCAACAATACATTTCGTAACATCTGCCCGTCATGTGGTATCTCACTTAAAAATAATTAGCTAATAGCTGGACAGACAACACTTTTTTTTCCCCAACCATGGGGCTGAAGAAAGTGAGAGTGATGGACAGTGCTGTAAATAAGCAAATATTATTCAATGAATTAAATAAATAGTAGGACAACATAACGGGTATAAGTACGAGCACAACACTGCACCATACTGTAGGGTATAACGCCAGCCAAGAGCGTTAAGGTGAAGAAAGCATGGCGAACAGGACAAAAATCAGCTCAATTCGAATGCCCCTCCTCCACCCTTGTTTTTGCCCTCCATCCTTGGTTTTGCGTGGTCACGTTAATCAAGAGGCATTCGAATTATCCGCCAGTTAGGGGGAAGGGCGACGTACCTTCCGACACTATCGAGTGCAAGGAGAACGATGGCAGATCAGGAAACCAGAGAAGCGTAGAAATGTAAGTAATAAGCGCGATTAAGGTTTTTCATAATAATGACTCCAGTGGTTTTAGTCAGACTTCAAACCTTAGCCACTGCACGTAAATATTGGCTTCAAACACAAATACAAAATGAAATACATTTTAGATACCGCGAGCTGATGCGCCAGCACTTGCATACTTCGCCAAAAACGTTGTCTTCTAAACGGTCTTCTTCTTGATAAAGACAGGCGAAAGAAAATAAGAAGATCACAAGCAAAGCTGAACATCGCGTGTGACACAATCTTGAAAATAAACATTTGTCGCATCCGCCTTACGTCACTGCCGGCAAACAGTAGGGATGTCCGATAATGGCTTTTTGCCGATATCCGATATTCCGATATTGTCCAACTCTTTAATTACCAATACCAATATCAACCGATACCGATATATACAGTCATGGAATTAACACATTATTATGCCTTATTTGGACAACCAGGTATGGTGAAGATAAGGTACTTTAAAAAAATAAATAAATAAATAAAATAATATAAATAAATTAAAAACATTTTCTTGAATAAAAAATAAAGTAAAACAATATAAAAACAGTGACATAGAAACTAGTAATGAATGAAAATGAGTAAAATTAACTGTTAAAGGTTAGTACTATTAGTGGACCAGCAGCACGCACAATCATGTGTGCTTACGGACTGTATCCCTTGCAGACTGTATTGATATATATTGATATATAATGTAGGAACCAGAATATTAATAACAGAAAGAAACAACCCTTTTGTGTGAATGAGTGTGAATTAGTATAAATGGGGGAGGGAGATTTTTTGGGTTGGTGCACTAATTGTAAGTGCATCTTGTGTTTTTTATGTTGATTTTATTAAAAAGAGAAACAACAACAAAAAAAACCAGATACCGATAATTAAAAAAAAAAAACGATACCGATAATTTCCGATATTACATTTTAAAGCATTTAAACGTCCGTATGCATAGGGCGTATTTGCAATTATTCGCCATCGCACTAGATGCTAGAGCCAAGAGGGACAGTCAAGTGTTGGGTGGGATCATTCAAATTCAGCCTAAGTCTACTCTTCAAGGAAAATGCTGTACATTACATAAATTAGGCATGATTGGGATGAACGCCTGATCAGAGACCAAGCACTGCTTTGTTATTTGACTTGTCACAGATTAGCCATAACCAACACCATGTTCAAGCATAGGAGTGTTCATGCAGGCTCCTGGAACCAGGAGACCCTGGGCCGCAGTCTGATAATATACATGGAGGTTGTGTTTTCAAACTTTAGGCCCCAAGTCTTGGACACTCCGATTAAAATAAGTTTGGAGCTGTCAACGGATCACCCCCTGGTGGTGAGTTAGTTGAGATGCTTATCAGACCGAGCAGGCCCAAACACATTTTAAAGGGTCTGCTCGGATCGTCTGGCAGAGTCTCATGTCAGAATGATTATCACTTTCGGAAGAAATGTTCTGAGGGAGGTAGCGGACATTGAGTCAGAGTGGAGGGTTAAGTGTCTATTGTCGAGGTGGCCGCAAGGTGGTTGGCTCCTGTAGATGCGGAAAGCCAGGACTCGCTGGTGTCCATGAGGAATTCTGTTAAGCCGAAGGAGTCCCAATTGACATTTTTGGTCCATGGAACAGGCAAAGTGGTGTGCAGCTTTTGCTGTTGCCGAAGTGAAAAGTTGGACAGGAATTTGGGCAAGCCATAAAAAAAATGACTTCCAGACGCTTCGAAGAGATTCTGGACCACCATCAGCTGTCTCAGGAAGGAGAAGCAGGGCACTGTGAACATAGCATATAGTGGGGATGGTGTGCTGCTGACTTCGACTTGGGATCTGTGGACCAGTGGAAGGAATACTGCAAAAATCTCCGAAATCAAACAGACATGTCTTCCTATGAGGAAGCAGTGGCTGGATACTTTACGGTGGGCTTCAGTCAAAAAGCTCCTTGATGGCAGGGCACTAGGGATGGATGAAATCTGTCTAGAGTTCCTTAAGACCTTGGATGCTGTGGAGCTGTCTTTGTTGACAAGACTCTGGAGCATTGCGTGGACATTTGGGGCGGCACCTCTAAATTGGCAAACGGGGCTGGTGGTTCCCCTTTTTATGAAGGGTGTGTGTTCCAACTATCGTGTGATCACATGAATCAGACTTCCTTGTAAGGTCTATTTAGGGATACTGGAGAAGAGGGTTCACCAGATAGTTGACCCTCGGATTCAGAAGGAGCACAGTAGGTTTGTCCTGGTTGTGTAACAGTTTACCAGCTCTATACTCTTGGCAGGGTCTTTGAAGGTACATGGGAGTTTGCCAACCAGTCTACATTCATTTTGTGGACTCGGGGAAGATATTTGACCATGTCACTTGGGAAATTTGGGAAGAGTGGTACAGGAGTATGTGGTATCGGACTGCTTAATTTAGGTCTTTTGCTCCTTGAACAACCATAGTCAGAGCTTGAGCCACATTGCCAGCAGTAAGTCAGATCTGTTTTCAGTGAGAGTTAGACATATACAGTGCTGAACTTTGTCACCGATTCTGTTCATAACTTTTATGGACAGAATTTCTAGGGACAGTCAAAAGAATACGGCTTGGTGGCTGAAGGATTAAGTCGCTGTTTTTGGCAGATCCTGTGGTCTGTCTGGCTTCATCTGGCCATGATCTTCAAATTTTATTGGATCGGTTTGCAGCTGAGGGTGGAACGATGAGAATGATACTCAGCACCTCCAAGGCCATGATTTTCACTTGGAATGGGTGGGGAGTCATCCCTGCTTCAGAGATAAGATCTTGCCCAAAGTGGATGAGTTTAAGTGATGCGAACACTGTATTGGTCCATAATGGTGAAAAGGGAGATGAGCTGGAAGGCAAAGCTCTCAATTTACCAGTCTATCTGTGTTCCTACTCCTACCTATGGTCATGAGCTTTGGGTATTGACCGAAAAGATCACGGGTACAAACGGGCGAAATAGTTGGATGGCGGGGATCTCCTTCAGAGATAGGGTGACAAGCTCTGTCATTTGGGAGGAACTCAGAGTAAAGCCACTTCTTCTCCACATCAAGAGGAATCAGATGAAGTGGGTTGGGCATCTAGTCAGGATGCCGCCACACGCCTCCCTGGGGAGGAGTTCAGGGCACTTTCGACCAGGGTTTTGGGAGGACCTAGGACAAATTGGCTGGCCTAATAACGAAACAACCTAACAATACGAAGTGTGTCGATAGAAGCAACATTTTTATCAGAACTAGACATTTCCTAAAAATACTGAAATATATTTTTTTTGTTCACAGAAGGGACATCTCCACTTCTGGTTGCTTGTCAAGCTTGCACTATTTAGTTTACTCTCATTGTTTGATATGATTGACTAATTATGTCCAACATGTCAGTACAATCATTCTCCAAAGTCTTTTTCAGATGGATTTGTGGACTAATCCAGCTGGTGAATCGGGTTATTCTACCACACGATTGCCAAGTATTAGTAGTCATCCGGATGCGATTAACTGAAATGAAGACGAATGATGAAATAACTTTGTGTTAATACTTTTGAAAAAGAGCTGGTGATTAGTTTTAAACAGCAAAAACAATATTGTCCATTTGCCTTTCAAAAGTAAGAATTTTGTGAAAAACAACGCAAAACACTGATTTGAGTATACAGCAGGATCTCACACACTAATTACTGTATGAAGAAGTCACTATGACTGGGAAATGAACTCCCAATGTAATGTCATTTGGGATTCTGATGAAGTCCTCAAGGATATGTTTCCATAGTGAGACATACAGTACATTCTGCAGAATATATATCCAGGTCATATTCATAACCATACATTTTTATGTAAAAAGGTTTGCCCTTATGTTGTTTGATAACTAATATAAAGGTAGACACAAATCTGAGACTGCATCAACAATATATAGGATAATCATTAGTGTGATGTTAATGGTGTAATTTAAAACAGCATTAGGATTTTTTTTGCAAAGTGAAATGTGCTTTAATGTAATGTTTACAATAAAAAAATGCTTTAGATCCCCAAAAATCAAAAACAAGATCAGACATAGAAATAACATAGGGACATTTTTTGGCTTGACGTTTCAATACGTGATGCACAATTTTGAAAAACGATTAACTTTTGTGGTCACTGCTGTTTGATTAATTAGCCTGTCTTTTGATCTTGCAAACCTAAAGGTTATTGTACATGTTTACTTCATGTGAACACAGTATTAGATATGGGTTAGTTGTAAGTAGATTCAAAATTACTATATATTATTTTAACTTAGTCATTAATGGCTGCAGTGTACTTTCAATCTATGCAAATATCCAATATTTTGGCAAACCTTTGAAATATAATTAGCAATATCCCAGACATTCTTTGGTTAAAACTTGGCTTTGAATTTAAAACTGAAAGTATTTGTATTGCATGGTGTTTTAGGCTGGATTTACACTACATGGTTCAAGTGACAATTCCTTTTTAAATTTATTTTTCCAATAAATGTATGGCTCAGGAATGGGTTAATTAAAATTGTTCAAAGACCATTAAATAAGGAAAACGACTGTGGACTTTATCCGTGGGGAAAAAGCTTCGGTTTACATTCGATTCAATTTCCGTCTGACGTTTCAGAACAGATTCCTAAAAACCAAGGTATCACTGTCGTCGAAGTTTGATACATACACATAGAAATTGGGCACCAGCAATAAAATTATGATATAATTATGTGTGAATCTAAACAAAACAATCCAAACAAAATTTCCAAAGAATATGGAAACAGAAAAAGTTGGCTGGAGACAAACATCATTTTGCAAACTGTAGACCTGTTCCTTACGTTCAATTTTTGAAAAACATTGACAAATTATATAACAACAGATTAGACATATTCATAAAAAAAAATGGAAAGCTTGTGGACCACCAGTGAGGATACAGCGCCAACATCTCAACATAAATTAATGAAAATTAATCAAAATAATGGAGGAAATTACCAATGCACTTGATCGTAAACAGTGTGCAGCTGCAGTGTTTATGCACTTAAAAACATTTGACCCAATTCATTATAATATCTTAATTCAAACATTTGTCTTGAAGCGACTTAACTAACAGGAAGCAATACATGAAGCTAGGCAAACACACGTCTGCAGCTCTAAATATGTCTTGCAGCGTACCCCGGGGATGAATACTGGGACCAAACTTGTTCAATCTCATAATTCTTATGTTTAAGTTACAAAGGAATTAAGTTAGTACTATTTTAATATGAAACAACCACATTTTGTTCAGAATAGAACACACAGAAGCTGATAATAATAAAATGAATCAATAAATTAAAGAGATGGTTTGACAAAAACAGACTATCTTTGAATCCAAGCAACACTAAAATTATTCGGTAAGACTAGACGAGAAAGTGAAAAACAAATACAAATAAATGGAGTAGACATTGACAGGGTAAAATAAATCACATTTCTACAATAATAATATATGTTTTTCTTGTTGTGCTTTTTCCTGTTTTACCAATTTTTGCACTTTGACTGATTGATTGAAACTTGTAGTAGTAGATTGCACAGTACAGTACATATTCCGTACAATTGACCACTAAATGGTGACACCCGAATAAGTTTTTCAACTTGTTTAAGTCGGGGTCCACGTTAATCAATCCACTTTTTTTTGGTAATGTGCCTTGGGCCATTGAAAAACGAGTCACGGGCCACAAATGGACCCTGTGCCGCACTTTAGGCACTACAGCTGTAGAAGCTAACTGTTAATGGTCATTATATTCCTAATACCGTAGTATTTTTGTTCATCTATATATATATTACTGCCTTTGCACATATCAATGTTTACTTTTGTATATAAATTGGAGCAATGTTCACAGACTTTAGTATTTGGCTTGTTTGCTTCCCGTCGCAGGCGAGCGATGATGGTCGTGGCTTAGGTAAGAGCGGTTTGATGTTGAATGGTAGAAAATGATTTGTTGAAACAAGCAGCCCTAATGCATTGTTGCAGCTCGATGACGTTTGTGCACGTCATTGCCATGCGCATTGGCGATACGAGCGGGTGAAGTATGCCGCCGTGCTCGGGGGTGTGTGGCCGTCAGTGACGTGCAGTCAGGGGAGGCAGGTGAGGCGGGTGAGGCGGGGCCTCACGTGCCATCATGGAAAGAAAAACAATTTAAAAATATATATTTTTAATTAAATTGTTATATGTATCCAGTGATTATACTATGAAGTTATTTTCCATTTAAGTTCATCAGTTTTAGATTATTTTTATTCAAAATCGCTGAATTTTCACATTTGCCGTTCAAATACTGAGAAGAGACTTGCGGTGAGTCAGCAGCCAGTTGAGGCACGTCACTGAGTTGAGCCTCACCATGGATTGCTCAATGACTAGGCTAACTGCTGGCCTGCTGTGCAGTGAGACCGTATTGCTATATGAATTATATTATACATTTCCATAGTTTAGTTAGCTGAGGTATATAATGTACAGTGTATTTTGTCAACAACTGTATGTGTGTAACGTATTTCTTGTGCTGAGCAATCATAAAACGGCTGCGAAGACGCACTGGCTGAGGCTCGCAGTAATCCCGCCTCCTGGTGGTAGTAGTGATCCCAGAGCTCATTCTTGCGACTACTCGGCTGCAGAAGAAGTGGCAACAAGCAGCAACAGTTAGCAGCAATCGTTTATTTTTTCCTCTCGCCTGAACTTTTAACATGGAGGATTACATATCTAAAATAAAACAGTTTTCTAAACTGGACTTTCAATCGAAGCAGGAGGTAATACTTAAAGGAAGATCTCCATCGAGACAGAGAGACTTTTAAAACTGAAGAAAGATAAGGAAGACTTCTATAAACAAGTTATCGATGCTTTTGTTCAAAAGGAGCTGCGCATGGACTTCATTTATAAGTAAAGGTAAGACCATAATCACGTTTTTTTTTATTAAATGTGCTTTTTTGTGTGCTACAGTTTGTATGTGTAAAGTTAAAGTTAAGTTAAAGTACCAATGATTGTCTCACACACACACTAGGTGTGGTGAAATTTGTCCTCTACATTTGACCCATCCCCTTGAACACCCCCTGGAAGGAGAGGGGAGCAATGGGCAGCAGCGGCGCCGCGTCCGGGAATCATTTTTGGTGATTTAACCCCCAATTCCAACCCTTGATGCTGAGTGCCAAGCAGGGAAGAATGCTGGTATGAGCTTTTAAACATAACCCGTTAACTGCTGCCAATCAAATGGTGAATAAGATACTCTTTAGGGTTCATATGTTTGTAAATCTGACTGTGATGAAGTCAGTGCCTCACCAGCCATGAACCTCACCGCACATCACTGGTGGCCGTAGTTTGGAGAGCCGTGTGATGACAGGCTGAAGAGAGGCGTGTTCAGGGGTTAAAATGTGTGCCTGTTGGCAAGTCTGTTGGTCACTCTCCAGGTGGGGGTGTCACTGATGTCATATTAATACATATCTATTTTTTCAATATTTTTGCGATCAACGAGTTGGCGACCCCGATCTAAAAATTTAAGCGTCGAAAGTAAAACAATATACACTATATTGTCAAAAGTATTTGGCCACCCATCCAAATGATCAGAATCAGGTGTCCTAATCACTTGGTGTATAAAATCAAGCACTTAGGCATGGAGACTGTTTCTACAAACATTTGTGACAGAATGGGCCGCTCTCAGGAGCTCAGTGATTTCCAGATTGGAACTGTCATAGGATGCCATCTGTGCAACAAATCTAGTTGTGAAATTTCCTCGCTCCTAAATATTCTAAAGTCAACTGCCGGCTTTATTATAAGAAAATGGAAGCGTTTGGGAATCAACAGCAACTCAGCCACAAAGTGGTAGGCCATGTAAACTGATGCTGAAGCGCATAGTGCAAAGACTTTCTGCACAGTCAGTTGCCACAGAGCTCCAAACTTTATGTGACCTTCCAATTAGCCCAAGCACAGTACGCAGAGAGCTTCATGGAATGGGTTTCCATGGCCGTGCAGCTGCATCTAAGCCATACATCATCAAGTCCAATGCAAAGCGTGGGGTGCAGTGGTGTAAAGCATGTTGCCACTGGACTCTAGAGCAGTGGAGATGGATTCTCTGGACTGATGAATCACACTTTTCCATCTAGCAATCTGATGGACGAGTCTGGGTTTGGAGGTTGCCAGGAGAGCGGTACATTTCGGACTGCATTGTGCAGAGTGTGAAATTTGGTGGAGGAGGAACTATGGTGTGGGGTTGTTTTTCAGGAGTTGGGCTTGGCCCCTTAGTTCCAGTGGAAATAACTTTGAATGCTCCGGGATACCAAAACATTTTGGACAATTCAATGCTCCAATCCATGTGGGATTGGAGCATTCCTCTTCCAGCATGACTGTGCACCAGTTCACAAAGCAAAGTCCATAAAGACATGGATGACAGAGTCTGGTGTGGATGAACTTGACTGGTCTGCACAGAGTCCTGACCTGAACCCGATAGAACACATTTGGGATTAATTAGAACGGAGACTGAGAGCCATCAACATCAGTGTGTCACCTCACCAATGCGCTTTTGGAAGAATGGTCAAAAATTCCTATAAACACACTCTGCAAACTTGTGGACAGCCTTCCCAGAAGAGTTGAAGCTGTAATAGCTGCAAAAGGTGATTCCCAGAGCCCAAAAAAAAGTCTGCGGTCTATAGAGCGTTTTCTCTTCGGGCTCCAATACTATGGAATGCCCTCCCGGTAACAGTTAGAGATGCTACCTCGGTAGAAGCATTTAAGTCCCATCTTAAAACTCATTTGTATACTCTAGCCTTTAAATAGACCCCCTTTTTAGACCAGTTGATCTGCCGTTTCTTTTTCTTTCTCCTCTGCTCCCCTCTCCCTTGTGGAGGGGGAGACACACAGGCCATGGATGAAGTGCTGGCTGTCCAGAGTCGGGACCCGGGGTGGACCGCTCGCCTGTGCATCGGTTGGGAACATCTCTGCGCCGCTCGAGATGGTCTCCTGCTGACCCCACTATGGACTGGACTCTCACTATTATGTTACATCTACTATGGACTGGACTTTCACAATATTATGTCAGACCCACTCGACATCCGGTCTCCCCTAGGGGGCGGAGGGTCCTCTCCACGGTTTCTCATAGTCATTCACATCGACGTCCCATTGGGGTTGTGAGTTTTTCCTTGCCCTTATGTGGGCTCTGTACCGAGGATGTCGTTGTGGCTTGTGCAGCCCTTTGAGACACTTGTGATTTAGGGCTGTATAAATAAACATTGATTGATTGATTGATTGAATGGGATGGCACTTCAAGTTCTTCTGTGAGTCAAGGTAGGTGGCCAAATAGTTTTGGCAATATAATGTATATTGATATATCAACTTATTTTAAACACTTTTGGATACCCAAAAACGTTAGTCTGATTTTTTTTTTTAAACTGTCATTGTTCAAAAAACAATACCGAACCAAAAGCAATGTTGTTATAAATAACTTACAAATTACTTAACATCAAATATTCCACTTGGAACATTTTTTCTGGGGGAAAAAAATTGCCATAAAAATAGGGTTTTCTTGACAAAAAAGGGCATGGAACATATGAAAAATTGTAATTATGCCAAGATAGATCTGAAGTTAAACTATAGAAAAAAAAATATATGTGACTTATTTTCCACATTTTAATGACTCCTTTAACACTCACCAAAACTGAGGGGAGCCCCAAGGTTTACAATATGTATTGTATTGGTTTTGGAAATGAAAAATATCAAAATGGCCCCCGAATCCTTTCATTTTTCAGAGTGCGGCCCTTAGTGGAAAGAGTTGGATCACCCCTGCCATTAACCTTATCATTGAAGAGGATTTAGGGGGACAAATTCTATTGAAGTAGCAAAATCCTCAGCAGGAAAGGGTACATGCAGCACAGCCCTCTGGCCCTGGCGTTACCATCCTTAGGGGCCAAACTATTACTTTTCAAAAGGAGCTGTGGGGGCTTTTCGTTTGATGTGGCCTCAGTGTATTGTACGATTCATGTGGGAGAATGTTGAGGGCAAGGTGGAGTGTGTTGGTGTGTGTGCGCTGCCATGCACGGGACATGGCAGGGGACATCAGTCAAAGGGCCGGCGGGGCCAGACGTTTGGCTGCCCCTGACAGTGCACTCCAGGAGGGGCTGGTCTGCTGCAGGGCCCACTCGCAAGCCTCCCTTTCCCAGGACAAAGGCCAACGGCCCAGTTGAAAGATGTGAATTCAGTGGCTTTTGTGCCCAAAGCCCAGAGACATGCCGAGTGAGAAATCTGACCTTTGCCGGGAGTCAGATTGTGTTCCTCGAACCCCTCTCGCTGTCTCCGGCAGCTCGGACCAAAGAATGAGTGAGCAAATGGAAAGGGAGGGAGTGGCCGTGAGTGTGGGCGACGGGCAGAGTACAGGTTGTTTGGGGTTGTTTTTCAACCATTGTGCAGTGAGATATTGTTTGGTGTGCCGCGGGAGATTATGTAATTTCACCTTTTTGATTGATTGATTGAGACTTGTATTAGTAGGTTGCACAGTGAAGTACATATTCCGTACAATTGACCACTAAATGGTAACACCCGAATACGTTTTTCAACTTGTTTAAGTCGGGGTCCACTTAAATTGATTCATGATACGGATATATACTATCAGATATATACTATCATCATAATACGTAATTGTGTTAAAAATATTTTTTGCAAACCAAATGCAAATGTACCATTGTTGAGTGTCTGTGCTGTCGAGAGCTCGGCAGAGTAACCATGTAATACTCTTCCATATCAGTAGGTGGCTAATTGCTTTGTAGATGTCGGGAATGAGGACAATGGTTTGCAGGTAAAAAGGTATCTTACGCTTAAACCAAAAATAAACAAAAGGCTAGTGCCGCTAAGAAAAGGCATTGAAGCTTAGGGATGGCTATGCAAAACGAAGCTAAAACTGAACTGGCTGCTAAGTAAACAAAAACAGAATGCTGGACGACAGCAAAGACTTACAGTGTGTTATTTAAATTATTGTGCAGAAATATGGGGAAATACATATCACAGCAACATAATGCCTTTATTTCTTTCACAGAAAAGAGCAATTCGTATCATTTTTAAAGTAGGATATAGAGACCACACAAATCCACTCTTCATTAGGTCAGGATTAGTAAAACTAAAAGACATTGTAGAATTGCATACTCTATTAGCAATGTTCAAAGTTAGAAATAAAGTTCTTCCAAAGGACTTACAAAAGTTATTTGTGTTCATGTCGGAAGATGAGAATCACAGAAGGCCGTATGACTTTAAATATCCAAGAGTGCGAACAAATTTGAAGCAAATGTGCTTGTCTGTTGCTGCTGTGAAAGCATGGAATTCTCTAGACAAAGACTTAAAAAGTTGCAAGAATATCTTTGAATTGAAAAGGAGTTACAAAAAGAGACAACTGGAATTATATCAAACTGATTTTTGATTTTGATTGGAACTTGTCATTTTGAAAATGCTTAAACGAAAATTACAAGTATGTTGGAGTTCGGGTGTTGGTGGAGGGAACAGTGATAAAGTCATCTAAATAATTTGTGTTAAAAAGGGGGCAGATAAATATAAGAATAGTATTCTTCCATCTGCTCCTTTCAGATCACGGAAAAAAAACAATGAAAGTGTCAACTGTATATGGCTTGTATATATGCATTTTCATGAAAGGAATACAAAGAAATGATGATGATGATGTGTGGAGCAGACGGCGTCCACAAAGTACATCCGTACATGACATGACAATCAACACCAAAATAGGAGCGCAAGACAAGAACTAAAACACTACACACAGGAAAACAGCAAAAAACTCAAAATAAGTCACGGCGTGATGTGACAGTACACCTACTTCGTGACAAGACCTATAGTGATGCATGGTTGGTTATGGTTTGAATTCATATCAAACAATTGCGAGAACAACTTTTCACTGTCAATATCGGCTGTTGAGTTTAATTTTTGCATGTTCTCTGCTGGTGGTGTGCCTCAGGATTTTTTCAATGAAAAAAATGTGCCTTGGCTAAGAAAAGGTTGAAAAACACTGGTTTGGGGAGATGGGGCGGCAGGATGCACTTCTCACTGTATCAAACTTTAAACAACAAATTAAGAGTCTGGTGTTTTTCAACGGGCAAGTTTATTCTTGATATTCAACGCCATGTTGCTGTCAAATTGGTAGGAAATTGAACGTGTAAAAGCTTAATTCTGAAGCAGGGGCTTTCAAAGTGGGATTCAACAAGAGTTCAGCCTTGTGTTATTGGAGTTTGCCTATGATGTGGGATATTATTCCCTCTCACGTCTGTTTATATTGCGTTATATATTTATTTTTAGGCAGGGCTGAGCTGAATATCAAACTTAAAACCAGCACCATGATGATGATGATGATGATGGCAATACACCACCAGCTCTTGATGATCAACATTTGCATCACTCCTGACGAGATTCTTCACGATCCCATTTGATTTTTATAATTGCTGGGTATATATCGACTTACACACGCTAGGAAAATCACTGCAGAATGTCATTATGGTTACACACTTGGAAGCAATTAACCAAAGTTTGTATGACGCATATGTCACATTATAACATCCAGCAATGGCTTTCTTTTGTTTGTGTTTATATGGTGCATGAATTATGATATAGTGTGTCACTTGGCAGCAGTGTGCTGAGAGCAGAGATCTTGTAGATAGAACAAGCCTATGTTTTAGAGTAATATATTTTTCTTGACACAGCTTTCATCCCCCGGCCGTAATCATCATATCTCCCCCATTGCTCTCCCGGATGCAGACATACATAATGCAATCTTCCTAATTTTGATCCCTTGCAATCTGGTTTTTAAAAAGGGAGGGGGCAGGGGGGGGGAAAGGGACATATTTCTGAAGGCTTGCTCGGTAATCATTTTAGACAGATAGCCTTTCCCATCGCAGATGAGCAAATATTTGTAAACCAGCTATCTAATGGAAAATTATAGTGAAATTAGAGTGAAATTCATGACAGTGAAATCGGATTAGGTGTAATTCTATTATGCCATCTTAGCCCACGCAGCATATTTTTGTAGAGTTTTTTCCATAAATACCTATGCCAGGGGTCCCGCTAATCAAATAAAGATGAAATTCATCTCCCCATTAAATTCAATTAGCTGCAATTTCTAAAGCCTAACAAAGATTTTAATTACTAAATTATAAAATTCTCCCTGGCCAAATTGGGTAGAGAAGTAGTGCATCGCCTGCATGTGAAAAACAAACCCATGAAAGGAAATTGTTGATCAAAAAAGATATCCAGGGGAAAATAACATTAGGGAGAGCACTGGGGCCCTTATTCAGCGAGTCCGGGTGGGGAGTGACGTGTGCCAAGCGCTAGGCTCTTGGGCCGCAGGAAATGAACTTAGCTGAGATTCTCTCTGTCTCTAAATGTCTGCCCTCAGAGTTATTATGCTGTAATTGACTAATTGACACCTTAATTTCATTTATGGGGCTCCTGTGTTCATAAAGCAACCTCTGGGTGGGGCAGTGGTCTTGAGTGGAAGCAGTGGAAGTTGGCGTCCAGGGCACCAGTTAGGGCACCGGGCCTTCAACTCTGCACTCTGCAGATGATGATGATTATGCATTCGATAATGAAAAGGTAAGGAAAAACAAAGTGACTTAACCGAGGCTTAAAGAGCATCTTACGTGGGTGTTTAAATCCCTCTGATGCATGCTGGTGGATCTTAATCATGTGTGTCCACTCTCAATCTGTCACAAGTAGAACTGGGTAACGTACATTCAAGACATACAGGACAGGCCAAAAATATGGACACACCTTCTCATTCAATGTGTTTGCTTTATTTTCATGACTATTTACATTGTAGATTGTCACTGAAGGCATCAAAACTATGAATGAACACATGTGGAGTTATGTACTTAACAAAAAATTGTAATAACTGAAAACATGTTTTCTAGTTTCTTCAAAATAGCCACCCCTTGCTCTGATTACTGCTTTGCACACTCTTGGCATTCTCTCGATGAGCTTCAAGCACACCTGTGAAGTGAAAACTATTTTAGGTGACTACCTCTTGAAGCTCATTGAGAGAATGCCAAGAGTGTGCAAAGCAGTAATCAGAGCAAAGGGTGGCTATTTAAAAAAAACTCCACATGTGTTCATTCATAGTTCTGATGCCTTCAGTGCCAATCAACAATGTAAATAGTCATGAAAATAAAGAAAAAGCATTGAATGAGAACTTTTGGCATGTACTGTATATATATATATATATATATATATATATATATATATATATATATATATATATATATATATATATTTATACACACACACACACACACACACACACACACACACACACACACACACACACACACACACACACACATGTGGAGTTATGTACTTAACAAAAAAAGGCGAAATAACTGAAAACATGTTTTATATTCTAGTTTCTTCAAAATAGCCACCCTTTGCTGTGATTACTTTTTCGCACACTGTTGGCATTCTCTCAATGAGCTTCAAGAGGTAGTCATCTGAAATGGTTTTCACTTCACAAGTGTGCTTGAAGCTCATTGAGAGAATGCCAAGAGTGTGCAAAGCAGTAATCAGAGCAAAGGGTGGCTATTTTGAAGAAACTCGAACATAAAACATGTTTTCAGTTATTTCAGGCATTCTCTCGATGAGCTTCAAGCACACCTGTGAAGTGAAAACTATTTTAGGTGACTACCTCTTGAAGCTCATTGAGAGAATGCCAAGAGTGTGCAAAGCAGTAATCAGAGCAAAGGGTGGCTATTTAAAAAAAACTCCACATGTGTTCATTCATAGTTTTGATGCCTTCAGTGACAATCTACAATGTAAATACCGTATTTTTGGGAGTATAAGTTGCACCGGCTGAAAATGCATAATAAAGAAGGAAAAAATCATATATAAGTCGCACTGGAGTATAAGTCGCATTTTTTCAACACCAAGAATAGACATTTGAAAGGCAATTTAAAATAAATAAAGAATAGTGAACAACAGGCTGAATAAGTGTACGTTATATGAGGCATAAATAACCAACTGAGAACGTGCCTGGTATGTTAACGTAACATATTATGGTAAGAGTCATTTAAATAACTATAACATATAGAACATGCTATACGTTTACCAAACAATCTGTCACTCCTAATCGCTAAATCCCATGAAATCTTATACGTCTAGTCCAGTGGTTCTTAACCTTGTTGGAGGTACCGAACCCCACCAGTTTCATATGCACATTCACCGAACCCTTCTTTAGTGAAAAATAAAATGTTTTTTTTTTTTTTTTTTTTTCAAATTCAAGACAAATGTATGTTTTTTTTAATAGTGCACAAAATGAACAATGCATGAACATCACCTTGTTCAAAGAACAAAACCAACACAGTGCATGAACTCACAACAAATTACACACTTTCAAATCAGATGGAAAATTAGAGGGAATATTGTTTGGGGGGTATCCATAATACTTAGACTTAGACTTCTTTTTTATTGTCATTCAAATTTTAACTTTACAGTAGAGATACGCCGATAGGGAGAAGTTTTTATTTACACGATCGATTGATTGATTGATTGATTGAATTAAACTTTTATTAGAAGATTGCACAGTACAGTACACATTCCGTACAATTGACCACTAAATGGTAACACCCCAATAAGATTTTCAACTTGTTTAATTAAGTCAGAGTCCACGTTAATCAATTCATGAGTCTGGTGTGTCTTGACCGCTGCGGCGGAGGCTCTGCCGAACCCCTGAGCCCGACTCACCGAACCCCTAGGGTTTGATCGAACCCAGGTTAAGAACCACTGGTCTAGTCTCTTACGTGAATGAGCTAAATAATATTATTTGATATTTTACGCTAATGTGTTGATAATTTCACACATAAGTCACTCCTGAGGATAAGTCGCACCCTATGAAACTATGAAAACTATGAAAAAAACTGCGACTTATAGTCCGAAAAATACGGTAGTCATGAAAATAAAGAAAACGCATTGAATGAAGAGAAGGTGTGTCCAAACTTTTGGCATGTACTGTAAGTTATATAAAACCGCCAGCTATCATTTGGAAGTATATGTTAAAGTTAAAGTTAAAGTTAAAGTACCAATGATTGTCACACACACACTAGGTGTGGCGAAATTATTCTCTGCATTTGACCCATCACCCTTGATCACCCCCTGGGAGGTGAGGGGAGCAGTGAGCAGCAGCGGTGGCCGCGCCCCGGGAATAATTTTTGGTGATTTAACCCCCAATTCCAACCCTTGATGCTGAGTGTCAAGCAGGGAGGTAATGGGTCCCATTTTTATAGTATTTGGTATGACTCACAACCTACCGATCTCAGGGCGGACACTCTAACCACTAGGCCACTGAGTAGGTTTAAATTAAATTACAAGACAGTGGAACCTTGATTTACGAACTCCTCTACAGTATTTGCAACCTTTTTAGTATACGAACATTTACATTGCACCTACCATGACCCTGTGTGCGAACCATGTCTCGGTGTACGAACGCTTCATTCAATCATTTTGCATGCTGCTTTGCATGCCATTTTGATGACATCACTTCCTGTACACGTGGCATGCCCATATTGAAGAGACAGGGCCCACTACGTCAAATCCTGTTTAGGGTGCAGACATTTCAAGTGCTTGAGCGGCACTTCTGACTTGTTTATTTCTACAATTGTCATACCTTGCACCGGTCAGAGCTGTGTTCGCCTGTCTTAGAGATCACGTTGTGTGTTCAGAAACACTTTAAATGTGACCATGTTACCATGAATTGATTTACGTGGACCCCGACTTAAACAAGTTGAAAAACTTATTCGGGTGTTACCATTTAGAGGTCAATTGTACGGAATATGTACTGTACTGTACAATCTACTAATAAAAGCTTCAATCCATCAATCAAAAACCAAACTCTCACAGTCTTGCTGTAAAGCTTCGGGTTGCTAGACAACCGCTTTGAGCTAGTGTTTTAGCTAGTTAGCCTCAGGCTTGCGGCAACTTTAATTCGAGGATTTTATCAATGTAGGGGCTTTGTTCAGCAGCAAGTCTTTCATTGTCATGAGAACACTGTCATGTGTTTTGGTCATGTTATGTTTGGCTATGTTCTGTTGGTTTTTGGACTTTTTTAGTTCCTGTTTTCACTCCCTTACTTTGTCACCATGACAACTCATTGGTTTCACCGGATTCATTTTGGACTCACACACCGGTGTTAATCATGTCACTATTATTTAAGCCTGTTGTTGCGGGTAGTCGGCCTGGCGACATTACCTGATGATACCCCTGTTGCTCTGCATTCATGCTCTGCTCTATTTGATACACTGTTTTTGCTCGGTCCATGCCATAGTTCTTGTCACAGTAAGTGTAGTTTTGTTTCATGTCCATAGTGTGTCAGTTTTTGTTTTCTTAGCCAAGTTTGTATCTCTGCCTTGTGCGCGCTTTTTGTTTGTTCTTTTTATAGTCAGAATTAAAAACATGTCTTTACCTTCACGCCATGTCCAGTCTGGTTCGCTTGCACCACGGGAAAACATTCTTCGCAGCGAGCCGCGAAAGCCTCGCAGCAAGCTGCTCCTAAGTCCACGTCGTGACAAACACAAAGATGCCACAGTGGACCTTTATTGTGTGTGTATATACAGTATATATATATATATATTGTGTGTGAGTGCTCGCGCACAGGGTGCGTGTGATGCGTCAGTGCGTTAGATATGTGGCAGAAGTGCTTGTAGTTAGTGCATGCTGCATGCTTCCCCTGCTTGCTACTCTCTGCTTACAGCTATCGCCGCCAGCTAGCCCCTGGGTGGGTGAAAAGAGGAGCCGAGTGCGTAAGCCTCCTCCTGCTGGTACACAGCCTCTCCACCACCAAGACCCCTACAGTGCCTCCTCGCGGCCACACACGGTAACTGGGACCTTGCGGTCTCCGGCTAAACTGTAGGGGATCTCGGAGCAGCAGTGGGCCCCAGAGGCGAGGTGTGCAGGCCCACCGGTGTGTGGACACGCCCTGGCATCCGCCAACCACTGCCCCATCTATGGGTCAAATAGTCGTCATCCCCCCTGTCCCCCCACCCGCTGCCTTGTGGTACCTTTGGGAGAAGGAAAGGCTATGGGAGTAAACCCAGACAGAAAATCAGGAGTGGAGCCCCTGAGGCGGCTGGGTGTCATTGCTGACCCCATGCCGGCAGCTCCTGCAGCCAAGCCGATGCCAGATGTATTGCCTTGCTTTCCTCTGGGCCACATCGTCACGGCCGAGAGGGGGATCTTGATGTCTGGGCAACCCAAGATCTCCATACTTTCTGCCCAGGCTTGCGCCACGGAGAGGTCACTCCAGCCTCCCCCCTAAAGGGAGGAAACAACACGGAAGCTGGCAGTCTTAAGTTCCACCTGATTGGCGCCAGCTTCGACGGTGGGAGGAATCATTGACTAATGATTGGCCACCGCCCGCCTCAAGCCGGGCAGCTCCCGGTCAATTAGGTGCCAACCCGCCAGAGCCGGCATCATCCTGGCGGGGAATAGGGTAAAGCACGGCTAGCATACGTCAACAATTGCACCAAAGATGATCAGAAAAAAAGCGAAAACTGAGAGAAAGAAAACGAAGATACCAGCTCTTCGAGTATCAAGCTGGAATGTCAGAACAATGCGCACAGGGCTCTTGGACAGCCTTGATCTCATTGGCGACTCGCGCAAGACCGCTATCATTGACCGTGAGCTCCACCGACTTAATGTCGACATTGCTGCGCTCCAAGAGACGCGTCTTGCTGACTTTGGCTCTCTGAAGGAAAAACACTATACTTTCTTCTGGCAGGGAAAGAGTGCGGAGGAAACCCGGGATTATGGTGTGGGATTTGCAGTGAAAAACACTCTGCTTCCCATGATGGACCCACCGACAGAAGGCTCTGAGCGGATCCTTGTAATCCGCCTTTCTACCAGCAGTGGACCAGCAAACCTGTTGTGTGCTTATGCCCCGACCCTCTGCTCACCACCAGAGTCAAAAGACAAGTTCTATGAGGAGCTTGACGCGGCTGTCACCACCATCTCGAAAAATGAGCATCTGCTCCTTCTGGGAGACTTCAATGCCAGGGTAGGTGCTGACCACAAATCCTGGCCAGACTGCCTTGGTCACTTTGGAGTGGGGAGCATGAACGAAAATGGACAACGTCTGCTAGAGCTGTGCTGCTACCACAAGCTCTGCATCACGAACACCTTCTTCCAGACTAAGCCTCTGCACCGGGTATCCTGGAGACACCCCAGATCTAAACATTGGCACCAGCTCGACCTCATCATCACGAGGCGAGAGGCCCTTAACAGCGTGCTTCTCACAAGGACGTTTCACAGTGCTGACTGCGACACGGACCATTCACTAGTCCTCAGCAAGGTCAAGCTTCGACCAAAACAGATATATCACACCAAGCAGAAGGCCCGTCCACGCATCAATGCCAGTCGTTATACCAACCCGGCTGTCACACAACGCTTCCTTACCTCCCTTGACCAAGCACTCTGTGGACCATCAATCAGGCAAAGTGCTGTGGACAAATGGAAATGCTTGCGTGATACCATCTACGACCAAGCCATTGCAACATATGGGAAGAGAACGAGAAGAAATGCAGACTGGTTTGAGGCTAGTGCTGCAGTGATGGAGCCAGTTATAGAGGCAAAGCGTACCGCTTTCCTCAAGCACAAGGGAAACCCCTCACAGAGGAACCTTGACGCCTTGAGAAAGGCCAAGAGCGAAGCCCAGCGAATGGCACGTAACTGTGCCAACAACTACTGGCTTGAGCTCTCCTCAAACATACAAAGGGCCTCGGACACGGGAGATATCAGGAGCATGTATGAGGGGATAAAGCAAGCCACCGGCCCATCCATCAAGAAAACAGCACCACTGAAAGCCAAGTCTGGTGAAGTCATCACTGACCGCAATAAGCAGATGGGAAGATGGGCCGAACACTACACGGAGTTATATGCCACTGAGAGTATTGTGTCAGAGGAGGGTCTGAATGGAGTTGCAAACCTGCCTGTTATGAAGGAGCTTGACAAGGAACCCACGCAGGAAGAGCTCAGCAAAGCTATTGACAACCTCGCATGCGGCAAGGCCCCAGGTGCTGACGGGATAACACCTGATGTCATAAAACTTGGGAAATCTTCCTTACTGCCGCACCTTCACGATCTCCTCTGCCTCTGTTGGAGGGATGGAGCCGTCCCCCAGGATCTGCGTGACTCCAAGATTGTCACACTGTACAAGAACAAGGGAGACCGTAGTGACTGTAATAATTACCGCGGCATCTCCCTGCTTAACATCGTGGGGAAAGTCTTTGCTCGTGTCGCCCTTGCTAGACTCCACCTCCTTGCAGAACGTGTCTACCCTGAGTCACAATGTGGCTTTAGGGCAGCAAGATCCACAGTGGACATGATTTTCACCCTTCGGCAGCTGCAGGAGAAGTGCCGGGAACAGAGGAGACCCTTGTATCTCGCCTTTGTTGATCTCACTAAAGCATTCGACCTTGTCAGCAGAGATGGTCTCTTTAAGATGCTTGTAAAGATCGGCTGCCCCCCAAAACTCCTCGCCGTCATAAGATCATTCCACGAAAACACACAGGGTTCTGTCTGTTGGGAAGGAGGAACATCAGAGGCCTTTCCAATCCACAGCGGCGTAAAACAGGGCTGCGTTCTTGCACCAACCCTCTTTGGAATTTTCTTCTCCCTTGTTCTGTCTACTGCTTTCGGCACATGTTCTGAAGGTGTCTCCCTACACACGAGAGCTGATGGGAAACTTTTCAACCTTGCCCGTTTGCGCTCCAAGACCAAGGTGACCAGTGTCCTCCTGAGGGAAATGCTTTTTGCTGATGATGCAGCTCTAGCATCCCACACCGAGTCTGGACTCCAGAGGCTGATGGACAGGCTTTCATCTGCCTGTAAAGAGTTTGGTCTCACCATCAGCCTAAAGAAGACCAATGTCATGGGCCAAGATGCTGAAACTCCACTCTCCATCTCCGTCGACAATCAGACTCTGGAATGTGTCAACACCTTTACATACCTTGGATCCGCAATCTCCAGTGACTTGTCACTCGACACAGAACGTGCCACCCGTCTTGCGAGAGCCGCCACAGTGATGGCCAGGCTGTCCAAAAGAGTATGGTCGAACAACCAGCTATCCACACGCACTAAACTCCAGGTCTATCAAGCCTGCGTCATTAGCACACTGATGTATGGCAGCGAGGCCTGGACCACCTACACCAGACATGAGAAACAGCTAAACAGCTTTCACCTGCGCTGTCTTCGCCGCATCCTGGGAATCTCATGGCAGGACAAAGTTCCCAACATGGAAGTCCTAGATCGTGCTCACTCCACCAGCCTGTTCACCATGCTTAGCCAACGCCGCCTCAGATGGCTTGGCCATGTCCACAGGATGGACCCCAGCCGGCTCCCCAGAGCTGTCCTGTACGGCGAATTGTCAACAGGCTCCAGACCCCTTGGTCGCCCCCGACTGCGTTTCAAGGACGTGTGCAAACGTGACATGAAACAGGCAGGCATCGACCACAACAACTGGGAGGAAGCTGCAAAAGACCGCGACGTTTGGAGGCACACTGTTGCTACAGGAACCCGCCGTGCCGAGGAGAAACACATCTCCTTGTTGCAGGCGAGGAGACAAAAGCGGAAACTCCGTGACGCGGTACCTGCTCCTGTGTCAGAACCCTCCACATACGTTTGCGCCAACTGCACCAGAGACTGTCACTCCAGAGTGGGGCTGTACAGCCACAGCCGCCGCTGCAAGAAAGAATGAACTCCCCCAGGCGCAACCCATCGTCACTACTGACGGACGGATGCCTATGATGATATATATACAGTACAGGCCAAAAGTTTGGACACACCTTCTTCTCATTCAATGCATATTCTTTATTTTCATGACTATTTACATTGTAGATTGTCACTGAACGCATCAAAACTATGAATGAACACAAAAAATGTAATAACTGAAAACATGTTTTCTAGTTTCTTCAAAATAGCCACCCCTTGCTCTGATTACTGCTTTGCACACTCTTGGCATTCTCTCGATGAGCTTCAAGCACACCTGTGAAGTGAAAACTATTTCAGGTGACTACCTCTTGAAGCTAATTGAGAGAATGCCAAGAGTGTGCAAAGCAGTAATTAGAGCAAAGGGTGGCTATTTAAAAAAAACAAGTTATTTCACCTTTTTTTTTACATAACTCCACATGTGTTCATTCATAGTTCTGATGCCTTCAGTGCCAATCAACAATGTAAATAGTCATGAAAATAAAGAAAAAGCATTGAATGAGAAGGTGTGTCCAAACTTTTGGCCTGTACTGTATGTATATATATATATATATATATATATATATATATATATATATATATATATATATATATATATATATATATATATATATTTATACACACACACTCACACACACACATTCTAAATATACATTAGAATGTCTTCAAAGTGTGCAGTTTTTTACTAAAATAGGGACTTTTGTCGAGGCTAATACGAATTATTCATGTTTACATTGATTCTTATGAGAAATTATTCTGCTTCACTATACAAATGTTCTGTTAACAAACCATGTTCAAAAACCAATCAAGTTTGTAAATCACGGTTCCACTGTACTATTGTGCCTGTAGAAGTAACTTTCCATGCATGTAGGGATGCATTGATACAAACATTTCATATCACGGTCATCATTGTATTGTTGAATGTGCTCAAAAAGTACTTATATGCACACTAAAATATTTTTTTAAAGTTTTATGAATACATTATTAAATATATAAAAAAATAATAAATTAACAAACAATACTCTTTCATGTAATCTGTTCTGGCTTCTTAAGAGAAAAACTATTGTTTGTAATTGACTGTTTAAATATGTTTATCTTCTTCCATTTCCATTTGCAAAGGTCTTTGAGTCTCTTCAGGAAATAAGAGGTACCACCATGAGTTTTTTAAAGTGCAGAAACCATAACTGTTTTACAATAATTTAAAAAATGTACATAAAAACCTACATACATGCAAGCAATACAAACAAACTAAAGTCACTATTTCCATGTCGTTTTTTTTTTTAACCAAAACTTTGCTGTACTTAATTAAAGTACTTTAAGTATCATATTATTATTTAGTACGGTATATGAAATCACCTCAACATAAGGAAGTACAACCCTGTGACAAAAAAATACAACGACAACAAAAGAACATACACCCATCGCTGCTGCATGCTTGGGCAAATTACATTTTAGTGAGTGCGTGGCACACTTACTGACTGTATTGACAATACACTGACACTATGACACTGACACATTTTTTCAAACAAATAGCTGTACAGTAAGGAATATGAAACCTTGTGTAAATGGTCCAATTAGTGAACAGGAAAATAGCATTTACCTTATTTAGTGCTATAAGATCAAAATTATCCAACACTTTGGAATTTTTAAATATATGATGGCGACAAATACTGATGTCAAACACGGCTTGTCATCGACTTATTTTAGTACTAGCTGTCACTCGTGAAATGAAGAAGCGCTCCCTAATAAACACAGTTTGACACTTTGTAGTCAACTGATTGAGCAGTTGATTAGGTCACATGTTTTTTTTCTTAAAGTGAAACATACATCGAGGCATCGAGGAACAAAGTATCACTCCTTGTGTTTCATATAGTGTCAATGCATTAGTATTGTTGGACCCATCACTAAACAACATTATGGCCAATCACTGGTGCCACTTTAATATTTGACCAATATAAATACATTTAATAAAGTCAAATACAAATAAGGCAACAAGAGAAGTATCCTACACTTCTCTTTTGTAAAGTCAATCTGAACAGCCGATATGGGCATCTACATCAACTATATGATTTGCCTGAGAAGCTGGACAGGACAAAAAAAAATGTAAATACAAAATGTAAATAAATAAATAAATTTAAAAAAATAATAATATTTGACCAATGACTGCATGAACAGTAACAAAATAGGCAACAAGTCAGGGTAGAGTATGACTATACAGGAAGACAGAAAATGACAACACAAACCACAGTGGAGGGAAAAAAAGACACGTTGACTGATAAAATCTGATCTAAGTTGATTTTAAAATCCTGACCAGAGGCTTTCAGGAAATAAAAAGTGGATATGTGTGGGGGGAAAAATGGGTCACGGCGAGGTTGAATGCATCACAACATGCATTATGGACACACACACACACACACACACACACACACACACACACACACACACACACACACACACACACACACACACATATATATATATATATATATACATACAGTACAGGCCAAAAGTGAAGTGAAGTGAATTACATTTATATAGCGCTTTACATTGTGAAACCCAATATCTAAGTTACATTTAAACCAGTGTGGGTGGCACTGGGAGCAGGTGGGTAAAGTGTCTTGCCCAAGGACACAACGGCAGTGACTAGGATGGCGGAAGCGGGGATCGAACCTGCAACCCTCAAGTTGCTGGCACGGCCGCTCTACCAACCGAGCTATACCGCCCCACAAAAGGTTGGACACACCTTCTCATTTCAATGCGTTTTCTCTATTTTCATAAAGGCCTCAAAACTATGACACCTGTGAAGTGAAAACCATTTCAGGTGACTACCTCTTGAAGCTCATCGAGAGAATGCCAAGAGTGTGCAAATTAGTAATCAGAGCAAAGGGTGGCTATTTTGAAGAAACTAGAATAGAAAACATGTTTTCAGTTATTTCACCTTTTTTGTTAAGTACATAACTCCATATGTGTTCATTCATAGTTTTGATGCCTTCAGTGACAATCTACAAAGTAAATAGTCATGAAAATAAAGAAGAGGCATTGATTGAAAAGGTGTGTCCAAACTTTTGGCCTGTACTCTATATTGGAAGTCTAGGTTTCCCCTAGACTGCAAAGATACCTGTTGCAGAGGGGGTGTGGTTACCATGATCCATCCATCCATTTTCTACCACTTAGTCCCTTCGGGGTCGCGGGGGGCGCTGGAGCCTATCTCAGCTACAATCGGGCGGAAGGCGGCGTACACCCTGGACAAGTCGCCACCTCATCACAGGGCCAACACAGATAGACAGACAACATTCACACTCACATTTCCACACTAGGGCCAATTTAGTGTTGCCAATCAACCTATCCCCAGGTGCATGTCTTTGGAGGTGGGAGGAAGCCGGAGTACCCAGAGGGAACCCACGCAGTCACGGGGAGAACATTAGGGTGACCATTTCCATGACACCAAAAAGGAGGACATTATGCGGCATATCAATAAATTACTATGGTGTACATAGGACTCTGGTATACTCTTATTTATAGTACAATTTTGAGTAGTTTAAAGATGATGTTTGTGTGGCTGAATAGGAAAAAATATTAAAGTCAAGTGTTTGTTAACAGTATTTGTATTTATTCAATACATTGTGGTGTTCAAAAAGTGACCACTGAGATGAATCTTTTCAAGTGCAGAGTGCCACAAAGCATAACATGTGCGGACTTAAATGCAGTTAACATATATAATTTTAAAAAAATGCCACAAAAAATGTTCCACATCAACATCAAGGCTGCTTGCTGCATATCTGGTTGCGTTATGCAGAATATGGGCCAAACAGTTTGCAGGGAGCACATCTTTTTGGCTCAGTTTTAGCTTCTGATACACTGTTATGTTTGCCACAATTGACACTGGCATTGTCTGCTGCATATGCAGACATGTTTTTCACCTCTAAGCTAGACATCTCAAGTTTTGCCAGCAGCTGGTTTGTTATGGCTTCTGACGTTTCGTTGCTGTCGCTATAAAAATCCAACAGGACATGTTGGATGCCTTCATCAAAGTGAAAATACCTTACCACAATGGGAAAACACTTGTTTGTTCCTTTATTTGAGGCGTCGGTTGCTACGGAAAAGGGTAGGTTGTTTTCTTTTATGTAGTCGGTATGTTCCTGTACCGAATAGTGAGCGATGACGTTCTCGCACAATGCCTTGGCTTTTGTTCGGCCACAGGCCATCCCTTTAGCTGTGGGATAGTCACTGAAAATCTCCCGGTCCACTTTCATGCCGCAGTCTAAACTTCTGTAGGACTGGTGATGCTTTACAGCAGTGGTTCTCAACCTTTTTTCAGTGATGTACCCCCTGTGAACATTTTTTTAATTCAAGTGCCCTCTAATCAGAGCAAAGCATTTTTGGTTGAAAAAAAGAGATAAAGAAGTAAAATACAGCACTATGTCATCAGTTTCTGATTTATTAAATTGTATAACAGTGCAAAATATTGCTCATTTGTAGTGGTCTTTCTTGAACTATTTGGAAAACAATATATAAAATAACTAAAAACTTGTTGAAAAATAAACAAGTGATTCAATTATAAATAAAGATTTCTACACATAGAAGTAATCAACTTAAAGTGCCCTCTTTGGGGATTGTAATAGAGATCCACCTGGATTCAGGAACTTAATTCTAAACATTTCTTCACAAAAAAAGAAATCTTTAACATCAATATTTATGGAACATGTCTACAAAAAATCTAGCTGTCAACACTGAATATTGCATTGTTGCATTTCTTTTCACAGTTCTTTTTGACAGACATTTTAGTGAGGGTCAAACCATCATGGCATGGGGGAAACTCTGGGTTTATGATAATGAATGGAATAGCCTACTTGATTTGATGTTCAGTTTATGAACTTACATTACATTACATACCCCCAGGGTACCATTTGAGAACCACTGCTTTAAAGCATGGTACACATTGCACAGCTCCGCAGCGGTTATCTTGTCATCCAGGGGCGACGAAACTTCATGAAAAAATGTCCTCATTGAAAAGGAACCTGCCGCACGTTTATTACTTTTATGTTTATCCGTACCCGCATGCCGTTCAATTGCAGCTTTCCCCTGACTACTTACGTCGACATCACATCGACAAAGTGTGCAGAAGCCATGGAATGAGTCTCGACTGCTTTTCGTTATAAATTTGTGCTCTTTTATCCATTCAGAATTAAACGAGGTCTTGCGTTTTGGCATGATGCTAACTTTCTGTCAATGTTATGCCGCAGCAGCACATGGACCCTTGTTTACTTTTTTAACCAATGATAAGCAGATTTGTATCCGACACAGCTCTTAGCCAATCATTTGATACGTTACTGCGTTGGGGGCATTTTTACGGTCTTTGATTGGCTATCGCGCTGCAGCCCAGCAAAGATGAAAAAACTCCGCTCTTCAAACCTATGTGCCTCAAAAAGGAGGACAAATACGTGTCCGGCTTGAAGCTGCGCCGGACGCCGGACAGGGCATTAAAAATCCGGACTGTCCGGCCTAAATCCGGACACCTGGTCACCCTAGAGAACATGCAAACTCCACACAGAAAGATCCCGAGGCCGGGATTGAACTCACGACTACTCAGGACCTTCGTATTGTGAGGCAGTGATGTTAGATTAATTTGCATAATGAGCTATGACGATATGTTTTTCCTTAAAGGGGAACATTATCACCAGACCTATGTAAGCGTCAATATATACCTTGATGTTGCAGAAAAAAGACCATATATATTTTTAACCGATTTCCGAATTCTAAATGGGTGAATTTTGGCGAATTAAACGCCTTTCTATTATTCGCTCTCGGAGCGATGACGTCACAACGTGACGTCACATCGGGAAGCAATCCGCCATTTTCTCAAACACATTACAAACACCAAGTCAAATCAGCTCTGTTATTTTCCGTTTTTTCGACTGTTTTCCGTACCTTGGAGACATCATGCCTCGTCGGTGTGTTGTCGGAGGGTGTAACAACACGAACAGGGACGGATTCAAGTTGCACCAGTGGCCCAAAGATGCGAAAGTGGCAAGAAATTGGACGTTTGTTCCGCACACTTTACTGACGAAAGCTATGCTACGACAGAGATGGCAAGAATGTGTGGATATCCTGCGACACTCAAAGCAGATGCATTTCCAACGATAAAGTCAAAGAAATCTGCCGCCAGACCCCCATTGAATCTGCCGGAGTGTGTGAGCAATTCAGGGACAAAGGACCTCGGTAGCACGGCAAGCAATGGCGGCAGTTTGTTCCCGCAGACGAGCGAGCTAAACCCCCTGGATGTCTTGGCTCACACCGTCCCTTTATGCCACCGAAGATGATCAAGAGAAGAATATCGACCCTAGCTTCCCTGGCCTGCTGACATCAACTCCAAAACTGGACAGATCAGCTTTCAGGAAAAGAGCGCGGATGAGCGTATGTCTACAGAATATATTAATTGATGAAAATTGGGCTGTCTGCACTCTCAAAGTGCATGTTGTTGCCAAATGTATTTCATATGCTGTAAACTTAGTTCATAGTTGTTAGTTTCCTTTAATGCCAAACAAACACATACCAATCGTTGGTTAGAAGGCGATCGCCGAATTCGTCCTCGCTTTCTCCCGTGTCGCTGGCTGTCGTGTCGTTTTCGTCGGTTTCGCTTGCATACGGTTCAAACCGATATGGCTCAATAGTTTCAGTTTCTTCTTTAATTTTGTTTTCGCTACCTGCCTCCACACTACAACCATCCGTTTTAATACATGCGTAATCTGTTGAATCGCTTAAGCCGCTGAAATCCGAGTCTGAATCCGAGCTAATGTCGCTATACCTTGCTGTTCTACCCGCCATGTTTGTTTGTATTGGCATCACTGTGTGACGGCACAGGAAAATGGACGGGTGTTTATAACGATGGTTAAAATCAGGCACTTTGAAGCTTTTTTTAGGGATATTGCGTGATGGGTAAAATTTTGAAAAAAACTTCGAAAAATAAAATAAGCCACTGGGTACTGATTTTTAATGATTTTAACCCTTCTGAAATTGTGATAATGTTCCCCTTTAATGTGAAAAATGGGAAAAAACAGAAAGAATGAAGCATGGTTGGTTGCATGAACAAAGAAACTTGCGGTCTTAGCAAAACAGGACGTGATCAATGAGCAATGGGAGGGACCCTAAACAGCCAATTGCATAACAGTATTAACTATCATGTTTGATCGCGCAAATTCGCTGTTTTGCTGTAGATTTTCTGCATGGAGTGAGAAGAGAAAGTTAAAAGTGCGGAAAAATTGTGGATAAAACAGGGAAAGTCACCTCCACATTTTTTCAAACGGACCACAGTCCTTCGCTCACGCTCATCTTTTCTTTTCAACCCTCGACCGTTCCTTATTCAGATGTACGGAAACAACAGGTAGGAACTAAAGTGCACGACTGTATAAATAAAATGAATAATATATAACAAAAATGTGCTACTTTAAAATAATAATTTGGTCTAATAACAATTAAATATTAGTTACAGCATAACATAAATTCATTTCCAATTTCACCATTGTGTGTTATACTCAATGGTTAACTGGACATCTTTATGTGCTCGACGCTTCAATCATTCATATGTTTTCATCTCCAAAACCATTCTTTGTATCACTCCATCTTATCTGTCTTGTCTTTTAACAAAGAAACAAGGAAGTCACAATCTTCGTTCAATGAATGTTCTGCAATTTGTCGTCCCCAAAGTAAGAACTGAACTGGGCAAGAAAGCATTTAGGTTTTCAGCACCAAAGGCTTGGAATAACCTACAATCGAATATTCAACTTCAAACCTTTGTTACATTGAATGAGTTTAAAGCTTCTGTGAAAGGACTGCAGTCTACCTTGTCTGTATGCACATGTGTCATGTGAGCAAGTTTTAATGTTGTAAATTTGATGTTTTATGTGTTGTTTACTGTTATTAATGTAACATTGCTGCTGCCCTCTTGGCCAGGTCTCCCTTGGAAAAGAGATCTTTGATCTCAATGGGATTTTTAGCTGGTTAAATAAAGGCTAAATAAAAAATAAAAATACATCTCCATTAGAGATGCCGATAAATGGGTTAAAATGTAATATCGGAAATTATCGGTATCGTTTTTTAATTATCGGTATTGTTTTTTTAATTTTTTTTATTTATTAAATCAACATAAAAAACACAAGATACACTTACAATTAGTGCACCAACCCAAAAAACCTTCCTCCCCCATTTACACTCATTCACACAAAAGGGTTGTTTCTTTCTGTTATTAATATTCTGGTTCCTACATTATATATCTATATATATAACTACAGTCTGCAAGGGATACAGTCCGTAAGCACACATGATTGTGCGTGCTGCTGGTCCACTAATAGTACTAACCTTTAACAGTTAATTTTACTAATTGTCATTAATTACTAGTTTCAATGTAACTGTTTTTATATTGTTTTACTTTCTTTTTTATTCAAGAAATTTTTATTTATTTATTTATTTTATTTTATTTTATTAATGTTTTTTAAAAGTACCTTATCTTCACCATACCTGGTTGTCCAAATTAGGCATAATAATAAATGATAAATAAATGATAAATGGGTTGTACTTGTATAGCGCTTTTCTACCTTCAAGGTACTCAAAGCGCTTTGACACTACTTCCACATTTACCCATTCACACACACATTCACACACTGATGGAGGGAGCTGCCATGCAAGGCGCTAACCAGCACCCATCAGGAGCAAGGGTGAAGTGTCTTGCTCAGGACACAACGGACATGACGAGGTTGGTACTAGGTGGGGATTGAACCACGGACCCTCGGGTCGCGCACGGCCATTCTCCCACTGCGCCACGCCGTCCCGTAATGTGTTGATTCCACGACTGTATATATCGGTTGGTATCGGTATCGGTAATTAAAGAGTAGGACAATATCGGAATATCGGATATCGGCAAAAAGCCATTATCGGACATCCCTAATTTCCATACTTAAATAAGAAAAACAGACCAAATTTAATGTTACACATTTTTGCATGTTTTTGGCAGTAAACATGCGAAAATGTGTTCTTCTCAGGTTTCTCTATGTTTACATTTTCACACTGTGCACTTTTTGGCTACATTTTTACATATTCCTTAATTTTGTGTTGTGTTGACATTTCCTTTCCTTTCTGCCCTGATAGCGGAGGGGATGATAATCAGCGGTTCCATTTGAAATAAAAATGTTAACATGTATTATATTTTTCTCTTGGACATTGAAAATATCAATAATTTTTGATATCGATCGATATAATATATACATATACCGTATTTTTCGGACTATAAGTCGCAGTTTTTTTCATAGTTTGGCCGGGCTCCAGTGCGACTTATATATGTTTTTTTCCTTTTTTATTATGGATTTTCGGCAGGTGCGACTTATACTCTGGTGCGACTTATACTCCGAAAAATACGGTAGTCATATTTCACTTTGTGCGTACACTGGTCATAACACCAATCAAGTGTTTAAGTGGCCTTGCATGTTGCTGCTAACAGGACAGCGCTGAGGTCTCAGGTCAGCAGCCAGTTCCACTTCCCAGCCAAACCCCCTACTCCCCGCCAGTGGGCCGCTAAAATAACAGCCCAGCAGCCTCTGCAGAGTACAAAGCTTCATCTGAAAAGGCACCTGCTGCTTTTATTCACTTTAGCCCCATTTGGCAGCTAACTGTGTCGCTTTAAAGACACATGGAGGAGAAAGCCCAACTGGAAAATGCTAAATTATTTAGGTGTTATGTCTAATTGGTTCAAGGCAGACATTGTGGAAGGTAAGGACAGTGTGTGTGTGTGTGTGTGGGGGGGGGGGGGGGGGGGGGGGGGATGCATGGGGCACTTTGTGTGTGTGTCTGCTGTGTAACGCGTGCATAGCCTCGTACTTGAAATGTCTGGGTAAATATGACCAAACTGAAACTTTAATCTGCTTTTTCCACACTCAAGCTGGCTGGGTATTACCGATAATCTTTTTGTGTGTCATATGGCAGGAGATATAGATGGAGCTAATTTTTTAAGAGACAAATCTGATATTTGTCAACTGGGTGAAAAAAACCTGGGGATTTTCTCCTAATCCTCCCTCGGATGTGAAGGAGCGTTAACAGCAAAATGCAGATGGTGTTCTGCGCCCGGCAGCCAGCACTGTGCATACGGAGAAGCGCGCCCTCGCCTCGCCAGGGCTCAGCACAACCTGCAGATAGTGAACTCCCCTCTCATTTAATTAACAAGCCACTTGTGAAAAGAGAGTTGAGTTTATTCGAAAGCGCAAACTTGGCAAAAAAGCATTTCTCTCTTGTTTCGCTTTGCTTTTTTTTGTTTCCTTTGCTGACATCACCTCCTTACTTCTAGGCAGTGATCATCAAATATTCAGTTGCAACTCCACTCCAATAAAGAAAAGAAAACAAATTATAAATAAAATGGAGGCATGAATCTTTCAGGACCCTAATTCTAACGTTCCCTCGGAGTGTTCACGTCTTTATTTTGTCATATGAAGCAGTTTTGCTTCCCGTTCACACTGTTAGGCAAGGCTTAGTTTATTCTCTCTCTTCTTTAAGACCATTGTACATTTTGTGGAATCACATAACAAATCTTCTCATGCAAACTAAAATAATAGAGCACAGCAGTCCCCTGGATTCTATCACCATATTTTACGGGGAATTGGCGCTGGTCGTTTTAGCACCAGAATGCAACATGTCAGAGCACTTTGGACGCATTCCTCAGGTGCTTTGTGGCTCTGCATTACATTTGACATCGCATTGACAGCGGTTGTCTCGTCTTACCAGGTCATGCACACTATTCCACTGAGAAAGGTTCTTTGCAGAGGTCGGTAGTAGCATTTACAAACCCCGTTTCCATATGAGTTGAGAAATTGTGTTAGATGTAAATATAAACGGAATACAATGATTTGCAAATCCTTTTCAACCCATATTCAATTGAATACACTGCAAAGACAAGATATTTGATGTTCAAACTCATAAACTTTATTTTTTTTTTGCAAATAATAATTAACTTAGAATTTCATGGCTGCAACACGTGCATAAATAGTTGGGAAAGGGCATGTTCACCACTGTGTTACATGGCCTTTCCTTTTAACAACACTCAGTAAACGTTTGGGAACTGAGGAGACACATTTTTAAGCTTGTCAGGTGGAATTATTTCCCATTCTTGCTTGATGTACAGCTTTAGTTGTTCAACAGTCCGGGGGTCTCCGTTGTGGTATTTTAGGCTTCATAATACGCCACACAATTTCAATGGGAGACAGGTCTGGACTACAGGCAGGCCAGTCTAGTACCCGCACTCTTTTACTATGAAGCCACGTTGATGTAACACGTGGCGTGGCATTGTCTTGCTGAAATAAGCAGGGGCGTCCATGGTAACGTTGCTTGGATGGCAACATATGATGCTCCAAAACCTGTATGTACCTTTCAGCATTAATGGCGCCTTCACAGATGTGTAAGTTACCCATGTCTTGGGCACTAATACACCCCCATACCATCACAGATGCTGGCTTTTCAACTTTGCGCCTATAACAATCCGGATGGTTCTTTTCCTCTTTGGTCTGGAGGACACGACGTCCACAGTTTCCAAAAACAATTTGAAATGTGGACTCATCAGACCACAGAACACTTTTCCACTTTGTATCAGTCCATCTTAGATGAGCTCAGGCCCAGCGAAGCCGACGGCGTTTCTGGGTGTTGTTGATAAACGGTTTTCGCCTTGCATTGGAAAGTTTTAACTTGCACTTACAGATGTAGCGACCAACTGTAGTTACTGACAGTGGGTTTCTGAAGTGTTCCTGAGCCCATGTGGTGATATCCTTTACACACTGATGTCGCTTGTTGATGCAGTACAGATTGAAGGTCACAGGCTTAGCTGCTTACGTGCAGTGATTTCTACAGATTCTCTGAAACATTTGATGATATTACGGACCGTAGATGGTGAAATACCTAAATTCCTTGCAATAGCTGGTTGAGAAAGGTTTTTCTTAAACTGTTCAACAATTTGCTCACGCATTTGTTGACAAAGTGGTGACCCTCGCCCCATCCTTGTTTGTGAATGACTGAGCATTTCATGGAATCTACTTTTATACCCAATCATGGCACCCGCCTGTTCCCAATTTGCCTGTTCACCTGTGGGATGTTCCAAATAAGTGTTTGATGAGCATTCCTCAACTTTATCAGTATTTATTGCCACCTTTCCCAACTTCTTTGTCACGTGTTGCTGGCATCAAATTCTAAAGTTAATGATTATTTGCCAAAAAAAAAAAGTTTATCAGTTTGAACATCAAATATGTTGTCTTTGTAGCATATTCAACTGAATATAGGTTGAAAATGATTTGCAAATCATTGTATTCCGTTTATATTTACGTCTAACACAATTTCCCAACTCATATGGAAACGGGGTTTGTACTTAAGTAATTTTTTGGATAAATTGTACTGATCAGAGTAGTTTTAATGCAACATACTTTTTTTGCGTGCCCCGTTACATTGAGTCTAAATCCGATCGCTACATTTATTTATATAATCATTATATTTATCAATAATCTAAATATGTTTAGACTGTTAAGAGAGACTTTTTTCCAGCGAGCACTGTCACACGACTCTGTTTCACCAATCCAACGTAGGCACAAGTGATGTTTGACTCCATTCAACCAATCAAACGGAGCCTGGAAGTCACATGGCCGCACTCAAACCACACACTGGAAGAACTGACCTGACGTCAGACGAGGCATAACGTTTATATGTTTACTTGCAGACTAGGGGAAATAATATTTATACCATGCACTGCGTCAGTATAAATGTTCAATTTCGCCTACAAAAAAATAATTAAAGAAAACATGCAGCAAGTTGTAGATGTTGTTTGTGTTTTTGCTGCACATTAGCTAACAATAGCCTTGCTATAACGTCATAAATGACTGGAAATTGTGCATTTTTTTGTCGTGCAAACTGTAGTATTGTTTTTCTTTCTCACTCAATCGCGCACACAGTCTTGCTACGTTGTAACTTATTAAGACATTAAAGGGGTCCATCCATTCATCCATCTTCTTTCGCTTTTCCGAGGTCAGGTCGCGGGGGCAGCAGCCTAAGCAGGGAAGCCCAGACTTTCCTCTCTTCAGCCACTTCGTCCAGCTCCTCCCGGGGGATCCCGAGGCGTTCCTAGGCCAGCGGGGAGAGATAGTCTTCCCAGCGTGTCCTGGGTCTTCCCCGTGGCCTCCTACCGGTCGGACGTGCCCGAAACAACTTCCTAGGGAGGCGTTCACGTGGCATCCTGGCCAGATGCCCGAACCACCTCATTTGGCTCCTCTTGATGTGGAGGAGCAGCGGCTTTATTTTGAGCTCCTCCCGGATGACAGAGCTTCTCACCCTATCTCTAAGGTAGAGCCCCGCCACCCGGCGGAGGAAGCTTATTTCGGCCGCCTGTACCCGTGATCTTGTCCTTTTGGTCATAACCCAAAGCTCATGACCATAGGTGAGGATGGGAACGTAGATCGACCGGTAAATTGAGAGCTTTGCCTTCCGGCTCAGCACTTTCTTCACCTCAACGGATCGATACAGCGTCCGCATTACTGAAGACGCCGCACCGATCCACCTGTCGATCTCACGATCCACTCTTCCCTCACTCGTGAACAAGACTCCGAGGTACTTGAACTCCTCCACTTGGGGCAAGATCTTCTCCCCAACCCGGAGATGGCACTCCACCCTTTTCCGGGCGAGAACCATGGACTCAGACTTGGAGGTGCTGATTCCTATCCCAGTTGCTTCACACTCGGCTGCGAACCGATCCAGTGAGAGCTGAAGATCTTGGCCAGATGAAGCCATCAGGACCACATCATCTGCAAAAAGCAGAGACCTAATCCTGCAGCCACCACCAAACCGGATCCCCTTAACGCCCTGACAGCGCCTAGAAATTCTGTCCATAAAAGTTATGAACAGAATCGGTGACAAAGGGCAGCCTTGGCGGAGTCCAACCCTCACTGGAAACGGGTCCGACTTACTGCCGGCAATGCGGACCAAGCTCTGACACTGATCCTACAGGGAGCGGACCGCCACAATCAGACAGTCCGATACCCCGCACTCCCCACAGAACTTCTCAAGGTACACGGTCGAATGCCTTCTACAAGTCCACAAAGTACATGTAGACTGGTTGGGCAAACTCCCATGCACCCTCAAGGACCCTGCCGAGAGTATAGAGCTGGTCCACGTTCCACGACCAGAACGGCAAAAAATTCAAAGCTATATTACATACAGATAGTGTGTCATGAGATATAAATTGAATCAAGAGGACTTAAAGGAAACTAAATGAGCTGAAATATACCTACAAATGAGGCATAATGATGCAATATGTACATATAGCTAGCCTAAATAGCATATTAGCATCGATTAGCTTGCAGTCATGCAGTGACCAAATATGCCTGATTAGCACTCCACACAAGTCAATAACATCAACAAAACTCACCTTTGTGCATTCATACACAACGTTTAAAGTTTGGTGGACAAAATGAGACAGAAAAAGAAGTGGCATAAAACACGTCCTAGAAAGTCGGAGAAAGTTATACATGCATTGTAAACAAACTACGGTGAGTTCAAGGACCGCCAAAATTAGTAGGACAAAACGGCGCTCGCCAAATACTCGAATCAGTGAAGCATGTTTAATACAAACAGTGTGCTTTATAACAATTAGGGAGGTTTGTGTCATGGTTGTCCTCCTACAGAAACCATATTAAAACAAAAAATATATGTTTTTTCCCCATACTTGCCAACCTTGAGACCTCCGATTTCGGGAGGTGGGGGGTGGGGGGTGGGGACGTGGTTGGGGGCGTGGTTAAGAGGGGAGGAGTATATTGACAGCTGGAATTCACCAAGTCAAGTATTTCATACATATATATATGTATATATATATATATATATATATATATATATATATATATATATATATATATATATATATGTATATATATATATATATATATATATATATATATATATATATATATATATATATATATATATATATATATATATATATATATATATATATATATATATATATATATCCTGAAAATATGCAAACAAAACTGTGTTTAGATAATTGATACTTCACACTTGCATAAATAAATATTAAGGAATATAACATAACTTGGCTTCTGAGAGCTTCAAAATGTAATGAATAAAATGCTAAAGTTGTTGATAAACAAGCAATTATTTCAATAATTAAATATGGTCATTTTAAATGAATTATTATGATCATTTAAAATTAATTATTTCAAATTTGTTTATTTTATTGTATAATTCTATGGCTGTATGTAATAAGGAGTCAGAAAAAATACAAATAAAAATACAATTAATTATGATGTTTTCAGCAAAAAATAGTGAAAATGTATTTAGTTTTTTTTTTTTTATTAATAAATATATTTATTTTGAGGTAAGATAAACATAATAATACAATTTATCTCTAGTCTGGATGATTTAGTTCGTGTCACCCTGTTGTCCTCCCGTCGTGAAAAAAGGCTGTCCGCATGGAGCTGGAGGGGGCGTGGCCTCCAGCTCCAGCTGAAAATTGGGAGATTTTCTGGAGAATATTTGTCCCGAGAGGTTTTCGGGAGAGGCGCTGAATTTCGGGAGTCTCCCGGGAAATTCGGGAGGGTTGGCAAGTATGTTTTCCCCTCATCTTTTTCTATTTTTCATACATTTTTGAAAAAGTTCCAGAGAGCCACTAGGGCGGCGCTAAAAAGCCGCATGCGGCTCTAGAGCCGCGGGTTGCCGACCCCTGGACTAGACGTATAAGATTTCATGGGATTTAGCGATTAGGAGTGACAGATTGTTTGGTAAACGTATAGCATGTTCTATATGTTATAGTTATTTGAATGACTCTTACCATAATATGTTACATTAACATACCAGGCACGTTCTCAGTTGGTTATTTATGCCTCATAAAACGTACACTTATTCAGCCTGTTGTTCACTATTTTTTATTTATTTTAAATTGCCTTTCAAATGTCTATTCTTGGTGTTGGGTTTTATCAAATAAATTTCCCCAAAAAATGCGACTTATATATGTTTTTTTTCCTTCTTTATTATGCATTTTCGGCAGGTGCGACTTATACTCCGGTGCGACTTATACTCCGAAAAATACGGTAATAATAATTTTAGTAAATTGATATCGGGAAAACACTAGTTTAAAGTAACGGTACTTTGATTAAAGTACAATTTTGGGCTACTCAGCCCCAAAAATATGGTTCTTAGTAATATCAAATTTGAAAATCTAAAAGTTTTTACACTACCAGATATTGTGGGGAACTCATGACCAAACACATGAACTTATCACAAAATTAAAATATATAAATAAATAAATAAAACAGAGGCTTTAAATTGCATCCTTCAGGTCTCAAATAACAGCTGTATATAAACATATACTAGGAACAAGAGAGGAGGAGGGGAGGGGTGTCAGTAAGATAAAATGGCTTAAGCTCTTTTGCAGTAATTGGCTGAATGGCAAGGGCAGCAGAAAAAAACGTACAGGCAGACAACAGTGTGAAGGGGACTCGGTCACAGTGCAAAACTAAACCCTCAGCGCCAAGGCAAAGGTAAGCAGACCAGTGCGAGTGAGCCTGTAAAGGTGTCTAAACTAGCATGAGGCACCGGTCTTTGCCTAGTAGGCTGCGGATCACAGTTCATTTTTCTGGACAAGTTAAGTAAATAACCCAAGCAAGCATGCAAAGACAGTGTCAGGGAAAGAAAAATCCCCCAAAGTCACAGTGGTGACACTCAAATAAATCCAATCAAAGTGAATGGGGGTGGAGGGAGAGAGAGAGAGAGAGAGAGAGAGAGAGAGAGAGAGAGAGAGAGAGAGAGAGAGAGAGAGAGAGAGGAAGATATCCTCTTTGCAGCCTGTGAGTGTCCAACAGCATTGATGCAATAACACCTCATTCAGTGTGTAGCCCTTCTCAAAGGACAGGCGGGGATAACACTTTAAACCCCGTGGCTTTATCTCCTGCAGATTTTCCATAAAATGACAAGCCAGGGAGTCGGGGCCATGTGACTACCATGTAGGTCAGGGCAGATGGGGGGTTAAAGCGTGAGGGAGGTAAAGGGAGAGAGGCGGAGTGGGGGAGGATTTATAATGTATCTGTGGAAAATAGCGAGCGCAAACCAGATTAGATCAATTAAGATTCTGTCTGTTTCTGGTGCCAAATAGACAGCCAGGCGATCAACAGATGACGAAAAAAAAAAATGAAATGTTGACTTTACTTTTGAAACTTTCAGATTTTAATGTCATCCATTCCAACACAAATATATTGTGTGTGTTTAACACAAATTATCCAAGAATCGAATCGATCCATTTTGTTTCGGCCTCTCAATTACTTGCATTTTATTTGCCATTGGTGGGTGGTCTCAAATTGTAACTCCTGCAAATAGCCGGAATCTACTAATAAATGATAAATGGGTTGTACTTGTATAGCGCTTTTCTACCTTCAAGGTACTCAAAGCGCTTTGACACTACTTCCACATTTACCCATTCACACACACATTCACACACTGATGGAGGGAGCTGCCATGCAAGGCGCTAACCAGCACCCATCAGGAGCAAGGGTGAAGTGTCTTGCTCAGGACACAACGGACATGACGAGGTTGGTACTAGGTGGGGATTGAACCAGGGACCCTCGGGTCGCGCACGGCCACTCTTCCACTGCGCCACGCCGTCCCCATTACTATATGTACTATATGTACTATATGTACTATATACAGTTAGGTCCATGAATATTTGGACATTGACACAATTTTCAGTATTCCAGCTCTGTACAACACCACAAGGGATTTGAAATGAAACAATCAAGATGTGCTTTAAAGGGGAACATTATCACCAGACCTATGTAAGCGTCAATATATACCTTGATGTTGCAGAAAAAAGACCATATATTTTTTTAACCGATTTCCAAACTCTAAATGGGTGACTTTTGGCGAATTAAACGCCTTTCTATTATTCGCTCTCGGAGCGATGACGTTGTGACGTCACATCGGGAAGCAATCCGCCATTTTCTCAAACACCGAGTCAAATCAGCTCTGTTATTCTCCGTTTTTTCGACTGTTTTCCGTACCTTGGAGACATCATGCCTCGTCGGTGTGTTGTCGGAGGGTGTAACAACACCAACAGGGACGGATTCAAGTTGCACCAGTGGCCCAAAGATGCGAAAGTGGCAAGAAATTGGACGTCTGTTCCGCACACTTTACCGACGAAAGCTATGCTACGACAGAGATGGCAAGAATGTGTGGATATCCTGCGACACTCAAAGCAGATGCATTTCCAACGATAAAGTCAAAGAAATCTGCTGCCAGACCCCAATTGAATCTGCCGGAGTGTGTGAGCAATTCAGGGACAAAGGACCTCGCTAGCACGGCAAGCAATGGCGGCAGTTTGTTCCCGCAGACGAGCGAGCTAAACCCCCTGGATGATTCCCTTATGCCACCGAAGATGATCAAGAGAAGAATATCGACCCTAGCTTCCCTGGCCTGCTGACATCAACTCCAAAACTGGACAGATCAGCTTTCAGGAAAAGAGCGCGGATGAGGGTATGTCTACAGAATATATTAATTGATGAAAATTGGGCTGTCTGCACTCTCAAAGTGCATGTTGTTGCCAAATGTATTTCATATGCTGTAAACCTAGTTCATAGTTGTTAGTTTCCTTTAATGCCAAACAAACACATACCAATCGTTGGTTAGAAGGCGATCGCCGAATTCGTCTTCGCTTTCTCCCGTGTCGCTGGCTGTCGTGTCGTTTTCGTTGGTTTCGCTTGCATACGGTTCAAACCGATATGGCTCAATAGCTTCAGTTTCTTCTTCAATTTCGTTTTCGCTACCTGCCTCCACACTACAACCATCCGTTTCAATACATGCGTAATCTGTTGAATCGCTTAAGCCGCTGAAATCCGAGTCTGAATCCGAGCTAATGTCGCTATAGCTTGCTGTTCTATGCGCCATGTTTGTTTGTGTTGGCATCACTATGTGACGTCACAGGAAAATGGACGGGTGTATATAACGATGGTTAAAATCAGGCACTTTGAAGCTTTTTTTAGGGATATTGCGTGATGGGTAAAATTTTGAAAAAAACTTTGAAAAATAAAATAAGCCACTGGGAACTGATTTTTAATGGTTTTAACCCTTCTGAAATTGTGATAATGTTCCCCTTTAAGTGCAGACTTTGAGCTTTAATTTGAGGGTATTTGCACAGACTCTTTCACATGTTTCTCGGCAAACTCAAATCTGGCCTTCCTGTTTTTGAGGCTCACCTATGGTTTACACCTTGTGATGAAACCTCTATATTTCCTCTGGGGACGTCGTCTCTTAATTATTGACTTGGACACATATACACCTACTGTACCTCCTGGAGAGTTTTCTTCATCTGGCCAACTGTTGTGAAGGGGTTTTTCTTGACAAGATAAAGGATTTGTCTGTCATCCACCACACTTGTTTTCTGTGGTCTTTTGGTGTTGCTGAGCTCAGCAGTGCATTCTCTCTTTTTAAGAATGTACCAAACAGTTGGTTTGGCCACACCTCATGCTTTTGCCATCTCTCTGATGGCTTTGTTTGGATTTTTCAGCCTAATGATGGCTTGCTTCACTGATAATGACAGCTCTTTGGACTTCATATTGAGAGGTGACCTCCCCAGATTCCAAATTAATATACCACACTTGAAATGCCATCTAGGCCTTTTATCTGCTCTTTGTAAATGAAATAAATGAAAAAAATAAATAAGGGAATAACACAAACGTGGCCATGGAACAGCTGAGTAGCCAATTGTCCAATTACTTTTGGTCCCTTAAAAAGTGGAAGGCACATATAAAATGTGTTGTAATTCCGACACCGTTCACCTGATTTGGATGTAAATACCCTCAAAATAAAGCTCACAATCTGCACTTAAAGCACATATTGATTGTTTCATTTCAAATCCATTGTGGTGTTGTACAGAGGTGGAATACTGAACATTGTGTCAATGTCCAAATATTTATGGACCTAACTGTATATGCAGAACATCACAAATATGCCTTTCTACAAGATCTATGCTGTAGCTCTTCGTTGTTGAATTTATTGAGAATCACAGTGGAAATGCAACGTGAACAGTTCTGGACTGAACTGATCAGCACTGCACCACTCTGCTTATAGACCAGTGGTTCTTAAGCTTGTTGGAGGTATCGAACCCCACCGGTTTCATATGCGCGTTCACTGAACCCTTCTTAGTGAAAAATAAAATGGTTTTTTTTTCATCAAATTCAAGACATTTTTACTGGTGCACAAAATGAACCGTGTATGAACATCACCTTGTTCAAAGAACAAAACCAACACAGTGCATGAACTCACAACAAATTACACACCTGCAAACCAGTGTGACTTCTGCTGTTGCCTTTCAGAGACCAGTTCAGATATGCGCGGCTTCACCTTGGCAAGTGCCACTCTCATGTCGTTTTCACAGCAAAGTCCGTTCATTTTCTTCGTTTTCCACCCAGACATACAATACTAGTACACAACTCATGAAAAACACGTTATTGTCATTGTAAGTGGGCCAAAACACTTATATTAGAAAATAATCTCATGGAAATGACTGCTGTCATTTCATTATAATAATAAAACATCCATCCATTCATCAATTTTGTACCGCTTGTCCCTTTCGGGGTCGCTGGGGGGTGCTGGAGCCTATCTCAGTTTGTTATTTAGTCAGGTTTGGGACAGGTGCACGTCTGACGTAGCTCACATGTGCTCCACTGAATGCTCAAGGAGTTTTTGCGTTTGCTCACGTGTATGGAAAATTAGAGGGAACATTGTCTGGGGTATCCATGATACGCCGATAGGGAGACGTTTTTATTTACACGATGAGTCGGGTGTGTCTTGACCTCCGCGGCGGAGGCTCTGCCGAACCCCTGAGACCGACTCACCGAACCTCTAGGGTTCGGTCAAACCCAGGTTAAGAACCACTGTTTTAGACAGACATCATTGGATTTCAGCACATTGTCTCGACTGATCATATTTTCTTCATTACACCATTATTTTTGTGTTGTTGCACCTACACAAAAAGGGAAAAATGCATCTCTGTCATTTCATCAGCCTAACAAAGGGAACCTCTAACCTGGTACTTCTCAAGTAGGGAAGGAGTGTGAGTTGGCAGGTGTTTGAGTATTAAGCTATGTTCACACTGCAGGTCAGTTCTGATTTTTTTTTGCCCATTTGTGATAGGGGATTGTTACGAGGGCTGTCAAACAGTTAAAATATTGCATTGTGATTATTCACAGTTTGTTCATAGTTAACTTAAAATTAATCGCAATAATTACAGATCAATATAATTTTTCGTCATTAATAAGTGTACCTTAAGCAGATGATTTTCAAGTTTTTATTACCATGACTGGATAATTAGTTAATCAAATATTTTTTAAACATTATGCTTTTTGAAACAGCTCAACACAAAATGGACATAAACACACTTTTAATGACAATAGAAAAATACCTGCAGATTATGTATTTTGTAGGAATATAGAATATATATTCCTTTAATAAAAGCACTTGCATTCAGGAGAGAGGAGCTACACTTCTATGTTTAGATACCAGTTCCACACATTAATAATACAAAATATAGATACCATATTTTTCGGAGTATAAGTCGCAGTTTTTTTCATAGTTTATGAAAATTGCATAACGTTTTTTTTCCTTCTTTATTATGCATTTTCGGCAGGTGCGACTTATACTCCAGTGCGACTTATACTCCAAAAGATACGGTAGTTACGATCATGCTTTGATTGTCAATGATGTTTGGTAATGTAATCTGGGATATTTCTACCTGAATAAATGCTTCTGATATTCTGTGCATTTGATGTTGTACACGTTAATGTTATTTATATCTCTGCATGACAATGCTTTAACATTCTCTATTAATACGATGTAATATTCAGTCTGCTAAACATTCTCTATTTGAGGACTATCAATCAGAATAGGTTACAAAAGTATATACCGTATTTTTTGGAGTATAAGTCGCACCGGAGTATAAGTCGCACATGCCGAAAATGCATAATAAAAAAGGAAAAAAACATATATAAGTCGCACTGGAGCCCGGTCAAACTATGAAAAAAACTGCGACTTATAGTCCGAAAAATACGGTACACTTTATTTCAATCTGCCACAAAACATTTACTGAGGTAGAAAAATCACAGATTAGTGAGATTACATTACAAAACATCTTTGACAAGGCTTGAACATAATGTAAAACCATTGTTCATTTTATTATGGTGGTCATACCGTATGTGACGCGGAGTGCTATTATTGTAAAGGATGTGATTGGTATTAAAAAAGATGTCTTGATGAAACTCATGAAAGGTGATTCTAAACTTCTTGTCAACTGTCTTTTTCCTGCTGAGCTTTTATTCCAGTTTACTAAAGCAGTTAGTGTAACAACATACAATTTATGTTATTAATGCACTCAACTGTAATCTAAACACGGACGTGAAGCTCCCCCTCTCTGAAGCGGCAAAGTCAACCAACAGGCGTTGGCTCCAATGATGTCGTCTCAGGGCGATGGAAGATAAAGTAGTCCAGTCTTGTCGGGAGAACGACTTGCCATGGCTTTGCATCTGAGATTTCCATAATGTCATTTATTTGTTGTGCATTTCTGCTCGCTATTTTTAAAGCTTGTGGCTGCACAGTAACTTGACTTCATTACATTTTCCACACTACGGAATCAACTGAGGGTAGGAAAAGAGTCAGGACGCATGACTGCGCGCTAAAAAAAATAGCGCCGTTAAAGTAACTTACAGTTAACGCGTCATTATCTAGGCCACAAGTAAGTGTCTTAAATGTAGATTAAAATCATCATACTGTAGGTCCTCTTTAAATGGGGAACATTATCACCAGACCTATGTAAGCGTCAATATATACCTTGATGTTGCAGAAAAAAGACCATATGTTTTTTTAACCGATTTCCGAACTCTAAATGGGTGAATTTTGGCGAATTAAACGCCTTTCTAATATTCGCTCTCGGAGTGATGACGTTGTGACGTCACATCGGGAAGCAATCCGCCATTTTCCCAAACACCGAGTCAAATCAGCTCTGTTATTTTCCGTTTTTTCGACTGTTTTCCGTACCTTGGAGACATCATGCCTCGTCGGTGTGTTGTCGGAGGGTGTAACAACACGAACAGGGACGGATTCAAGTTGCACCAGTGGCCCAAAGATGCGACAGTGGCAAGAAATTGGACGTTTGTTCCGCACACTTTACCGACGAAAGCTATGCTACGACAGAGATGGCAAGAATGTGTGGATATCCTGCGACACTCAAAACAGATGCATTTGCAACGATAAAGTCAAAGAAATCTGCCGCCAGACCCCCATTGAATCTGCCGGAGTGTGTGAGCAATTCAGGGACAAAGGACCTCGGTAGCACGGCAAGCAATGGCGGCATTTTGTTCCCGCAGATGAGCGAGCTAAACCCCCTATCGACCCTAGCTTCCCTGGCCTGCTGACATCAACTCCAAAACTGGACAGATCAGCTTTCAGGAAAAGAGCGCGGATGAGGGTATGTCTCCAGAATATATTAATTGATGAAAATTGGGCTGTCTGCACTCTCAAAGTGCATGTTGTTGCCAAATCTATTTCATATGCTGTAAACCTAGTTCATATTTGTTAGTTTCCTTTAATGCCAAACAAACACATACCAATCGTTGGTTAGAAGGCGATCGCCGAATTCGTCCTCGCTTTCTCCCGTGTCGCTGGCTGTTGTGTCGTTTCCGTCGGTTTCGCTTGCATACGGTTCATACCGATATGGCTCAATAGCTTCAGTTTCTTCTTCAATTTCGTTTTCGCTACCTGCCTCCACACTACAACCATCCGTTTCAATACATTCGTAATCTGTTGAATCGCTTAAGCCGCTGAAATCCGAGTCTGAATCCGAGCTAATGTCGCTATAGCTTGCTGTTCTTTTCGCCATGTTTGTTTGTGTTGGCTTCACTATGTGACGTCACAGGAAAATGGACGGGTGGTTAAAATCAGGCACTTTGAAGCTTTTTTTTAGGGATACTGCGTGATGGGTAAAATTTTGAAAAAAACTTCGAAAAATATAATAAGCCACTGGGAACTGATTTCTAATGGTTTTAACCCTTCTGAAATTGTGATAATGTTCCCTTTTAACTTAGAAATTGTTTAAAGTTGTTGTAGTTGTTATCTTAGCTAATTTAAAAAATATATATTTTGATAGTTAGCTGATTGAATGCAAAAACATGGTGCCAGAAACTTGCACAGTAGTTTGTAGGGATACATAAACAAATACATATTATCAGGTTCTCAACAGTATTTTAATTCAGGGAAGGCATTAAAATGCTCTGTCCCTCGAGGGCACATGAGAGAAAATAATTGAGAACCACTGATCTAACCTCAAGATCTTGGTTTCTATGAAAGCATATTTTCTGGCAAACTGGTTGTTCATTATCGATGACATTTTCAAAATTGCGAGATATGTCAATATTGTGAGGCTCATTGGGCTTGTATAATTGAACCTATGGGCCCTTGTTTTCCATATGCTGACGGCATAGAGGTTCCCAGTGGAATACCAGTGACGCTTGATGGAATACAAAAGATGGACAGGATAAAGCTTTGTGTCTTTAACTGACCTTGACCTATTTTTTGACGTGTGTCCTTAGTCAATCAGATCATTCACTTTTGATCACAAACAACAAAGGGAATTGGCCAAATGTGTCCAAAAGCTTGAGTGCAATCAACATGTTCATACAAGCTCAGAGTCTCACTGACTGGCTGTGAGTGACCTGTCTTAAATCAAACTCAAAGGCACTATCCCTATGAACGTCCAATCGATCATTTCTAGCATCTATCCATGCATAAGAGCTTGTTGCCATTGATTTTTTTCCTTCTTTGCAGTGGAAAAAATAATAGAGCTCATATGAATTACCGGGTATCTTGCCTCAATTCATCAAAACAACTCAGATAATACTTGCTGTTGCCAAGGAAACGATAATGTTTTTTTGCAGGTTTTCAACAATCAATTAATTTAATGCATTAAAGGCCAGTGTTTACATAGTCAGTTGAAATTACCAACATGTATCCTGGTAGTTTATGGCATCCACAGCAATGCATGGGCTTCTGAAGTTCAAACGTTAAACAAGAGGTAGTACATAAATGATCACAACATATTTTCTTATTAGGGGTGTCTCAATATATATATATATATTTTTTTTTTGTCATAAAAAAATACAATCATGTGTGCTTACGGACTGTATCCCTGCAGACTGTATTGATATATATTGATATATAATGTAGGAACCAGAAATATTAATAACAGAAAGAAACAACCCTTTTGTGCGAATGAGTGTGAATGAGTGGGGAGGGAGGTTTTTTGGGTTGGTGCACTAATTGTAAGTGTATCTTGTGTTTTTTAAGTTGATTTAATAAAAAAATAAAAAATAAATTTAAAAAAATATATATTTTTAATTTTTATTTCTTGTGCGTCCCGGTACCAATCGATCCACGGACCGCGGCCCGGTGGTTGGGGACCACTGGTCTACATAACATGTAATGGTGGATCTCTGGTCAAAATGTGGCATAGATTATGTTTTACAGACATTCTTCAAGTCGTTTTCTGACAGTCGCAGTTTTGTGGGTGGTCTTATTTAAATAGCTCCACTTCATCTTTGTTGTAGCGGTGTAGCGTGCAAGGACGGGAGTCGAAGAAGTGTCAAAAGATGGGGCTAACTGTTTTAATGACATTCAGATCTTACTTAAATCAATAAGGGAGCAGCATCTTCTCATCCTTGGATCATTAGTGCAACAACAACGGCGGAAATGTGTCCTGTGAAAAATCGTCCGACCGGAACTCTCTAATAACTAAAGTTCCGTGGGTGAATTATGTAAACCCACTACACCGGTAGTTTTTAGCGCTTCCATAGCGAGATATAAGTACAACTTTACGCTACTTTATATTAGAAATGGCAACAGCGGACAATGAATGCCCCATAACAACAGAATAGAGAAAAAGAAGAAGCTTATCGACTATGGTGTCGTCATGGACAACAATGGCGGATGCGCGCACATTTTCAGGACTTATGCAGATCCCAAATACACATCAGCAGGTACCAGAAGGTAAGATAAGTAGATTTTGCATAATAATGCGTAACAAAACGCCAGGTAATATGTCTGCTAAATTGGTGCCATTTTGGTGTCCTTTACCCACACCACAATAAAACCCGTATGTTGAATCACAGTACGTCTGACTATTCCGACAATCTATCATGCGGTGTGGCTTCATAGCTTACCAAAGTCATACTAAACATTTTGACAGATTTTTGAGCGCCGTTTGTAAAGTTCTATATTGTCAATGGAACATTTAAAGTTTTGGTGTTCTTTACTGGTGTCTAAACGTATCTCGTATGTGTGACTACTGGTCACACTTATCACTACACCATTTACCAAATAAAATAGCTTCGAGGTCGGTTAGCACAACCATAATTATTCCGTACATTAGGCACACCGGGTAATAAGGCGCACTTAGTACTTATCTCTAGCTTGTGTGCTACTGTGTTCTTAACTTTGGTGTACTGTAGCTGCTATAGCCTATAGCATACCATGTATACCTTTTGTAATTGACTTTACTACAAACCCCGTTTCCATATGAGTTGGGAAATTGTGTTAGATGTAAATATAAACAAAATACAATGATTTGCAAATCATTTTCAACCCATATTCAGTTGAATATGCTACAAAGACAACATATTTGATGTTCAAACTGATAAACTTTTTTTTTTTTTTTGCAAATAATCATTAACTTTAGAATTTGATGCCAGCAACATGTGACAAAGAAGTTGGGAAAGGTGGCAATAAATACTGATAAAGTTGAGGAATGCTCATTAAACACTTATTTGGAACATCCCACAGGTGAAGAGGCAAATTGGGAACAGGTGGGTGCCATGATTGGGTATAAAAGTAGATTCCATGAAATGCTCAGTCATTCACAAACAAGGATGGGGCGAGGGTCACCACTTTGTCAACAAATGCGTGAGCAAATTGTTGAACAGTTTAAGAAAAACCTTTCTCAACCAGCTATTGCAAGGAATTTAGGGATTTCACCATCTACGGTCCGTAATATCATCAAAAAGTTCAGAGAATCTGGAAAAATCACTGCACGTAAGCAGCTAAGCCGTGACCATCGATCCCTCAGGCTGTACTGCATCAACAAGCAAAATCAGTGTGTAAATGATATCACCACATGGGCTCAGGAACACTTCAGAAACCCACTGTCAGTAACTACAGTTGGTCGCTACATCTGTAAGTGCAAGTTAAAACTCTCCTGTGCAAGGCGAAAACCGTTTATCAACAACACCCAGAAACGCCGTCGGCTTCGCTGGGCCTGAGCTCATCTAAGATGGACTGATACAAAGTGGAAAAGTGTTCTGTGGTCAAATTGTTTTTGGAAACTGTGGACGTCGTGTCCTCCGGACCAAAGAGGAAAAGAACCATCCAGATTGTTAAAGGCGCAAAGTTGAAAAGCCAGCATCTGTGATGGTATGGGGGTGTGTTAGTGCCCAAGGCATGGGGAACTTACACATCTGTGAAGGCGCCATTAATGCTGAAAGGTACATGCTGGTTTTGGAGCATCATATGTTGGCATCCAAGCAACGTTACCATGGACGCCCCTGCTTATTTCAGCAAGACAATGCCAAGCCACGTGTTACATCAACGTGGCTTCATAGTAAAAGAGTGCGGGTACTAGACTGGCCTGCCTGTAGTCCAGACCTGTCTCCCATTGAAAATGTGTGGCGCATTATGAAGCCTAAAATACCACAACGGAGACCCCCGGACTGTTGAACAACTTAAGCTGTACATCAAGCAAGAATGGGAAAGAATTCCACCTGAGAAGCTTAAAAAATGTGTCTCCTCAGTTCCCAAACGTTTACTGAGTGTTGTTAAAAGGAAAGGCCATGTAACACAGTGGTGAACATGCCCTTTCCCAACTACTTCGGCACGTGTTGCAGCCATGAAATTCTAAGTTAATTATTATTTGCAAAAAAAAAAAAAAGTTTATGAGTTTGAACATCAAATATCTTGTCTTTGTAGTGCATTCAATTGAATATGGGTTGAAAATGATTTGCAAATAATTGTATTCCGTTTATATTTACATCTAACACAATTTCGCAACTTATATGGAAACGAGGTTTGTAAAATACAAGAAAATACTTACTTTGTGTGAATATTGTACCTTTTGCTGATAACTGGCTGCCCAGCTATGCACAACTAAACATGCTGTAGGACTGCTTGTATTGGAGATTACATCAGAGATTTAAGATACAAGCCGGTATCATCTGAAACGTATTGTGTTGCTCACATAGGACTGATGGATTGGTACACCCCTAATTCTTGTAAAACTGTACATACATTTAAAAAATGACATAATTCCATAGTCTAATCACAGAGGAAATTATCACAAGTTATATCAAATTTACTGTTTTCCTTCATCTTTGGGTGAAGAATGACAGCCACTATAAATGCAACTGCACTTTGGATTTGAAAATACATTTAAGCTTTGTGAAATGTGTGCCTGAGATATTCATATTTCAAATTATGCTAAGTTTATTGGGGACACCCTGTATCTCTAGTAGTATTTTCAATTAAGTGAGGCAGCATATTATGCTTAATAGGCAATAATATAAAGAAAAATAATCCATTGAAAGTTTCTATCCACTTGTACAGTAAGTGGATGTCATTATCTATGAAGATGTTCTCTAAGCTCTAGACTGATCAGTGTTATTGGAGTGACACTTCTCCTAAAGCCTTGTGACATTAAGCCTTCACAAGACACGTATTACAGTAAATAGGTGAGTCAATTCAGGATTTTAGCAATTTAGAGTTTCCTAAACCTTGTCAAGAAATTAATAATTGTGTTCTTTACAAGACTCTAACTTAAAAAAATAAAATAAAATTGAAATTAGGTGTGCGGTCATTGCTAATAAGACATTTAACTGAAAATCAACATATACAAATCAGTGAAAGTATTTTTTTAAGTACCGTATTTTTCTGACTATAAGTCGCAGTTTTTTTCATAGTTTGGCCAGGGGTGCGACTTATACTCAGGAGCGACTTATGTGTGAAATTATTAACACATTACCGTAAAAATATCAAATAATATTATTTAGCTCATTCAAGTAAGAGACTAGACATATAAGATTTCATGGGATTTAGCGATTAAGAGTGACAGATTGTTTGGTAAACATACAGCATGTTCTATATGTTCTAGTTTTTTGAATGACTCTTACCATAATATGTTACGTTAACATACCAGGCACGTTCTCAGTTGGTTATTTATGCCTCATATAACGTTCACTTATTCAGCCTTTATACACTATTCTTTATTTATTTTAAATTGCCTTTCAAATGTCTATTCTTGGTGTTGGGTTTTATCAAATACATTTCCCCAGAATATGCGACTTATACTCCAGTGCGACTTATATGTGTTTTTTTCCTTCTTTATTATGTGTTTTCGACAGGTGCGACTTATACTCCGGTGCGACTTATATGTGTTTTTCCCTTTTTTATTATGTATTTTCGACAGGTGCGACTTATACTCCGGTGCGACTTATACGGTCATAAGAAAATTTAAAAACTGCCTAATCAAGTATTTGGGGTTTTTCCCAAAACTG